>NC_045622.1:109187089-109493917 GCF_009829155.1 Mustela erminea | reverse complement strand
CCCATAATGAAAGCCGCTTGTTGTACTGGGGGTCTGGCAGCCTAGTTCCTTTAGAGATGAAAGAAAACACTTTTATGATTCAAATGGCAGCGAAGGGGTAGGCAGTGGAGCCTCAGCTGGCCAATTTGTAGGCTCTAACCTTGGTCTACTCCTGTGGTTCCCCAGAGCGACTGCAGGGATTAAATGAGTCCACTGGACACCCCTTACAACCTGCTCGGAACCCCATAAACGTGCAGGGACTAGAGCTGTGTTCTCAGGCAGGAGGCATCGACCAAAAAGTAAAGATCTCATGAGATGCACACCCTGTAGAGAACGTTCTTGATGGAGACCAGTATCAAAACCATCCTGAGTGCAAGCTGTTACGGGTCTCTTCACCGTCCGTGGAAACCACCCAAGAAGCTTCTAAGGGTACTGCACGTGGGTGCACGCGTGTGTGGATTATGGGCAAGCGCGGGCAGAGTGTGCGGTTCACAGCTCCCAAGGAGCACATGCACCCCTCATCTCAAGTGGCAAAGGGGACAGGTCCACCAGCCGGGGAAGGCCTGAGGCTCTGCTGACCCTGGGAACGCCCACCCAGTTCTACCTGGTTTCCAGCCAGCTCGGCCTCTGCGCAGGGTCCTGGATACCTGCCCTTTGGCCAGGGACCAGTATCAGATGCAAGAAAGAAGGGGCCAGATCAGCTCCAGGGAGCCCAGACAGTCCCACATCCCAGGGAGCACGCAGGCAGCGCACATCCAAGAATTTAGTGCAAGGCCACACAGCAAACTCAAGATTCGGGAACAAAGGTGCAGAGCGCCCCGAGCCTCTAAGCGCCTCCCCCACCCCACACAAGCTCCCACCACGGCTGCCAAATCCGCAACAGTCAGCGGGGGTCTCTCTCCGGGCTGGCACCGACGGGTGGTTTCCACTGAAGAGAGAAGGTGGGACCGCCGGGGCCCTCCCCCCAGCCCCACTGGCGAGGAAGACGGCGCTTTCCCCGTGCGGCCACAGAGATCTCATTGTTCTCGGCAGAGAGGAAATAACTGAGCTCGGAACGCATTTGGGAATTGGCAGAAAAGAACATCTGGGAGAGGAAACGCATTTCAGAAACAAACATACCTTTGTACCAGCTTCTATGTTCTTTCAGTGGTGCAAAAATAATAATAATAATAATAAAGGTGTGCCAAATTTACCATCCCTCTACAAAATCTCCTTTTTATGGGGCAAAACGGGGAGGCTCTGCTTTCAGATGATCTGCTGTTCCTGAACAAAGCAGCCCGCTGGGCACGGAGGCCCCGAGGGCTGCGGCCGGGAGCTGAACAGAAGACCTCAGGCTCACGACGCCTCTGTCCCAGGCAGGGCAAGGTGGACAGACAAACCATCCTCCCCGTGGTCTGCTTCAACCTCTCGCCTCTTGGTCCCCACTACAGCCTCTCTGAGCACTGACATGCCTTGAAGGGCGGGATCTTCTGGGTCCCGAACGCAGGGCTGGGGGCTGCCTATAGAGCCCAGCACTGGGGACCAGCTCTGATTACCCTGGGAACAAGCCAGGGGTCGAGTCTGGAGTTTCATGAGAATGTGGAGAAGCCAAGCTCTGTCGGTGTGTGGGTGCAGGGATGCAGACCAGGAGACTGAGGCACGACGGGACCAGGTACCCTGCCCAAGGTCACCCTCGCTAGTCAGCAACACACGAGAGCAAAGAGTGCGGCTTCTTGCCCAAGTACTTGAAGCTCATTCATTCTGCCTAATGGGACAATGAAATGACCCCGAGATCTCTCTGCAGAAGGGTCAGAGAGACAAGAGAGACAAGGTCCCTCATAGGGACCCCCAAGGCATGGCAGTGACCCTGCCACACTCTAAGGAGGAGGGCCCATCCCTCAGCCTCTGTCCCTCGGGACAGTGGCCTCCCACCACCTGACCACATATCCGGGTCCCGGTTTCCAGGACAAGCCCTGCGTCCCCAGAGAGAAGAGGAAACAGAACAGAGAGGGGCCCCTGCAGCCTGGGGCTCCACACAGCTCCTCCTCAGGCAGAGCGAGCAGGTCCCAGAAGATTGTGGCTTTAGAGGGAGGACCCAGGTCAGACGGGGGGAGCAGCAACCCCTCTGGTCATCCTGAGGGTCCTACCCCAGCCCTCACCCACCACCCCCCGGCGTCCTGGCACAACCCTGTACAGGGTCCAGGTTCTCCTGAGTCACCATTCCCATCTGTAGGAAGCGGGTAGGGACACGCAGAGTGCGCGGTTAGAACCACACAGCAACCCGGGAGTGGGAATCCACACTCCCTGAGGACCCCTCACGGGGACCCGTGGGTCCTAAGCGTGGAGCGCCACGTCTCCCTCACGACAGGGCCCAACACTCCTGTTGCTGACGGAGCGGGCAGTGCCGGGGTGGGGGGGGAGCGCCTGTCTCCCCACCCTCCACACACAGGCTCACTCTCCAAACCCAGGTCAGCACCCTGAGCCTCTTCGGGGACCACGGAGACGTAGCCAGCCCCCCTGCCTGCAGGGCTACTGTGAAGGTCCCAGCCCGTCAGGCAGCAGACGGCAAACACCGCAGGAAGGGAGGCCACCGTGCTGTCCCGAGAGGGCGTGAGCCATGCCGAGGAAGCCGGGGTCCAGACGGCACAGGGTGGGGGTGCCCTCCCCTCACGGCCTCTCCTCCAGGGCAGTCCCTGCTGGCCGAGGTTCGGAGCGTTCTAGTCCCGTGCCTGGCCCGGCCTGGGCTGACCATGAGGACGGGGCCACGGCCTGCCTGTGTTCATCCTGCTCCAGAGGCCTAGTTCTGGGCCAGGCACACAGGAGCACCTGCTAGGGGCTTAGATTACTCTCGGGCTAGAGGCACCAGGAAGTCAGGAAAGCCAGCCCCGGCTGCAGAGGGGACAGGCAGGTCCCACCTGGGCTCGTGGCCAGAGGGCAGGTGCAGAGGGAGGGGCAGGAGCTCAGGGCCTTGGGGCCTGCACCCCTCCTGTGGGCTGTGGCAGTGGGAGACCCGGTCTGGCACACGGGCTGGAAAGCAGCCTTTCTCACCAACTACGGAGTGCTTACTGAGCACAGGGCCCCGTCTGCCACCCAGAGCAAAGGCACTGACCATCCACATCCCAGGCGGGGAAGTCGGATGGAGCAGAGAGCTCGCCCGAGGGTGAAGACGTGGTGCCCGGGCTCCCTCCTCTGCCTTCAGCGGGGAACTGAAGGGGCAGGAACACTGACCAAGACGAGAGGGCCAGGGACAACCGCTGGCCAGCCAGGTGGCCGAGCCACTGCAGAGGACACCCTGCCCCCAGCCCAGGACGAACACAGACAACGGGGCAAAGAAAGCGGGGTCCCTAACAATTTCCTTCGAGGAGGGACAGGCAGGGGACATGCTGGCAACACCCTAAAAATCGATGCCAGCAAATCCAGATGAAGGAATGAAACCCAAAGCACCTTCAGCCACGCCTCTGACAGAGCAAAGATCCAGGAAGCATCCCCATCCCCGACGGACACGGACCGGCTCCCCCAGGCCTGGGGCTTCCAGAGCCCAGGCCCGCCGGGCTGCACCAAGACGAGGAAGCAAATTCAGTGCCGAGGGACCAGGCTGGATGCGGCCGTTCATGCGGCCCAGCGCCCCGACTTCCCGTGAGTCTGAGCTCAGCTGGTTCCAGCCCAGCCACCACTCCGCTGAAGTTGAACCTGACTCCCGAATCCCCGAGGGCCCTCTCCCCGGAGAACAACAATTATGACTGTAATAATAACCCTAATAGCTAATAATTATTGAGCACTCACCGGGAGCCAGCCCCGTGTCAAGCACTCTGCAGCCTCGCCGCATCCTCGGGCGAAGATTACCAGCCCCCGAGACGTGAGGGAACTGAGGCCCAGAGGAGCCGACTCACTTGCTCAAGGCCGCAGAGCTGAGAGCAGAGCCAGGAACATGGGCCGGGCCGGGCCAGAACAGGTGGCGGAGGCCTGCACCGCCTGGGGTTCCAGGCTCCCCAGGGGCTCCCCCGAGCTCCCTGCTGGGATCCCTCTGGCAGCCCGCTTAGCTGCTCACAGAGAACCCGGGGGAGGTGGCGGGGAAGGAGGCTAGGGTGCAGCATGTCCTCAGTCCAAGGGTCCAAGACTCCTGGGGGGCCAGCCCCTGAGTGGTGGGCAGCTGCTGGACGCAAACACCCACCATGCCTCGTGTGCGACAGTGGGGCGCCCTTCCCGAGTACTCACTGGTGACCCAGCTGGCCTTTGGGACTATAGGCAGGCAAGAAGAAACGAGGCCCACCTGTCTTCTCCACACCCACAAAGAGTGGAAGGGGGGCCCTTTAACCAAATGTTAAAATGAGGACCTCGTGGACCGTGGACAGGAGTGCGTTCCTAACTCTGCCTTCCCATCTGCTTCTGCGTCTCGCTCTGCTACACGACCTAGTACAACACGGGAAAACCCCGAACCTCTCCCGTGCCCAGATGCCAGCCATCTGGAAGAGACCTTCCTCCCTTACTGTGGTGACGGATCAGGGATTCCAGGCCCAGAGACCCTGGGCACTCTGTCTCGCAGGCCCACGGTCAGGCAGGACCCTAACGGGATCCCTGGGCCTGCGTGATGGGGGCGCCACCCCTGGTCCCGCTCTATCCTGATGGGGCTGGGGCCCCGGCAAGTCATTGCTCCCTGGAGACATCTCAAGAACCGGGCCACGCAGGGATGCAGAAGCCCAGCAGGAGGGATGCTTTGCGGCGGTGGGAAAGGAGGCGTTTCGGAGCTGGTCCTTCTGGATCCTCCCAGGCAAGGGGACTGCTGGGGCCCAGCGCCCACCTCGTGGCCAGACCTGCCTGGATCCTGGAATGTTTCCACCCACCAAATCGCTTACTCCCGGCCCAGGTCTACGGCCCAAGGGACCAGAGAGGCACTTCTGGTACAGAAAAAGCTGAACAAAGACCCTCTGTGAGGGCAAAGGAACCTGAGACTGTTTCCGGCGCCCGAGCTTCCAGACCTTGCGGAGCTCCGACCGGCTGCACGGGCCACGTGCATGGCCAAATCAATAAGCAGAAAAGGTTAATACTTAGCAAGGGCCCTTTCCCTGAAAGGAGACAATCTTTCCAAACCAAGGGAAAATGTTTTTGAGACTAGAAATGGTAGCCCAGCAGACGAAAACTGCTCTTTTGCTTTAAGGGGTCCCCCACACGCCCCCCGGAAGAAGGTGGGGACTACAGGAAAATGACCAGAGCCTCCGGGGGCCCTTCTGCTCCCTCTGCTGCAGCCACCTGGGGGCAACAAAGGCGGGGACCTCCCCGAGCTGCAGAGGGCCCACGCTGCATCCTCCCCCGGGGACGGGGCCCTCTGTGCCCAGCCTGGCAGGTTGGGGGCCCGGGCAAAGAGTGACACGCTTTGGGGCTGTTCTGCTCAACAGAGGCAAGGCCAGGTGGTCACCTGCTGTGTGGGGAAAGGCAAGGCTGGGGCCACAGTCAGCACCGAGACGACCAGGCCCACACTCCTCTCGGGCCGGTGGTGCCCACACAGGTCCCTGGTGCCAGGGCTGCTCCCTGGCAGGGCTGGGGAACCAGCCCCGCAGCCCTCGTGAACCAATACTTAACCCGCCCATGGGACAGGAGAACTCTGGGCAAACACAGATGACACGGGGACAGCCAGCACGACCCCCCCACAGTGGGTAGTAGTTCATGGACACGGGACTCCATGATTAAGTGTGTCCAGGACGCAGCAGGTTTCTTGAAGTAAAACAGCTGATTTGTAATGGGTCCTCTCAGAGGCCATGCCTCAGGGATACGAGTTTCTGGGGTGCCTGGGGGGCTCAGGGTGGTTAAGCCTCTGCCTTCACCTCAGGTCATGATCTCAGGGTCCTGGGATCGAGCCCCGCATCGGGCTCTGTGCTCAGCAGGGAGCCTGCTTCCCTCTCTCTCTCTGCCTGCCTCTCTGCCTACTCCTGATCTCTGATTGTCAACTAAATAAATAAAATCTTGGGGAAAAAAAAAAAAAGAATACAGGTTTCTGGTGGCAGACTGGGTCCCACACTCAGCCCCACGCGGCCCCACAAGGCTTCTGCTATGTAGGACTGGTGTTCCATAATCCGGGGACACAGCAGCACTGGATGCCACGATGGGGGTGGGAGTTCACCACGCTGTCGATCTAAGGATGTGTAAGATTTGCTCCCTGGACAGAGGAGGCCTTAGGAAGCCTCAGGACAGCCACCGAGCATCTCCCCCATGCCAGACGGCAGGGGGAAGGCCAAGCATGAAGGCAGCCTCTGTCCCCAAGGTCCTCTCAGCGTGGGTGGGCCACGGAAGGTTCTAGACGCTAGAGGAGATGGACCTGTCCGGAGAAGTGCTCAGCCCAGGGAGCACAGGAGAGGGCTAAAGCCAAACTAGGGGCCGCACGGAATACCAGGCCCAAAAGTTCCCACTTCAGATGTTGGGAAACTGGTGTCATTTTCTGAGAAGGGGAAGGACATGATGAAACGAGTTTTGGGAAAACGTAATCTGGCCAGAGTGAAAGGTAAACGGGCGGGGGTGGGGGGGCAGTTCTAGAAGACCAGCTGGTGGAGTCTCCCACTCCAAGGGTGAGAACTGAGGGGACCGACAGGTGAGGCCTCGGAGCCGGAGAAGTGGGGGGAGGGGGTGGGAAGGAAAGGAGAACCAGGGCTTTCCAACGTGCAGGAGGGAACAGAGCCCAGGCCCGCATCGCAGGGCAGAGGGAGAACGGGTGTCAGGGTCGGCCCCGCGCTCCGGCCTCAGTAAGAGGGAATCTGGAGGAGGAGGGGAGACAGTTCTTTCGGAACTGATGTTCTGGAGAAAGTTCAGAGAAACGGCCTTCCCCCCCCAAAAGCAACTTGCAAACACAGCTTGCTCTGAGGCCACCCCCATGCTCACCGTGGAGAAGGCCAGCTCCTCCCAGGGACGGCAGCTGCTGCCCGCGGACAGGCTGGAAAGCACCCAGGCCCCTGGCTGACATGTTCTGGCCAGGGCCATGCGCTCGGGCGGCCTTTAATGCCCGGTTGAGCAATTCCCTAAGACTTCTACTCTAGGCGGGTACCACCTCCCCACTGGGCTAATAAGGGGGTGCGAGCCAGGTAAGAAATTAAAGTCAGTCACATTTTGTTCTGGAATGAACTCGGGGAGGGGGGGCGGTAATTTACATAATTATATTCGCCTTCGGGCTCACGCTGGAATTAGCTGCAGCAGAGCTGGTTGCCCGAGCAAACGTTGGTGTGAGCCCCGGAATGGGGGTGCAGTGGGAGATCCAGCACACATGTCACCTCTAAACCACTCCGCGCAAGAGGAAGCAAAAATATGAAGACTGGCTCCTTTGTGGCGGAAGATGAATCTACTTCCAGAGCCAGAGGCCAGCTTGCTTGCCAGAGAACACGTCTGAAGTCCAGCCCTCTGACACCTGTTGAATGCGGCCATTTACGGTCTCCGGATCAGGAGATCAAAGGATGCAACCTGATCGGCTCACTGTGAAGTTTATCACGAAGGAATAAATGTTCAAGAACAGTCGACGCAGTTTTTTGAAGACAATGAAGGGGGAGTGTTACACTCAGTCTCAAAATTCACCACGACGCTACTGAGGTTCTAACTGCGTACTGGGAAAGACAGACACCCACAGGTCCACGGAGCAGAACGGAATGCGCCAGGACACGGAGCCACGCCATCCGTGAACACTGCACACGGAATAGTGAGTGGTAGTTTACCTGAATGGGGGGTAGGATGGGCCTTTCCATCAAGGTGCTGGGACAATTCCCTATCTCGTGATGGTGGGGGGTCGGGGGGGCGACACACATCAGGGACAGATCAGATCCCTACCTCACACCGTAGACCTCCCCCAAATCAGTGAAAATAATGTCTGAATATAGAGCACAAAACACTAACCGCCCTGGAAGAAAATAAAGGAAGAGATGTTTAGAATCTGGTGGGAGAGAAATAAAGCACAAAACCCAGAAACCGCAAGGTTTAATGCCTTTATCATAATGAATTGCCAGAAAGAAGGATGAAAGACTAACTTCAGATCAGAAGAAGAATGTGGAACACATTTTACAGAGTCCCTGTCCATGCCAAAGAAACAGCTCCTACAAATCAATAAGGAAAAGATAATCAACTCAACAGAGGTATGGGCTCGGGACAACAGTAGGCAATTTACAGAAAAATACATACAAATGGTTAAATGGCCAAGAAGCCAGTCATGAGGGATGCACCAATCAAAATATGTTATAGATTTTAAACAAACCGATTTAAGAAAAATGGAATCTATTAATTGCCAGCTGCGGCAAGGGCACAGGAAAGCACATACCTTCACAGATGCCCAGCAGGGTTTGAACCGCTGTGGCCTCTTTGGAGGAATTGGTCAGTATTGTTACCAGCTTCCAAGTGGATATACTCCGGGGCAAGGAACATATCCTACAGATATGCCCATGCACAAATGCACAGATATGACTGAACAAGGGGGTCACTGCCGCATGCCATGATTGTAATAGCACTTAGGCATTTAAGCATTTAAGTATTTCTACCTATTCGTAGAAGCAAATGGGCAACAAGTACATGCAAAAAAAAAAAAAAAAAAAGGCAAAGCAAAGAGGTGTTGAGCAGGATGTGGAGAGACTGGAACTCCCCAGCCGCTGGCCCCTTACACGGGGCAGCCGCTGAACAGCACAGACTGATGGATCCTCCAAAATCCAACACAGAACTACCATGTGGTCCAGCAGTCCCCCTCCCAGGCATGTGCCCCAAAGTGAAGGCAGGGACCCAGAGAGATGCTCGCACACCCAGGTTCTCAGCAGCAGCCAGAGGGGTAACAGCCCCGGGGGCCACCAGCAGATGCGTGGGCGAACAGAATGTGCACTGTCCATGCGGGGAGACAGGATTCGGCCACAAGAGGAATGAGGTTCTGCCACACGCTACGGCTCGGATGGACCGGAAACACCGGGCTAGAGGAGATCAGCCACCGAAGGACAAACGCCGGACGAGTCCACGAAGAGGAGGCAGGGAGAACGGGCAGGTTCGCAGCCACAGGAAAGCAGGAGGGGGCTGAGCGGGAGCTGCGGAGAGCGAAGACCGGGGCATGACGGCTCAGGGACACAGTTTCTGTTTCAGGCAATAAAAAAAAATTGTGGAAGTAGGGAAGCTTGGGTGGCTCAGTCAGCTAAGCATCCCCCTTCAGCTCAGGGCATGATCCCGGGGTCCTGGGATCCAGCCCTGCTGTGGGGGGGCGGGGGGACCCTCTCAGCGGGGAGTCTGCTTCTCCCTCTGTCCCTCCCCTCTGCCTGCCATTCCCCCCTGCTAGTGCTCCCTCTCATTCTCTCTGTCAAATAAATTAATCAAATCTTAAAAAAAAAAAAAAAAAAAAAGGAAACTGAGGTTCGTGGAAAAGAAGTGCACCCCGGATCCCACAGGGAGGCCGTCAGGGGCCCAGGGTGCATGCGCAGCTCCGCTGGCTCCTTCCAGCCGGAGGAGCCTTACCAGATGCTCAGGGGCGCATGAGACCCCAAAAAGGCTAAAAACTACTTTCCTCCCTGAGCGAATCCTGCTTACCTTTAAGCACTAGAGAACAGAAATGAGGCAAACTGAAAGCGCTGAATTAAATACCAACCAATAAAGCAAATAAGAAAATACCCAGAAAGCACAGTATGCCTCACCCCTGCACTATGCCCCACCCCTGCACCAGGTTATCACCATGATAACCTCCCCCTGGGGGGGCGGTCCACAGCAAGAGGGACCCCAAGCAAGAAGGACACAGTGGACATGACTCTGGGCACGAACTCCATCTGGACCTGAGGTTCCAGCACACACAGCCGCTGTGAGGGGGGCACTCCCCTGGCAGGCCAAGGGTGGGGCCTGTAGAGGGTTAACCGGCCCCACCAGGGGGGCAAGGCTGGCCTGGGAGCCGCACAGGAGCTGGGGCCGCTCAGGGCTCGGGAGGGGCGGAATGGATGTGCACGAGGGCGCCGCGTGGCTGGGGCAGTGGGACACCCTTCCTCACCAGGGAAGGGTCAGCAGCCAGGTCTGCTCCCGGTTGGACCTCTAGACAGGTTCAGGGCTACCAGGCACCCCTCGCGGACAAGCCAGCGCCAAACCCAGGCTCCCAACAGGTCTCAGCACTCCTGGCCCCACACTGGGGAAGACGTTCTCCAACTTGACTCTGACCGTGCCCTCCAGCACGCTGAAAAGACAACCTGGACACCTAGGGCAGGACCCCTTGGGTGTCCCTCCCACTGAACCCGGTCTTGGGGGAAGAGCCTCCTGGTCCCTCCTCCTGGACACTGGCTCACTGAATCCCACAAGCTAGACCCCACGCCCCACTTTTGCAGATGACAAACCTGAGGCCAGGGGCTAGCAAACCGCTCCCCCGAGAAAGCAGAGACCAGATCGGAGCCACAGGCAGGACCTGGGGGGTCGGCTCCTGGCCAGACGGGCAGCTGCCTCAACAGGTCAGCTCTGGGACCCACGCTGTCTCCAGGACAGCCCCCCGGCAGGCCTAAGTATGTTGGCGAACCAGGGACACAGCCCCTCGCTCCCATCAGAGCCTCCCCGCGCTGACAGCGTCTTAAGCAACGGTCCAAGAGACGGCATAAGCCACAACTGTGCAGTGTCTCTTGGGGCTGCGGCAATACTGAACACGGAGCGAAGCCCACCTCCTGGCATCCCTCCTCCTGGAGGCCAGCACTGGCCCTCGGCTTGTCCCCAGCCTCGGCCCCCAGCTCTCAAGTCTCCAAACCCAGATGCAGATCTAAGGACAAATCTGTTTGCTCCTGGCACAGCTTCCAACAGCTCCACCGTTGCAGACCCCACTCGGACAGCAGGGCCCGCAGCTCATGCCTGCAGAGCGGGCCCCAACCGAGGCCAATCCACGAGCGGGTGAGCGGATCAGCGAAATGCACTCTGACCAGACGACAAGTACTGCTCAGCGCACAATGGAGCAGGGACATATGCTACAGCGTGGATGAACCGCGAAAACACGGAGGCTCAGAGACACAAGTGACAGAAGTGACAGAAGCCACCAGACACCAACGGCCTATGTCTCATGTGACTCCATGTATAGAAACGTCCAGAACAGCAAACCCCATTGAGCCAGAAAGCGGGCTGCTGGCAGGGGAACGGGAAGCTCTTGTTCAATGGGTGTGGGGTTTTATTTTGGGGAGACAGAAATGTCTGTCACTAGACTGAGTGGCGACACAGTACGGTGAAAGCACTCAACGTCGGCAAACTGTATCCTTTCGAAAGGTTCATTTTAGATTATGTGATTTTCACCTCAATTAAAAAAAAAAAAAATCAATTCAACACCTTTCACCTAGGACGGGCCTGACAACTCCAGCCTACATTTCCTATCCTGTTTCCTAGTCCTGACTAAATTCTTCCAGAAGCTTCCATTGCCTTCCGGAGCACATCACGACTCTGCATGGCAATCTGGCCTCTTTCAGTGGCGGAGACAACCCGGTCGTTGAGGCCAGGACTCTAGGACTGTGAGGGAGAGACCCTGGCACCTACTGCTCCCACAGCTGCACGAGCGGCTTCCATGTGCCTGTCTTCGCATCGACACAGAGCGCCCCGACAGCCTCCTCGGCCACCGCCATTCTGTCCCCGCGCTTCATACGGAATCGGGGGCCAAAGAGTCACAGCAGCAAGGACAAGAGCTGACGGAGTGCCAGGCAGGCTTTAACTCACCGAGTAAGCCGTAGGAAGTACTATTAACCCATTTCGCAGAAGAGAAAACTGAAGCCCACAGGCTGAAAGCTTGGCCGGCCGAGCTCCTCCACGCGGCAAGCACCCCAGCTGACGTCAGCCCCTGGTACTCGGGCTCTGTCCCCGCTGCTCATGACCTCAGGAGCCCCCACCAGGGTGGCAGCAATCAGTGAGTCAGGACACTGGACTAGATATCCAAGGTCACGTGCGGAAGAAAAATCCAGATTGTGTAAAAAGCACTTTTGGACCTCAAAGCACTGGACACGGAACAGCTAAGTCAGTCAGCCAAAGTCAAATAGCTCCCGAGTAGGGAAACCCAGGCTGGGCTGACCCCAGAGTCGCCATCCTCAGCCCAGGCTGTGGGGGCAAGCAGCCATGCTGAGTCCTCCTCACCTGACTGCACCCCTCACCCCCTACCCCTCCCGCCACAGCAGTGTGCAAATTCTGCTAAATGCCTGAGCGGTGATACAGTGCGGCTGAAATTAAATGGGTTCCAAATGCGACAGGATCTCCACAGCAAATGTGGGATCATAGGGGCTGACGGGGTAAATTTTTGGATTTGAACAGGGAGGGTTAAAAGCACGTGGGCCCCGCTTTGAGAAACGGTGTGTGGGGGGGAACCTCTCTCAGGAGACGCCACACAGCATTCAGTCATGAACTCAGCACCCACCTGCTGGGCCCTTCCGGTGGGCATCTGCAGGAACCGCCCTCGGCCGGGGGGCTGGGGGGGTGGTCCTGGACAGGTGGTCCCGTAGCAAGTGCTGTGGGGCCAGAGAGAGGGGAGAGGCCTGTGCCTGAGGAGCCGGGAAAGGCCATTCCCAGCACCGGGACCACTAAAACAAAGGCATTTCCGTGGGCTCACAGCTTTAAATTGCAACAGGAAGCAATCAGGAAAAATAATTAGCTACCAGCTTACTGGCTCCACTCCGGACCAAGGCGTAAATCTGACACAGAAACCAGGGGCACCCGCAAGCACCGTGGGAGCAGCTGTGCAGAAGGAACCCTCCTCCTTCCGTTTTAGGACTGGGTCGCCACACTGGCCCGTGCCGCTCACATGCTTCCTAATGTTAAAATAATCAGCTCTATTTTTGCCTCCTACACGACTGAACTCCACAGATGGGATTCCTTCTCCTTAGGGCCTCGAACCACGAAACGACAGGCATTCGACTCCAGCAACGTCACCCCAAAAGGTACAGGAAATCCAAAACAGCAGCAAAGTGAAATGCAATACAGCCCGCCGAGAAACCCCACCTTTAAAACAAACATCTTCCAAAAAAAAAAACAAAAACAAAAAAAAACCTTTTGCCTCCGTGATCCAGGCATTTCCGGAAAGAAAAGAAGCAGCGTTGGCCTGAACTACCCAGATACTGTTTTGTCGTCACCTTGTTTTGCTAGTATCAGACATGGCCGAGAAATGTAAACACACTCCCCAGGGAGATAAATTTGGGGTGAACCCGCCAGCATTCTGGAGGCTTGGACTGGGAGGCAAACGGACCTCGGGAAACTCTCCCCTCCAGGCCCCCCCCCCCAACCTCAATGAAGAGGCCGCAGCACTGGGAATGTGACCACAGCGCCTGGCCGGGACACCTCCCGGCAATGTCCCACACTGGAAATATTCAGGGAGACAGCTGTTTGCCTTAAAGAGGCCCAGACAAAGGGACCTGAGCCACCACCACCGTCACCACCAGCACCACCTCCAAGAATCTGCTCCCAGCAGCAGAACAGCAGCCCGGGGAGCCCAGGGCTCTGTGGCCCTGTCCGGTTTGGCCAGCCACACTCCAGAAAAACAAAACACTCACGTCCGAAGAGAATGATTTAGGTAGCAAGAGATTTGCTTCAAAACCACATGGCAATCTCCAAATTAAAAGAACATGTGTAGCGTTTCACAGCGCGCTTAGGTTTCCTGAGTCCTCCTGACCTCAACTCCACCCCTTGGGGCACACCAAAAGTTGGAGAGAAAGGTCCCCAGCCCTCGATCTCGCGAAGGGTGTGCACAAGGGAGGGCACCAGCGCGCCTCTCGACCACGCCGGGCTCTGCGACCACGTCACCCCGCGCGGCGGCCCCACGAGGCCCCCCTGGCGTGGACACCGGCCCGGTGCCACCGCGGGGTGCTGGGTGGGGGCGGGGGGCCCGGCGGCGAGACGGGTCCTCCGGGCACCTGGCAGGTGTCGGTCCGCTCGGAAGCCGACAGCCTCGCAGACGGCAGGGGGCCGCGCAACAGGCCAGGCCGCCGGCGCCCGATCTGAGAACTTTCTCGGCAACTTAAATCAGTTCTCGGGGCTGGCAGGCCGGCCGCGCGGCCATCGGAAACGGGCTCGAGGAGGAGTCCCCGGCGCAGGGCGGCGAGGCCTGTCTCTGGGCCGAAAGTCCCCGCTCTGCGCCGGCCCGCGGCCCGGGGTCCCCACGGTCCCCGCGCGGCCTCTCCCGGCCGGCCACACGCGGCCGCACTCCGGAGCGCGCCCCGGGCCGCGGGCAGGTGAGGACCCGCCCGCGCCGCACCTGGCGGGGTCGGCGCGGCCCGCGCGCTCTCCTCGCCTGCCCGGGGCGCGGGACGGGGCCCGGCCTTCCCGGGAGGGGCCCGGGCGGGCGAGACAAAGGGCCCGCGCGCGGTCACCACCCCCCCCCCGCCCGGGACCGCGGCGGGCACCCGCGGCGCGCGCCCCAACTCGCCCCCAACTTGCAAAGTCGCTTCCGCGCGCCGCGCACTTGGCCGCCGGGCCATTGTCCCCGCGGCCGGCGCCCACCTACCCGCGGCGGGGGCCAGGCTGCAGCAGAGCGCGAGCAGCAGCAGCCGCGGCGGCGCCGCCTCCATGTTGTCCGGGGCCGGGCGGGCCCGCGCGCGCTCACTCGGGCTCCATGGCGCGGCGGCGGCGGCGGCGGCTCCTCGCGCGGCTCCCGGCGCCTGCCGCCTCCCCTCCTCGGGCGCCGCGGACCAGGACGGCGGGGGAGGAGGGAGGAGGCGCGGGAGCGGAAGCCGCGCCGCGTCTCCGCCCCCCGCGCCGCCGCGCCCTCCCGCGGGCGCCCCCCGGAGCCGGCCCGCGGCCCTCCCCGCGCCCCCGCCTCCCTGGGGGGCTCCCCGCGGAGGCGGGGGCGCGGGGTCCGAGCGGGCTTGACGGCCCGCGGGGGACGGGGGCTCCGGGGCCGATCGAGTCCCGGAAGCAGGTGTGTCACCTGTAGAGCGGCAAGGACCCGGCTTTTGCCGGCGGGGAAACTGAGGCACAGGGGGCGGGGCGTGGGAAGGGGGGCACACCGCGGGGCAATTCCTCGGTGGGAAGCCCGGAGCCAGGTGTGTGCACTTTCCCGCGACCGCAGCCACCCTGGCAGGGTCCCGTCGCACGGGGCGGCCCCAAGACACCTGCTCTCACCGGTGAGGGCGCCCGGGAGGGCCGATGAGGGTGACCGCGAGTCGGTCAGGGGCAGGGACAGAAGCGGATGATGAGCAGAGGCGGGAGCTGCCAGGCTGACAGTGGGGGTGAGCATGAGGTTAATTTTTTTTTAACTAAATATATACCTTCTATGCTAGTTAGAGTACACGAGCCCTGAGCAGTAGACACGCTGTTCTTCCAAATGCGCTTCTAGACCCGCTGAGGCAGAGAGCCCCTCGAGGATGTCAGACCTCACCTCTGGCTCATAAAGCAAGCATGGAACCGAGCACCCCCCCCCTTCCTCCCGGCTCTGGGCCAAACGGAGCAGGCAGCCCCGCTCTGAACCCTCAGGACCCAGGAGGACCCAGGAGGACCCAGGACCCAGGAGCAAACCCTGGCTCTGCTGCTTCCTAGAACCGGGTGTGCTCTTGGGCAGATCTAAATATAACCTCTGGGGTAGTCTTTCCTCTCTTATAAAATAGGTATAGGGATGCCTGCCTCGCAGGTGTCAGAGAGCCAGCTGTAACTCACAGGAGCAAACCCATACTCCAGGATACGCACTTGACGCCTGCTTGGCTCTTCGTGTATTTGGGACAGCTTTACAAAGCCAGTGGTCAGGCAGAAAGTCTCTGTCCTCCTGGGGCTTATGTTCTAGAGAGGGAGACAAAAGTAATAAAATAAAATACAAGAGACAGATTAAGACAGAAAAACAAAAACACCATGAACAGACTACAAGAGAGGCCACGAAAAACAGACGGTGTTAGGTGCAAAGTCTTGGGACATTGTGACTTAGGGAGGTGGGGACATGCTGGCCACAACTCAGGACCAGGCACGCTGTGGGGAGAGCAGTTCAAGCAGAGACAGCATCAAGGGTGAAAGCCTGGGCAGGGGCCCGCCTGGATGCTGGACTCCTGGGAGGAAGCCCAAAGGCCAAGGCCGCAGAAGCTGCGGGTCAGGGTGGAAGGGGGCAGTGCTGCAGTAGGAGAAGTGGATGGGCCTGGAAAACACGTCCAGAACTTATCACAAGAGCAACAGGAAACCATTATATGGGTTTAAGTAGCAAAACCTGTTTCCTTGCTGTTCCTCACGCAGGCCCCAGGCACGGGTCCAGGAGCCCGTCCTGCTGCCTCTCCCGGGGCCAGATGCAGACTCCCAGTGCTTGTAGCCTCTCCACTACCAACACCTCTCCACCCTGATGGGTCTCCCACTTCCTGCCATGACCCCCCTCATCCTCCTCTCCCAGCATCCAGAGTGAGCCTGTTGAAACAAGATAGATCACGTTCCCTCTTCTGCTCAAGAATCTACTATGACTCCCATCTCAGAAGAGAGCCGAAGGCCTTATGGCACCTACGGGCTCATCTGGCCACATCTGTCCCTTTTTCGCTCTGACTTCCTAATGCACTGTCCTTCCTCTTCCTCACCCTGCTCCAGCCACAGAGGTCCCCTTACTGGTCCTCAAACACACCAGACACACTGCTGCCCCAGGGCCTTTGCACTTGCTCTTCTCTCTGCTGGTACTTTTACCCCAGTTTTCCACCTGATTTATACCCTTACCTCTTAGTCTCCTCATCCAGGCCTCCCCTGACTCTCTTTTGAAAATAGTAAACCGCATCCCCTCCCTCACCCAGCCTGGCAGATACTTCCTGCTCCTTTTTTTTTTTTTTACTTTTCTCCTGGCTCTTACCAACATCTGACATACTGTTGACTCACTTTTCTGCCCCCACTAGAATAGAATCTCTAGAGAACAGAGATTTTCATTTGTTTTGTTCTCTGTGTATCCCGAGTCTAGACCGGGAGACAGTTGGTGCTCAATAAATGTTTGTTGAATGACAAAATGAAGCAAAAAGCTCTGACTTATGTTCATAGAAGGAGCACTCTAGCTGCTGAGTGGGGACGGGACAGGAGAGAAGAGGCGATATGGGAAACTGGTCAGCATATGGGTCCCATGGCAGCAGCCAGGAGAGATGGTGGCTTGGGCGGACAGGGTTGGGGGGCAGGAGGCTCCCGAATGGCAAAAAGGAACTGGGTTCGACATGCTTTAGGAAAAGCTCATGAGACTGGCTAAAGGCGCTGGGGAAGAGCCCCAGGGCCTCTGTTAAGAGGATGCCTCCAACAGCAGCTGGTCCGAAGTTCGAATCAAGGTTCTAGGTCTGAGAAGGAACAGAGGGGAATAGAGTACCCAGTTATACGAATGATTAAAAGGAAAATGAACCAGAGTAAAAAGGACACACAGACAGACATTGAGATTCTTGGTTCTCAAAGAGGGAGATGGAAAGCTTGACTCTCCAAATGGGAGAATTCTGTCAACACAGAAGACGCCGTTCTGGGGAGGGGATGGCGGGGCTGGGGCTGCGGGCGCGCCGCTCGGTTTCCTGTGCTGACCCTGAGATGCGGAAGGTGAGGAGCCAGCAGAGACCACCCCCAAGAAGGGAAGAACCGAGCCCCGGGTCTCAAAGCATCAGAGCAAGATCCTAGGTTGCCTGACTCCTATCAGAACTTCAGAAAAGTCATTTGCAGAGAACACAGGAGAATGAATCCCTATGTGATTCTGTAGGATTCCATCGTCACGAGGGCAGTAATTTTTAGACGCCTCGCTCACGTAAGAAGCAACCGGAGAACGTGCTAAGCTCCCACTTCCCCCGAAGACTGCCTGTCACAGCTCGCCACCCCGCCGACCTTTCCTCAGGCCTCCCACGTGGAAGCGTTGGCTCTCAGTTCGTCCCTCAGATGCAAGTTCCGTCCCGGTGAGGTAACGGGCTTGGCACCTGTTGGATCTCATCGTTTCCGGGGACAGGGGCTCAACTGGGGTCCATGTAGGGCCCATCAGAGGATGATATCTCAGCCCCAGGACACTTGGGGGAAAGTGCCTTTTAGGTTTTCCTCCCAAGCTCTGACTCTAGGGAGAGTTATTCTGGGCACGAGCGCCCTCCCGACTGGTGGGCCTGGCCACTGTGATCAGAGGCATGCCCTGGGGTCCCAGTGTTCCCGGGCTTTCCCGGCCACAGTCATCCTCCCGAGGGCCGCTCGCTAGAGTTGCGTGGCGGGCATGTCGCTGAGCCCCGACAGCCTCTCCCCTGCACCGCTGACTCCCAGCCACCGGCGCCGGGGCAGACGAGGGATGGTGGCCACTGCTGGGGGAGGGGGAGCAGTGGAAGGCTTAGGTGGCAGCGGGCATGGTGGCATGGAAACAGCTGAACTTCACCTCTCTGAGGCTCTGTATCACATTCGCACAATGGGATTGGTGCTGTCTGATCGACTTCTTATCTGCCAGTGCTGGTGTGAACCTCGAGTAAGAGGAGACACGGAGAAAATGCGATTTAGGCTTAAAAACCCAGCCCAGATGTGGATTGTGATCAACATGGGCCCCAGACAGGGCAGGACAGTGGACGTGCTGGCACCCACTCAGTGTCACCTCCCCACCTCGCCTGCTCCCTTGGATAGTTGTCACCAGCCCTGACCTTCTGCAGCCCCGAGCTCCAGCCCTCCTGATGGCTCGGCAGCCGTGTGAGCTGCGTCCTTGGGGACCGTGTTCTCGAACGAGGGGCACCGGGTTCTGGTCATCCATCTCGTTTTCTTTTTACTGCAGATTAAGAAGCTGTCGTTCCGGTTTTGTTTTCCTTTTAAGGCACTTTGAAGATACCTGTAGTGGGTTGAATGGTGGCTCCCCCCTTCCCCAAAAAAAGACATATCCCACATCCTAATCCCAGGAGCCTGGGCACGTTCGCTTACGTGCACAAAAGGTCTTCGCAGGTATCGTTAAGGATCACAAAATGAGGAGATCATTCTGGATTATCTGGGCGGACCCTAAGCCCAGTGACAGTCATCCTTATGCCAGAAAGACAGAGGGTGACTTGAGACAGAAGAAGAGGAGAAAGAGAAGGAGCAGCCTGTGTGACCACAGAGGCACAGAGGCAGAGGTGGGAGGGATGCGGCCACGAGCCCAGGAGCACCTGGAGCCCCCAGAAGGCAGAAGAGGCAGAAGCGATCCTCCCCCAGAGCCTCAGAAGGGAACGCAGCCTGCGAACACCTGCGTCTCAGACTTCTGGCCTCCAGGGTGCGAGACAATACATTTCTGCTGTTTTAAGACCTCCAGCCTATGGTTTGCTACAGCAGACACAGGCCAGTAGTACGGATCCTAATTTTCTCAAACCCATTTTACAGGGAAGGAAACTGAGGTCAGAAAGGTAAGGGTTTGTCCAGGGTACCGTCCCCGGACTGTCTTTAGACCATCAGGGTAAGGTCAAGGAGTTGCCACAGAGATGCCTGCAAAGCCTAAGCTGCTTGCTGTCTGCTCGCTTACAGACACATTTCCCACCCGTGCTCTGGGGAGTCATATGGTAATGCCTGTTCTGGAAAAATAAAGCCACGTTAAGAGGATCAAGGAATACCAAAGGCAACATCCATTGGCAACATCTGTGGACTGGGAGAAGGGAGGGAGTGAGCCTTGCAGCCAGCGGGGAAGGCCAATGCAAAGGCCCAGAGGGACAGTGAGGGGCCAGAGGAGCCAAGCAGGGAGAGCCAAGGTCAGAGAGGAGTGGGCCAGCTCTGCGGGGTCTTGGAGGCCTTCACCTCTCTGAGGGAGGGGGCTCCCCAGAGGGCCAGGAGCAGAGAGAGCATAGGATCTGATTTCTGTGTTATGGAATCTCTCTGCTACTATGTGGGAAATAGGCAGCAGGGGCAGGAGAGCAAGTGGAGGGGCCCCTGCAGGGATCCGAGTTCAAGGTGGTGGGGACTAGGATGGCAGCAGCGGAGACAGTGAGAAGTTGTTGGATTCTGGGTCTCTCTGGGCGGGAGAGAGGACATGCAGAGCAATATCAGGGCTGAGAGCAGGAGTCAAGGATGCTGTCAAAGCGTTCGGCCCGAGCCCCTGGAAGGCTGGGCTGCCCTTCACTGAGATGGTGTTGCTGAATGAAAGGCAGGAGACAGGAGGCTCAGGGTGTGGCGTCCAGCCTGAACTCTAGCTATTGACTTCCCGGAGGAGGAGTAGAAGGGAAGGGTCTGGGATTCGGGGACGGGGGCTGGGGTGGGCATAGCAATGCGGGAATCGTCAGTGTTAAGGCCAGGATCCTGGAGAAGCATCCAAGCCAAAAAGGGTCCAAGATGGCTCCTGGGGGCCTCCAAGCTCAGAGGTGTGGGGACCAGGACAGAGGGGCTCCCAGAAGCCAGGGGAGAAAGTGAGTGGAGGGCCGGGGCCAAGTCTGGTTGCTGCCCGGATGAGCAGCCTGGGGCTGGAGACTCGCACCCTGGACTCAGCAGATGGGTGGTTGTCTGTGACCTTGAGGAGCCATTCGGAAACGCACAGCGGCTCACATGCACCTGGCTTTTCCCCAGCACCAGGCATGCAGCGCACACTTAGTTGAACACAGAGGACTCCCCGGTGGGGGCAGAAAGCACCTGGGCCCGAGCACCTCTGTGGAAACTGAGGCAGCTGCCACACCTCTTTGGTCACTCTCAGGTGCAGTAAGGTCCTTGGGTCATTTCTGGTCCCCAAAACAGCATTGGTTAGCAGCTGCAATCCAGGGGTGGCTTAAGGATCAAAACTAAAGTTTATTCAAAGTCATTTCTTCTCCCTTCCTCCAGCTGGACTGGGCTGGGGGCAGGGGAGCCCCAGCGTGAGAGGGCCAGCTGGCCTCTGCTCCCCTTCTCAAGGCAGGAGCAGGGGAGGGAGGGACACGGGGGAGGGCAGGGCCGGGGCGGGAGTGGGGGGAGGGGAAGTGAGGGACCCGCAGGCTTCCCTGTGACCCAGCTGGGCACCCGTAGGCTTGGGGATTCCAAATGTCGATTCTTTCCCTCTTGGGGTCTTTGTGGACACCTTGGCTATTTCTCAGATGCTGTCTGACCCCTGGACACACGACTGCCCAGTTCCGTGGCTGGCCAGGCAGGTACAGCTGCCTTGACCTTTAATTCATCAGGCACAGAGCAAGACCATGGGGACCCGGGGCAAAAGCACAAAGCAGGTCCGGCACTGTGCCTGCCACCTAAAGGTTGAAAAATCCCTCTTGAACACATCGATGTTGGATTTTTTTTTTTTAAGATTATTTATTTATTTGACAGTCAGAGATCACAAGTAGGCAGAGAGGCAGGCAGAGAGAGAGGAGGAAGCAGGCTCCCTGCTGAGCAGACAGCCCGATGTGGGGCTCGATCCCAAGACCCCGGGATCATGACCTGAGCCAAAGGCAGAGGCTTTAACCCACTGAGCCACCCAGGTGCCCTGATTTTATTTATTTTTTTAAATAGAGGGATTTTCCGGGCGCCTGGGTGGCTCAGTGGGTTAAGCCGCTGCCTTCGGCTCAGGTCATGATCTCAGGGTCCTGGGATCGAGTCCCTCATCGGGTTCTCTGCTCTGCGGGGAGCCTGCTTCCTCCCCTCTCTCTCTCTCTGCCTGCCTCTCTGCCTACTTGTGATCTCTCTGTGTCAAATGAATAAATAAAATCTTTAAATAAATAAATAAATAAATAAATAAATAGAGGGATTTTCCTAAATAAAAAGAGACAAAAAAGATATCCCGGCTGGTATATCCTGCTTAAAAAAAATAATTTTGATGATATTAAAAATTATGAGCATCTTTTAAAGATTTTATTTACTTAATTGAGAGACAGAGTGAACAAGAGAGAGAGAAGGTGCACGAGCAGGGGGAGGGGCAGAGGGAGAAGCAGACTCCCCGCTGAGCGGGCAGCCCTATGTGAGCGGAACCAAGAGTGGGACGCATGACCAACGGAGCCACCCAGGCACCCTCTAAACATTTTTTTAGTTGTGACAAACTGTGTTTGTAGGAGAATTTTCCTAGGAGATATCTTCCAAACTATTCAGTGGAGAAACACCCTATGTCCTCGATATTTATATTTTCGGCAAATGTGGCAACAAAACCTTAGCAAATTTAGAATCTGGGTGGTGAGATTCTGGGTGGTCACTGAAAAAAGAAGTTATAAATGAGACTATGGAACACGGAATGTTCTGTCCCCCCAGACATCAGTTCTGTCCTTCCTAACATCAGGAAGCCAGTGCCGCGTAGAATCGCGTAGAATCGTCTGGATTCTCGGGAGTTCTGTGTTGAAATCTGGTAGCAAGAATCAGGTGAGCTCACCTGACCTCTGCCCCAGGTGACATCGGCAGGTGGAAGCGTGGGTCCGAGGGAGCCCAGCACACAGCCCGGACTCTGAGCTCTGTGTTGCTGGAGCAGGGGTCCAGGGTCCGAGGGTGGGTGGGGGCACTCCTCCTGCCAGGCTAATCCCCTTCCTTTCTCAGACCACCTCTCCTTCCCCAGGAACTCAGCTCCCGCCAGGACCCCTCCTCACGCTGCCCCTGTCCCAGCTCTACCCGCTCAGCTTCAACCCAGAGCCCGGGCTCTCTGGGTCTAGTGGCTGTCCTTCTGTCAGTGTGACGGTCACTGGGTGAGGCCAACGAACACGCTCAGACAGGGATGGGGGAGGGGCAAAGAGAAAGTAGGTTCTGCAGAAGCTCCGCGTGGGGGAGGCCCCCATCAGCCATCACTGAGGGTGAACCGGGTGAACTTTGCCCTCACTGAGGGTCAGCTGGGACAGGCAGCCCTGGAGAGGCTGGGTGCCCCTGGTAGGGGACAGGGTGTGTGCTTGGAATGCTGACTCTCAGATCTAGGGCCAGGCGCAGCTGATTTCTGGGGTACGGAGGGGAAGGGGGTCTATAGGTAGGCAGGCTGTAGGGGCAGGGACCCAGACAGGGGATCCCCCTGATAAGGGCTTTGCATTGCTGGAATACTGTGCATTGTCTCCTCGGGACGCTCCAGGAACCCAGTCAGGGGCTCAGCCCCTTCCTTCCTGGAGGACACACTCCCTCCCAGTAGAATCCTGGGATGTGGACCCCTGGGAGCCATGACAAGGGAAGTCATGGAAGGCACTCAGGGCAGGAGGCTTGGCCTGGACCAGGTGGAGGAGGGCATGAGTCTCAGGCTGAGGGCACACCCAGGGGGTCTTGTGTCCCTACTAGTCCCAGAAAGTCCCCTCTGTCCCCCTGCTGAGGTCTCAGAACAGCAGCCCCTAGGCTCTGGTGGGAGTGGCCTCAGCAGGTCAGCAGGAGAGCTGGGCCTGGCACTGCTGGAGTGTCGGGGCGGCCAGGAGGAGGAACCCTCACGAAGCTGGTGAGGGAGACCCTGGGCTTGACTGCTCCTCCCTGAGCCTTGGCCCTCAGCCCTTCTCGGGTGCAGGAGGTGAAGCTGAGAGCCTGAGTTTGGGGATACCTGGCCATGGGGGACGTAACTCCCGCCAGTGTCCTCTCTCAGGCCAGGATCACATGTCCTTCCTGTTTTCCTGTGATTCTCTGACCAAAGATCACAGCGGGCAGTGGACAAGGGCACCGAGCACCTTTGATGGGCGGCCCCTGGCTTTCAGTCAACAAAGCTCTGCAGACTTTGTATGGTCCTGTTTTCTCCCTGCGAGGAGGAAGCGGACCTCAGGCCTTCTCCATGATCTCCCTGTGCCAGAGGCTGCAGGGCGAGCTCTCCAGGAGCCCCGCCGAGCAAGGAAGGTCTCACTTATTTATGCCCATTTTGCAGAGGGGGAAACTGAGGCCAGGGCCAAGGTGGGTGACTTGACTGAGGTTCCTCAGTGACCAAGGGATGGGGCTGCAGACTCCGTTATTTCTCCTCTCCACAAGGCTCTGCGTCCTTTCTGCAGAGAAGCAGCCGGGGCCAGGGAGGGCTGACAGAGGCATCCCGGGGCTCTGGGCGCTCCGGGTTCCCCGGCCTGCAGTCAGCCATGCGGCCAGGAGGGGGCAGCAGCCTCCTGCCCGGCCTGGCTCTTCAGGACGCTGGGGGAACCAGCGGAACCGCTCTTGCGAAGGCGGACCACCCCACCCCCCGGCCAAAGAAACCACAGCACACCAGATGCTGTCATGATAAGAGGAAAGAACGCGGGCTAGCTGATCGGTGGACACTGATGGAATGCCCGCTTGGGCAAGCTGTTGAACCCTCCTCCCTGGGGTCCTCAGTTTTCTAGTCTGTGCTAATGGAGGTAATCGTATCCGCTGGCTGGGCTGTGTTGGGGACTGAGATCACCAAGTAGCCAGACCTGGAAAAGTCTTGCCTGAAAGCCTAAGGTTCCCATTAGTTACTAAAGGGGTGTGGCAGAAAGAATGCTCCAGAAAAAAAAAGAGAGAGAGACAGAGAGAGAGCAGAGAAGGAAAAAAAAAAAAATAAAACCACCACCAACAACACCACACATAAAATGCTACCTGTTGGCTGGGCTTCCAGCATGTGCTGGGAGGAGGGGTCCTGGGCACCTAGGCTGGATGGAGTCTCCTAACACGTGGGTAGGTGCCCTTCAGGACAGAGCCACTCCAAGTCTCCCTGGTCTGCCCATAACCTTCACAAGCAGGGCACCTTGTTCCTCAGCCCACGCTGGGGACCGACACATCTGGAGACCCATAACAGCCACTGAGCCTCCATATCACCCCCCCCCCCCCAAGGTGGACTCTGGTATCTCCATCTTGTGATAAGACAACAGGCTCAGAGAGGCTGAGCACCCCGTCTGGAGCCCAGCCAGCCTTACCAAGGATCCCAGGAGAGGGGATTTATGGGGGTGGGGCAGTGCCTCCCAAGTCCCGCAACTTTCACTAAAGGCTGTTCAAGTGACCTCTGCAGGGCCAGGGAGGTTGATATCCTTCCAAATCCCCTCAACCAAGGTGAGCAGCTGCCACCGACACTTTGAGGGTTGTCCTTCCTCATGCCTGCCCTGGGCACATTTGCCAGATGTCTGAGGAAAAACTCTAGGCAGCTCCACTGTTAGCCTGCCCTGCCCCCTCCCTGCTGGCTCAGGACCCTCAGCCAAGGGCAAGACAATGGGCAGGTGGGGGAGGGATGCAGTTGGGATTCCCCCCCCCCATCCCTTTGTAGCCCCAGTAGACTGAGGAACATGCAAATGGCCTGGGGCAGCCCTGTGGTCATTACAGTAAGGCTAGTGTCCATGAGGCTAAAAGTCAGAGAGAGAGGAGCCCAGTTTCAGAGGCAGTCCTATGGTTTCCATTAGGTTAATGGGATTTATTCTGTATTCTGCTTATAGAATTCATTCATGCTCACTGCAGATGGGAAGGGATAAAGAGGATAACAAAAATCCTACAGAGTCTTCAGACAGAGCTCTCAGTACTGTTACCGTGGTTCTTTATTTCCTTCCAGTCTTTTTGTTTCTAAGCATATATGTGGAGATGACTTTTTTTTTTTAAGATTTTTACTAATGTATTTGAGAGAGAGAGAGAGAGAAAAAAAACATGGTGGGGGGGTCCAGAGGGAGAAGGAGACTCCCTGCTGAGCAAGGAGCCCAATGCAGGACTCCATCCTGGGATCCCAGGATCACGACCCGAGCCAAAGTCTGTCGCCCAACCAACCAAGCCATTCCGGTACCTCAGAGATGACTTTTTTTTTTTTTTTTAAGTTCATTTTTACATGATCTCTACACCCAACACGGGGTTCCAACTTAAGAGTCACAGGTTCCTCTGACTGAGCCAGCCTGGTGCCCCTGCGATGACATTTTTACTGCAAAATTGTGGTCAGAAGCTTCTGTTTCTGGCAGAATGACAGGCTGTATCCAGAGGGCACCTCTTGATACAGAACATGTAAAAATACTGAAATGATATTAATTTTTAAAAACTTTTTTTAAGGCATGGTGGAGTTGGTAGGACAGTAGGGGACATCTTCCCGGCCAGACGTAAAAAGAAAGCCATATTCATATTTTTGAGACAACGGGCAAGTTGAGCCCTGATTATAGCAGGAATGTAAACACTGATGATACTAGGGAATTATTATTCAAAATTTTTGGTATGTGAATACAGATGTCGCAGCTCTATTTTTTAAAGACCTGTCATTGTTTGGAGACTCGTACCCAAGTATTCAGATGAAAGAACCTAGTGTCGGGACGCCTGGGTGGCTCAGTTGGTTAAGCAGCTGCCTTCGGCTCAGGTCATGATCCCAGGGCCCTGGGATCGAGTCCCGCATCGGGCTCCTTGCTCGGCGGGGAGCCTGCTTCTCCCTCTGCCTCTGCCTGCCTCTCTGTCTGCTTGTGCTCGCTCGCGCTCTCTCCCTCTGTCTCTGAAAAATAAATAAAATCTTTAAAAAAAAAAAAAAAAAAAAAAAAAAAAGAAAGAACCTAGTGTCTAGAATTTGCTTCAAAACCATATGGAGAAGGGCGCCTGGGTGGCTCAGTGGGTTAAGCCTCTGCCTTCGGCTCAGGTCATGATCTCAGGGTCCTGGGATCCAGCCCCACATCAGGCTCTCTGCTCAGCAGGGAGCCTGCTTCTGCTTCTCTCTCTGCCTGCCTCTCTGCCTACTACTGATCTCTGCCTGTCAAATAAAGAAATAAGGGACGCCTGGGTGGCTCAGTTGGTTAAGCAGCTGCCTTCGGCTCAGGTCATGATCCCGGCGTCCTGGGATCGAGTCCCACATTGGGCTCCTTGCCCTCCGCAGGGAGCCTGCTTCTCCCTCTGACTCTGCCTTCCACTCTGTCTGCCTATGCTCGCTCTCGCTCACTCTCTCTCTGACAAATAAATAAATAAAATCTTTAAAAAAAAAAAATAAAGAAAGAAATAAAATCTTTTAAAAATAAATAAATAAATAAATAAATAAATAAAGCAGTCCCCATCGGTACTGCTCCACAGAGCCTGACAAAGCAAAGGAAACTCAGGAGCAAATGCGTTTCAGACCAAACCCACAGAGGCTTCCTGCCAATGAAGCAAAGGAGTGCACGGAGCACGTCGGGAAATGAGCAACCATGAGCAAGCGCCAGCAAGAAGAGCAAACTGTGGTCCAGAGCTGTGAGGGCTGCAGACCCTCAAGTTCCAGAGGACGTTTGGTTGTGAACCATAAAAAAAAAAAAATCCTCTTCGATTGTTTGAAAAAATAAAATAGGGGGGGTGCCTGAGTGGCTCAGTCAGTTAAGCATCTGTCTCTTGATTTCGGCTCAGGTCATGATCTCAGGGTCGGGAGATCGAGCCTCACGTAGGGCTCTGTGCTGAGTGGGGAGCCTGCTTCAGATTCTCTCTCTCCCTCTGCCCCTCCCCCTGCTCGCGTGCTCTTGTCTCTCAATAAATAAATAAAATCTTTTAAAAAAAAGAAAACAGGATATTGAAAGTATGACAAAGAAGCAAGAAACCATCATATTTTCAGAGAAATTACAGAAAAGGACTAAATAAGGACTAGGATTCAATATTTAATCTTTAATTAATATTAATATTTAATATTAAAAGGACTAGGATTCCAGAAATAAAAATGATTATTGCAGCTGGGAACCGAGGGCCAGGTTAAGGATGTGACAGGAGTGGTGAGTGATGTGGAGACAGATGGGAGAGATTGCCTGGAGTGAAGTCAGAGAGACAAACAGGTAAAAAGGAAGTTAGCTCCATGTTTCTGGTGGGAACGTGCAATGGTGTGTTCTATGCTGTTTCTACCGGAAAACACTCTGGAAGATCCTCCAGAGGTTATACCCAGCACCACCACGTTCCCAGGCATCTACTCAAGAGAAATGAAGGGAAAAATCTACATGAAATCGTGCACATGAAATTTTGCAGCGGGGTTATTCCTGATAGCCCCAAAGTAGAAGCAACCCAAATGATTAGGTATCGATATTGTATCTATAAATCCAGAATGCCATTTATCGATACAAGGGGATATTATTTGGCAATAAAACAGGGAGGAATCTCGAAACTGTTATGCTGAAGGAAAGAAGGCAGGCACAAAAGACCACATGTTGCATGATTCCTTTTATTTGAAACAGCCGGGAGAGGCAAATCCGCAGACACAAAGCAGGTTAAAGGTTGCCAAGAGTGGGGGGATGGGAGGATGGAGAGCGGCTGCTGATGGCCGTGGGGTTTCTTCTCAGGGTGATGAAATGTTCTAGCGTCAGTTGAAGGGATGGTTGCACAACCCTGTGAACGTATGAAAAACTATCGTATTCTTTGCTTAAAATAGGTGACCTGTGTTGTATGTGAATTACAGCTCAACAAAGATTTTTGTAAACAAGAGGAAGGGACACAGGGCTGGTGGGCAGGTAAGAAGACCTCGCAGAGCACCAGCCTGAAGAATGAAAAGCCACAGAGGGGCAGAGGCTCTACTCATTGGGCTAATGGTTCAGAGTTTGCAGAAGTTTAAAGGAGTGATCGCAGACCTGAAGTCCTCAGAGTCAGAAAACCCAGGGAATCCCAAGCAGGAATTTTATTTCTTTTATTTTATTTTTTCAGATTTTATTTACTTATTTGTCAGAGTTGGGGGGGGGAGAGCACATGCAGGGGGAGAAGCAGGCAGAAGGAGAAGGAGGTTCCCCACTGGGCAAGGAGCCTGAAGTGGGGCTTGATCCCAGAGCCCTAGGATCTTGGCCTGAGCTGAAGGCAGACACTTAACCGACTGAGCCACCCAGGCGTCCTTATTTTATTATTTTTTATATTATTTATATATTTCATATAATTTTATTAAAATATTTTATATTTATATATTTTATATATTATTTTTAATAATAAATGTGTTCCCTACATGTTTATTTTTAGATGTTATTAATTTATGATTGGTTTATGTGAGAGAGAATGAGAGAGAATGAGCGGGGAGAGAAGCAGATGGGGAAGCAGTCTCCCCGCTGAGGAGGGAGCCTAATGCAGAGCTCGATCCCAGAACCCCAGGATCATGACCTGAACCAAAGGCAGATGCTTAACTGACTGAGCCACAAGGTGCCCAGCAAACAGGATTTTTTAAAAAAAGAAAGGAAAAGAAAAAAGAAATCCACACCTAGACATGTTCAGGCCCAGTCAAGAGACAGAAATCACATAGTCATTGAACAAGGAAAGTTTATGCTAAAGAAAAAATAATGGGGAGGGGAGTGAGGGGGATGGGGGAGCAAGAGGTTCCAAAGAACACAGGAGCAGCAGATACAAGGACTGAGACAAAGGGCCCAGCAAAGATGATCCCCAGGCAGAGACCAGGCAGAGATCCAGCCCTCCTCACCCAAGAGGGCAGAAGATGCCGGAGAGGTCACCGAGGTGTGGTGCCAGCAGCACTTCCTGGAAACCCACCCTCGAGTGCCAGGGAAGCCTATCGTGGCAAGGTGTCCGGCTGGTGGCCTTCCTGGAGGAAGTTGCCCAGGATAGCGGGGCAGGAACACACAGAAGCAGGACAAGCAATGGGTCCTCTGCCCCCTGCCCAACAGCGAGACCGCAGGACAGAAGAAAGAGCTCCCAAAGGTGGCCAGAGGGAAGGGAGAATGCACATGGGCCAGTGCCCACCAGCCCGGCAGGGGGGTGGGGGGCAGCATCGGGGGAGGGCCTCAGAGCGGAAACACCTGCACGGTGCATCCCAGACCCAACACAACCATCTTAGAGCTCGGGGGCAAGGAAAACCGTTTTCAGACAGAACGAAGAGAGTTCGCCAGTGCACCCTCAGAAAAGACGGTGCTTGAACACGTTCTTAGGGGAAAGGGAGGCAACAAAAGTGGGAAACATTTGGTTAAAACAAAATAAATGTACGCAGTAGTGGTAATGTCCGCTGTGTGTGTGGGAGGAAGCCACGTGAGCCTGAGAAACCGTAGGACAGCGTTGTGGGTTTCTTCGTTTTTCTCACTTGTGTAGATGAGTGTGGACCCACGGGTATCGGGTTTATTCTTTGGGTCCTAATCACATACTGCCCTTCTTTATTTTGTGAGCCCAGCTGTTGCAGTGCTGGTCATGGGAGCTCTGTACTTGGCTCCTGTCCCTGTAACGAACGTGACCTGCCCGCCCCCCCCCGTGCTTCCCTAATGTCTGGCCCCATAAACATTCCAGGACCATCTTCAATTTTCCCTGCCCCAGAGCTAAAATCATCGGTTCTCCCAGGAGTCCTGGCTCCTTTGATGAGAGAACGGTATTTAGAAACCAAGATCTGAGTACTAAATCTGTTTCATCTTATTTTTAATTTTAATTTTTAAATTTATTTACTTATTTATTTATATAGAGAGAAGATGCACACCTGCAGGGTGGGAAGGGGCAGAGAGAATCCCAAGCAGACTCCACGCCCAGCATGGAGCCCGACAGGGGGCTGGATCTCACGACCTTGAGATCGTGACCTGAGTCAAATCAGGAGTCAGATGCTTAACCAGCTGAACCACCTAGGCGCCCCTGTATTTTAATTACTTTATTTTATTTTTTAAAGATTATTTATTTATTTTTTTGACAGACAGAGATCACAAGCAGGCAGAGAGGGAGGCAGAGAGAGACGGAGAAGCAGGCTCCCTGCTGAGCAGAGAGCCCGATGCAGGACTCTATCCCAGGACCCTGGGATCATGACCAGAGCAGAAGGCAGAGGCTTTAACCCACTGAGCCAGCCACTGAGCCTGATTTTAAAATTTTTCTACCTTGGGCTTTCTATCTATTTAATCATATTGCTACCAAATAGAGAGAGTTTTACTCCTTCTTTTCCAATATGTCTGTGTATTACTTCCTAAGCATCTGCCTTCGGCTCAGGTCATGATCCCGAGTACCCGGGATCAAGTCCTTCATTGGACTCCTTGCTCAGTGAGGAGCCTGCTTCTCCCTCTGCCTGCCGCTCCCCCTACTTGTGCTCTCTCTCTCTCTGACAAATAAATAAAATCTTTAAAAAAAAGTCAGATACCTAACCGACTGAGCCACCCAGGCGTCCCCAGATTTCCGTAGTTCCACCTACTGTTCTTTTTCCGTTCCAGGAGCCCCTGTGGGATGTCACCTCACATCTAATCCTGTCTTCGTAGGCTTATCTGGGCTGGAACAGTCTCTCAGACTGTCCTTGCTTTGGCTCACCTGGACAGTTTCCAGGAGCACTGGTCACAAGTCTGTACGTAGAACATCTCTCCTTTGTAGTCTTTCCCCTCATGATTAGACAGGGTTTAGGGGCTTGGAGGAGGAAGGCCACAGAGGTTCATCACATCACACGAAGGAAACGTCAACATGACTGGCTTACCACCGTTCATGATGACCTTGACAGCCTGAGGTGTGTGTGAGATTTCCTCATGGCAAAGTTACTCACTCCGTTTCCACACTGTGCTTTTTGGAAGGAAATCCCTCGGGGCAGCCCACAGAGAAGGAAGGACGAGGTTCTCCACCTCCCCAACGGTGGGCCATCTGTATAAGTTATTTAGAATTCTGTGGGGCGCCTGGGTGGCTCAGTGGGTTAAGCCTCTGCCTTCAGCTCCGGTCATGATCTCAGGGTCCTGGGATCAAGCCCCATATCAGGCTCTCTGCTCAGCGGGAAACCTACCCACCCCCACCACCTGCCTCTCTGCCTACTTGTGATCTCTGTCTGTCAATAAATAAATAAATAATCTTAATTTAAAAAAAAAAAGAATTCTTCTGCATAGGACACTGAACTCCCGCCCCCCATGGCCCGCTCCTATGTACCTACCAGACATTTATTTATATCACTCGTGGGTATTTATTTTATACTTAGGGCTTAATTCAATACTATTTTATTTGTTTTCTTGCTCAAATTTCTTCACCTGCAGTCACTGGAAACCCCTTCAGTGGGCTCCTGTGCTCCTTTGACAAACACCCTCCATTAGGGGCACTGTATAATTATTTGTATTCTTTTTTTTTTTTAAAGATTTTATTTATTTATTTGACAGAGATCACAAGTAGGCAGAGAAGCAGGCAGAGAGAGAGGGAGAAGCAGGCTCCCCGCTGAGCAGAGAGCCCGATGCGGGGCTCGATCCCAGGACCCTGGGATCATGACCTGAGCCAAAGGCAGAGGCTTTAACCCACTGAGCCACCCAGGCGCCCCAATTATTTATATTCTTTTCAGCATTTCCCTACTTGTTGACTCTAAAGGTCCTTTGGGATTATCTGGCATATTCCCTGCCCAGCCCTAGAGTCAATCACTTCACCAGTTCTCCAGGGAACCTTGTTCCTTTTACAAAGAGTGGTTTTTAGGGGCACCTGGGTGGCTCAATGGGTTAAGCATCTGACTCTTGATCTCAACTCTGGACTTGATCTCAGGGTCATGAGTTCAAACTCTGTGTTGGGCTCCATGCTGCATGTGGAGCCTACTTAAAAGAAAAAAAAAGGGGGGGTATTTAGAAACCAAGATCAAGGGGGGCGCCTGGGTGGCTCAGTGGTTTAAGCTGCTGCCTTCGGCTCAGGTCATGATCTCAGGGTCCTGGGATCGAGTCCCGCATCAGGCTCTCTGCTCAGCAGGGAGCCTGCTTCCCTATCTCTCTCTCTCTCTCTCTGGCTGCCTCTCCGTCTACTTGTGATTTCTCTCTGCCAAATAAATAAATAAATAAATAAGCTTTAAAAAAATAAAAAAAAAAAAGAAACCAAGATCAAGGGCAAGGTGCATCTTTTTTTTTTTTTTATGTTGATTGTCTTGGGCTTTCTAGCTGTTTAATCATTTCAGCTAAAAAGAGAGAGAGGGAGAGAGAGAAAGAGGATGATTTAACTACTTTCCCCCTACATTTATACATATTTTTACATTCTTCTTTTAACTGCATCTTTTATTTTGTTCTTTACATTTTTTTAAAAGATTTTATTTATTTATTTGACAGAAATCACAAGTAGGCAGAGAGGCAGGCAGAGAGAGAGGAGGAAGCAAGCTCCCTGCTGAGCAGAGAGCCCGATGCGGGGCTCGATCCCAGGACCCTGGGATCATGACCCAAGCCGAACGCAGAGGCTTTAACCCATTGAGCCACCCAGGCGCCCCTGTTCTTTACATTTTTAAACTGGAAATACAGTCACATGGAATTCATGAAATACAAAAGAGTAATTGCATTTTATATGCAGTTTTTATCTTTTTTTTTTTTTTTTTTCACCTGATACTATGTCCCGGGCACCTCCCCATATTCTTCGCAGTTCTTCACAGGCTGGTGGGGCCAGCGCTGTTACTCCTGTCATCCCTACCCCATTACTAACCCCCTTTCCCTTCTGGAAGTTCCATCCTTCGCAGCAGAGGCCTTCTAGATCTGACTTGCAGATCTCTGCTCTCTTTCGTGTCAATTTCCATTTTCACTATAATTTTGCTTTCTGCTCTCGGCTTTCCATCTGATCTTTCAGAAGGTTCTCACCTGTGACTATTGTTTTTTCATATTTCCTCTTTTGAATTGTTAATGTTGGAAATGATGTCTTTTTGGTTTGGGGAAACTGTACATGGCCTATGTGCGCCCACTGTGAGGCTCCTATTAGACTCTCCCAGGCTCTTCTGTGAGCTCTGACTCCGTGGGAGCCCCCTTGTTTGGCTTGCCCTCACTCTCTGGAGGCACTGAAGTCCACAAGCTGACTGCCATTGATTTCTTCGCCAGTGCAAATGTGCAGGTTCCTCTGGCTTCTGATAGGGCAGGCTCTAGGGTTCTGCAGTGTACCCTGACAGACCCCCTCCCTCCTCCCCTGGGACTGAAGCACTTGTTCCCTGGAGGCTCGGATCGAGGGCAGCCAGCTGCTCTCAGTGGAGTCCCTCTCCTGAACTTGATCTTGGACAATGGAAGCTGCCTGTCCCAAGGTCATGGCCCCTTCCTGGGGCAGCTGCGTTCAATGACTGGCTGATGTCGAGGCATAAAGACTCAGGCCCGGCCCCTCGTCCCCCTGCAGAGAGCCCTGTAGAATGACCTGAGGCTGTGCTCTGGCCCCATCTCAGTCCAGAGGCTTCTTTGGTCTATTTCTGCATCCTGCACTTCCCCATGGGTGTCTGTCCCAAAAACCTGCGTGATAAACCTCTTGCACTCGAACCCCAGGCATCTCCGAGTCTGACTTCCAGGGAAGCTAACTGCAAACGTGTCTCTTGGGTAGCAGAAAGTCCACACGTAGTGGACGAAAAGGGAGCCTTTGTTCGAGGGGCCTGGCTGCAAAGCACTCAGCAAGCCAGGCCCTCCGCAGAGCTGTGCTGGGCAGGACACTGTCCTTTCCCAGCTGCAAACTGAGGGGCCCATGTGGTGGACAGGAACACTCTGCAGCCCCCAAAGAGGGTCACTTCTGCTGTAGGGAAAGAGATGAACAGTAAGCGTGGAAGTAAACGAAGACCGCCCAAACGAAACAAGCTGAGGCTACTGAGTGAAGCTTGCTACAGCAAAGAAGTCAACCACCATCGCTCGTGGTTAGCAGAAACTCAGGCAGGCTGAAGGGCGGGACAGTTCTATTGTGGGGAAGGGAAAGCTCCACGTGTGCCCTGATTGGAGGCTGCTGGCCTGGGAAGTTGTAGGCAGACTGCCTAGAAGTGGGTTGTCCTATGTGACTGGCAAGGGGAGCATACTTGGCTTCCCGTGGTTGGCCTTCAGTGAAAGCAGGGACAAAAATTATGGAGATGGGCAGTTGTTAATAAAATCCTGGCCATACCGGGCTGGTTGTTACGAGAGTGATATTTACCTTCCTGCGTTGTTGCTAGAGATCTCAGTGTGGCTGCCTGCAAGTCTGACTTAGAGCAGGCTCCTTTCCTGGGTCATGATCTTACTGTCAACGGTTTGAGCCCTGCACTGGGTTCCGGCTTGGTATGGAATCACCTGTAGAGTCTTCCTCCCTCCCCTTCTGCCCCTTCTCCTGCTCATGCTTTCTCTCTCTCAAATAAATAAATAAATAAATACAAACTTGAAAATAAACTGATATGCACCTAATAACACAGCCTTTTAGTAAGTAAAGCAAAAATGGATAGAACACCAAAGAGAAATGGAAAAGCTGTAATTCACAGGATAGGTTAGCCCTTCTCTCTCACTAATTGACAGAACAAGTAGACAAAGAATTGGTAAGGATATAGATTTGGAAAACATAAATAGCGAACAGCTTGATTTATGGGTATAGAGCAATGAAGATCACACATTTTTTTTCAGGCACACTCAGAACATTTGTGCAAAGTGACCATATCCTGGCCCATAAAGCAGTTCCAGCAAATCTCAAGGGATGATATACTACAGCACATTCTCTCTGACCGCAGCACAACTCATTAGAAACCAAAATGAAACAAAAAGTTGGAAAATCCCTATTTGCTGGGAAATGAAGACACACACATTCAAGTAACAAATGGATCCAAGGAATAATTCAGACAGGAATTGAGAAAAACTTTGAACAAGAAAAGTAATAAGAATACTATATCCTCAAACTGTGGGGTACAGAGAGGGCATTTTTAGTCTCATACACATATCTTAGAAAAAAAGACAGGGTGGAGCATTAACGGAATAAATATCCAACTCAGGAAGTTAGATGAGAACCCAAGTGTTAGAGTGTTAATGGGAAGATGCCAGTAGAGAGGGACAAGTACATCAGATGGAAGGGGAATTGTTGGCTGGCAGTCCTGAGTTCTACAAAAGACACTGGATATCAGGTGAGGAGATCATCTTCCACAGGAGGGAACTCCTCTTCCATCTTAATAGGAAGGGAGAAGGAAAGGGTGGCTGTGGGCCAGGCCTGCCTGTGTGCCAGTGGAGAGGGTGAGTATGGGGCTTTGAAGAGGGTGGAAGGAAGTAGAAGCAAAGGGCCTCCCAGGAAAGTGTGGGAGTTCTGGCAGCCCAGAGGGCCCTGCCAAGGCTGGACACCACGGGTCTTCTTCAGCACCCAGGTGTAGGCAGGAAAGAGGTAGACCGCTGGACTCATCCAGGGACATGGTGTTGCCATATGGGCAAGCTGAAGAACACAGAAGTTGTAGTTGTTGCATTAGAGTGACTTGCCTGTTGGATCGCAGAATCCCAGCTGGAGGATGGCAGGGGAAAGGGCAAGAAAGCAGAGAGGGGAACGGGCTACAGGTAGGGTGAGGCTCATGGGCAGGTGCAGTGGGAGTAATGAGGTCGGATAGCTGGAAGGATGGCTCAAGAGTGGGGAGCCTCTGCACATGAATGATGACAGGGTCCTGATATTGTGGTTCAAGTAACAAATGGACCCGAGCAATAATTCAGATAGGACTCTGAATCAGAGCGCACAAACCATGGAAGCCCCCTTGATGATATCAAAGGAGGGATGGGGGATGACAGTGGCCTGATGCCATCAGAGGTGGGATGCGGAGGTTGGTAAAAGGCAGTGCCCAGGAGCGGTAGAGGGTGGCTCGTCTGAGGAACAGAAGCAACTTCATGTGCATTTTTCAAGGCATGGGGCCTTTTTAGGTAGCCTCTATGCCCAACATGGGGCTTGAACTCATGACCCTGACATCTAGAGTCACGTGCTCTACTGACTGAGCCAGCAGGCTGCCCAAATGTTAGAATTATTTTCTCAAGTTCCAAAAGAATACAAAATGAGGATTTGGGTTTTTTTTTTTTTTTTTTTTTAAGAATTACTTTAAACCTAGGCACCTGAGTGGCTCAGTGGGTTAAGCCCCTTCTTTCAGCTCAGGTCATGGTCTCAGGGTCCTGGGATCAAGCCCTGCATCGGGCTCTCTGCTCAGCAGGGAGCCTGCCTTCCCCTCTCCCTCTGCCTGCCTCTCTGCCTACTTGTAATCTCTATTTCTCTGGCAAATGAATAAATATATAATCTTTAAAAAATTGCATTAAACCTGTGGATTAACTTGGGAAAATTGACATCTTATGAGATTTTATTTTTCAGTCCAGAAACGTGATGCACTTCTTCGCTTATTCAAGTTTAAGTTCTCTGTATAAAGCAAATCAGAAAGCCTGTGTAAGTCCTGAATGTTTCTACTAATGTATCCCTAGGTATTTTATAATTTTGTTATCAGAGTAACGGATGTTAAAATTTTTTTAAGGGTGCCTGGCTGGCTCAGTAGGTAAAGCATGTGACTCTTGATTTTGGCGTCATTAGTTCAAGCCCCACCATTGGGTGTGGAGCCTACTTTTAATTAATTAATTAATTATAAAAAAATTTTAGCTTGTTACTGTTGGTATACAAGAAATCTACTGACGTGTATTTATTTTGCATCCAGACAGATGATTGACTTTCTCTTACAAATTTTTTTTTGTCCTTATAGCTTTTAATTGACTTTTTTTTTTAAAAGATTTTACTTATTTATCTGACAGAGATCACAAGTAGGCAGAGAGAGAGGAAGGGAAGCAGGCTCCCCGCTGAGCAGAGAGCCCAATGTGGGGCTCGATCCCAGGACCCTGAAATCATGACCCAAGCCGAAGGCAGAGGTTGTACCTCACTGAGCCACCCAGGCGCCCCTTTTAATTGACTTTTAAGTCGACTCTTTTAGACATTTGAGGTAGTTAATTATATCTCATGTAAATAATGAAAGCTTGTCTTTAAAAAAAGAAAAAAAACCTTATGGGGGAGCTGGCTGGGGCTCAGTAGGTTAAGCGTCTGTCTTTGGCTCAGGTCATGATCCCAGGGCCTGGGATCAAGCCCTGCATCAGGCTCCCAGCTCAGCAGGAAAACTATTTCTCCCTCTCCCACTCCCCCTGCTTGTGTTCCCTCTCTCGCTGTCTCTCTCTTTCTCTGTCAAACAAATATATAAAATCTTTAAAAAAATTTTTTTGAAGTGACACTTTTCTTTTAAGATTTTAGGTATTTATTTGAGAGAGAGAAAGAAAGAGCACACAAGCAGGGGGAAGGGCAGAGGGAGAGAGAAGCAGGCTCCCCACTGAGCAGGGAGTCCAAGCAGGGCTGGTTCCCAGGACCCTAATATCATGACCTGAGCTGAAGGCAGCTGTTTAACCAACCGAGCTACCCAGGCACCCATGAAGTGACACTTCTTTTATCCCTAGTGTAACTTTTTTTTTTTTTAAAGATTTTATTTATTTATCAGAGAGAGAGAGGGGAGAGAGCAAGCACAGACAGACAGAATGGCAGGCAGAGGCAGAGGGAGAAACAGGCTCCCCACCGAGCAAGGAGCCCGATGCGGGACTCGATCCCAGGATGCTGGGATCATGACCTGAGCCGAAGGCAGCCGCTTAACCAACTGAGCCACCCAGGCGTCCCCCTAGTGTAACTTTTTAAAAACCAAACTTATTGGGGTAATTTATATGCAACAAAATGCATCCATTTTAAGTGTTCAGTTCTCCTTATACATACACGTGCGCTAATTTAACTATTCTTTAATTTTTGCCTTTCTTTACAGCAGAGCATTTGTTTTTTCAGTTAAATGTATTGAGGCATAGTTTACATTCAGTGAAACTCACATTTTCATGACTTGTAAGAAATGTATTCAGTCCTGCTACTGTCACCACAATCAAGACACATAATACCTCCGTCATCCCCCCAAAATTCTCTTAGGCTCCTTCCTAGCCAATCTAGAGTTGCCAGATTTAGCAAATCTAGCTGGGCAGCCTACGCTTTATTTGGCAAGTCAAAGCCAATTCCTGTCTCCTCTCCTATACCCTGGTGACTATCGATTCCTGTCTCTATACTTCTGTCTTTTCATGAATGTCATATACATGGAATCACTGTGTGTAGATGTTGGTTTGTAGCTTCTTTGGGAGCTTCCTGTGTATAATCTGAAATTGGCCCCAAAATGCAGAGGGGAGGAAGAGACCAAAGAAAGAGAAAGACCACTCTGGGTTGGTAGGTGGCAGTTTTAATAAGTGAAGGGAACTTACGTATGAGGCTTGTCTGGAGTGGCCACAATGTGAGTGAATCCCTACACCAGCTGTTGAATCTTGGAAGTTTAGAGAGAGAGAGACCTTAACCAGGTTCAGGACCATAAACGTGCAGGTATTCTCAACATCACGTCACTATCTCAAGCCTATATCCTTGCAGCAGCCTCTGGGGAGGGAAAGGCAAGCAGAACCCACATTCCAAGGACAGAAGCTGAGTAGCCTCTGAGTGCCCGGCTCCAGCTCACAGTTCAACTGGAGCTCACGTCCTCTCAATGACCTTCCTCAACAATAGTTTCTTTTGTCTCATTGGTTTCTCTTAGCATAAATGCTTTTGAGATTCTTCAGTGTGGGTGACTGTTATCAGTAATTCTGCCTTCTATGGCTGAGTAGTAGTCCATTATATAGATGTACTGATTGTTACATCCTCTCACCCACTGATTGTCATTTGAGTGTTTCCGGCTTTTGGCAATTGTGAATAAAGTTGCTGTAGACATTTTCATGCAGGTGTTTGTGGGTGCATATGTTTTCACTTCCTTTGGGTAATTAGCTAGGAGATTGCCAAACTTAGTATTTTTTTAAAAGATTTTATTTATTTATTTGACAGAGAGAGATCACAGGCAGACAGAGAGGGAGAAGCAGGCTCCCCACCAAGCAGAGAGCCCGATGTGGGGCTTGATCCCAGGACCCTGAGATCATGACCTGAGCTGAAGGCAGAGGCTTAACCCACTGAGCCCCCAAACTTAATATTTCTGAACACTGTAAGTGATGGGTCAGGAACAGAAGCCTAATAATGCATACAGAATTATATTTCTATCCTCATCATTACCAATCTTTTTCTTCTACAAATTCTCATAATTTTTATGTCCTTAGTTTTCTGTTTATGGAGTAAAAAGGAAGCTTCGATTAATGATGACAATGAAGGGCTGAGCATGAAGGGAAATTTTTGCCCATGTTCTTTCCCCCAGGAGTGATGGTTCAGAATTCACTAATTCGGTCTTCATGGAAACCTGGCTGAACAGGACTACCATGAGTAACGATAAAACTGAGGCACAGAAAGACCAAACCTCTCGCTCACTGTCACCAAGCTAAAAAGTGGAGCTGGAGTTTGAAGCCAGGCAGGGTTACTCAAAGCATGGAGTATATTCAAATAATAACGTAATTCAACAACTAAGAACACTGGGCTCTGAGTTTATTATTAGCTCTTTTGCATAGAAAGCACCCGAGATAATCTGTACCCTGAGAGAAAAGCCTTCACTTAACGTAATCCACTACCACCAACAGCAGCGCAGAGCCCTGCTCTCTACTCTTCATAATACTCTGCAGAAGCAGCTCTGCAGTTCCCAGAGCTATGCCTGACCCGAGGCTCCAGGTAAGCCCAATTCACTGGAAAGGTGCAAGATTCCTCTACAAGAGAATGAATTTCCCTGTCTTCTGGACCATCATGGCAACATAGTGCCACTGCCATCTGAAAACCATTTTCTAGTAACACCTTGGGCTGGGGGCTTGCAAATATTTTCTGTAAAGGACCAGGCAGTAAGATTTCAGGTGTCGTGGGTCATACAGTTTTTACTGCAACTATTCAACTCTGTCCTTGCAGTGCAAAAGCCTAGACAATACATAAAAGGTGTAACCGTGTCCCAATAAAACTCCGCTTACAAGAGCAGACAGAGGGCCAACAGACCGTTCCCTAGACTAGGAGGTCTTCAAGGAGGCGTGTGTCTTTACATTTTAATTTCAGCCTCAGCAGTAAAAATTGTCCTGATTTTACCGAAGAGGAAAACAGCCACAGAAACCGATTTCTGAGGAAGTCCGGCGCAGAACTACAACTGGCCATTGGGGATATTTTCTCCTGAACACAGATGCTGCCCGTGTTGGGTGTGAGCGAGCTGGGGAGATCAGAGCGAACTGAAAGCAAAAGCATCTTGTCTTCGCGAAGCCCCGCACCCGGCCTGGGTCCCGGCGAACTCGCGTGCGCAGCGCAGTTCTACGCAACTTGAAAGGAGGAGGTCGAACTGGGGTTGGCGGCTCTCGACTGCCTTTCAGGCGCTCCCAGAGCTCCGAGCAGGGAGGGCGCCTCCTCTTCGCACACCGTCGGGCTTCGTCTCTCAGCCCCGGACCCAGGACAGGCTACACGGCCGTCTGAGAATAAAGCCTTCGGAGCCCATCCTTCGCAGACAGGCTGCCTTCGCACTTGGGGGTCCCGAGGGAGCTTTACACAGAGCGGGGTTCGGTCACACAACCAGTCATTCGCAAAGCCTACGTCTGGGTCAAGTGCTACACGCGTTCCTCGCGCTCCGTGCGGCCCCGTCGTTCCCCGGCGTCTCACAGTGGCCGGACACCGGGTCTCCGCTTCCGCATCTGTGAAAGAGGCACGAAGCCCCCACAGAGCTGTCGCACTGAACCTGCAGCTCAGACACGGAACCCCGCGCGGGGCCTCCACCCCCACGACTCCTTACCGACTGGACCCCCCAGGGGCTGGGCTGAGTGGGCGGGAGGAAGGCGGCACTGAGGGCGACCCCAGGGCTCGGGCCCCTGCGCGCTGTCGGGGTTCGTCCGAGCTCCCACAGGCCAGCTGCTGAGGCGCAGCACCACCACTTCCGCCGCACGCCAGTCCGAAACCGCGGCTCCCGGCCGCTTCCGGCCACGAGCTCGACGGAGTCCGAGCCGCCCCGCGGTGGGCGGAGCCTGAGGACGGCCACGCCCCTCGCTTCCGGCTCCCTTTCGGCGGCTCCTGGCACCGCGGGCTCCTCCCTGCTCCGGGCGGAGCTGCCCCGCCCACTAGGGCCCGCCTCCGGTGACGTCAGTTCCGGGGCGGTCCGGGCGGGGCCCGAGCTGGGGCGGCTGCCTTGAGCAGTCTTGGCTCGGGTGCGCTGCTCCGCTGCCGGCCACGTCTCCACGCCGGGCCGCGGGTACTTCCCCGCCGTCCGACGGCCGCCCGGCCGCCGCAGGCCTGCCGCGCCCGGGTAAGGGGCCCGCGCCGCCGTCCGGGGAGCTGTTGTCACGGCTCCCTGAACCGGCTTGCGAGCGAAGGAGGGAGGTGGGGGCGGGAGGAGGCTTGAATGGGGGCACAAGAGGCAGGAGGGCGACCTGGCAAAGATCAGTGGGGGCACAGGTGCAAGACGAGGAGGCCAGGAGGGAGGAAGGAACGGAGGGAGTCAGGTGGGGCACCGATGGGGGACCGAGAGGCCGGAGTGGGGAGGAGGGCTGCAGGGGGTATCCCTAACCCCGGGGAGAGGCCGGCTCGTTGGAGTTTGGGAGCGGAGGGCGGGAGAGTCGGGACACTCCCAAATGCGCGGGGAACTGAAAGGTTTTCCCGGGGCAAGGCTTGGCCCCAGAGTGCTGCCCTCCAAGAAAGAATTGGCTTTTTAGGTGACCCAGGCCTTCCCCAGGCCCTCCACCTGGGAGGGGTTGTGCCTTTCCATCCGCCTGCCTCCCTCCCCCGTGGAAGCCCGGTGGCTGCTTACTGTGTGCAGCTCACGATCGGGCTGAGAGGCGGAATCAGCATCCACATGGTTTGCCATAAGACATAAACATCATGCTTAGAAACCTGCCTATCCCAACATGCAGTTATTTTTACCGCCGGGAGGAAGCATCTTTAAAAATTTCCCTGAAATCGGTGAGGAAAATACTTAAAATACGAATTTTCCACCTATAGTCAGGACTTGCTTCATGGACAAAGGAATGCCAGATTTGCCCACAGTGCCAGCGAAAACTAGCCTTTGATCAACATTTAGCTGTGATACAAAAAGGTGCAGAAGCTTACAGAACTTAAACTTACAGAAGCAAGCAGGGTAATTAGGATGATATCCACTTCAGTTCCCATCTGCCACGAAGACACGTCCTTTAGACCACAGGGCAATGTCTGTATATGCAAAACCACACACCTGTGTTCCTTGGGTTCTGCTGCCAAAGTTCAGCCAGGTGAGGTGCTGGGATTAGGTATCTAGGGTTTGCCCTGTATTTGTTTTCTGCACTTCCTGCTCCTTGCTGTATAAAGCTTGTCCAGCTTGGGGTAGGGGCCCAGGCCATGCTGCTGCTGATTTAGATCTTACTGGACTGACGGAATGTGGGGGTGACACCTATAATCCCTAACCAAGCCTAAGGGTTACTTGTATAAGCTCCTGGGAACAGTCTAGACCAGGAGAAGGAAGCCAGCCATTCAGAGTCTGCGGCCATGTAATCAGCACACAGCACTCGGCATGTAACAGGTTCCTAAAAGAGTTTTTGTAAGACTCAAGCCAAGGGGTAACTGGGTGGCTCAATTCGTTGAGCATCTGCTTTCCGCTTGAGTAGTGATCTCCGGGTCCTGGGATCAAGCCCCATGTTGGGCTCCCTGGCTCAGTGGGGAGCCTGCTTCCTCCATCTCCCTCTGCAGCTCCCCTTGCTCTTTCTCTCTCTCTCAAATAAATTTTAAAAATCTTAAAAAAAAAAAATCAAGCCAAGGTTGGGAACATAATAATTCAGAGACAAGGGGTATTGGAAGGTATCATGAGATCATGGACCAGATAAGGATCAGGAAGTTGACACCTAGGGCCACAGTTTGGGGGTGCCTTTCTGCTGGAGGGTCACCTGGCTCAGGGTGCTCCCCCCCAGCGGAACTTGTGGGGAGCTGACCGCTGAAAAAGAGGGGATCCCAGCAGCAGCCTAGCCCCTGTCTCTCCACCTGTGGGTCTTCCATTTAATAGTAACTTCATTCTTTCTTGTTTATTCCCTTCTTGCACCAGTGGTCTTTTTTCTTTCCATCTATTATAGTCTGAGGCCTCGAGCTACCTAGTCTCCCTGCACCCTAATAATGAGAATGACTGGCCGGCCCCTCGCTTAAAGCTTTGGGAAGCCTTTGCAGGACGGAGTATCATTTAAATCTTGCTCATGGTTTGTCCATTGTGAGTCAGCTTACAAAGATCAGCTCAGGTCCTCACACGTAAATCTTGACATTTAGAATGTGCTTTTGGAAAGTGGAGGCAGAACCTTCCAGACAGATGAAGTCACGGCCCAATGAGGGCCTGTTCTGGACTCTATGGGTGGCCAGTTCCCATCTATGTAGGAGTGACCACCAGCGCCAGGGGCTGGGAGTGCATAAGCAGTGATGGTGTCCGGTAGAAGTTTCTGGAGAAACTTGTGGAGTTTCTTTGACATAGTCTTAGAAACATGCTCCGTCTGTGCACCCACATGTGTTTGTAACTGTGTGTGCGATTGCACACATGCGTGTGTGCGTGTGTGTGTCTGTGTGTACACCTGTGGGAGTTTGTATTAGAGAGTGAGCCCATGGGGGTCCTCACCATCCCCACCTCCTAAGGAGGTGAGGCGCTATTTCTTAATCTCCCAAGTTTCCATTAAATAGTCACCAGGGAGAGAAACATTTGTGCTGGTTACTGTCTTTGCATTACAACTGTCCTCCTGATTCCTCTGAAGTTGTGGCTGGCTCCTAGAAGAATGAAGTCCCTGATACATAAATTATGGAGTTTCTCTAAATCATTAAAATCTACATGTGAAAAACTATATCCAGCAGGGTTACTCTGTGCCTTTCTGCCCCTGCAGCTCAAAATACCTGAAGAAAATCAGACATCGTTTCCCTTCATGGGTCGAAATGTTTTCCAAAATGCTTGTGCAAGGAAAAAAAAAAAAAAAAAAAAAAAAAAAAAAATATATATATATATATATATATATATATAAAATGAAAGTCACCAGTAAATTTGTTCCCCAGGCATAACTATCACTAATGCTCTGGTGTAAATCTCTCCAGATCCCTTAACAAATGTCTATTTATTTATTTTTTTAAGATTTTCTTTATTTAACTGACAGTGAGAGGGACAATGAGAGAGGGAACACGAGCAGGGGAAGTGGGAGAGGGAGAAGCAGGCTCTCCGCGGAGCAGGGAGCCCAACATAGGGCTCAATCCCAGGACCCCGGGACCATGACCTGAGCCAAAGGCAGACGCTTAACTGACTGAGCCACCCAGCGCCCCAACAAATGTCTGCTTAAATAAAAAGAGAATCCTGGTGCATATACTGTTGTATGACCTGCTTTTTTTCATCTATTGGTACATGTGGCCCATGTCAATAAAGAGAAAGCTATATATATTTTTAAGGCTTTATTTTTAAGCAAACCTTGTATCCAGTGTGGGGCTCGAACTCACAATCTGGGACCAAGAGCCCATTCCACCGACCGAGCCACCCCGGCACCCGGAAGTTGTATATTTTTTGAACAGCTGCCATAGTATTTGATATGTGGGTGGGTCCATATCTTCTAAAACCACACCAGTTGTTTTGCTGTTATAAATAACGCCATGATGAACATCTTTTTAGACCTCCATCTTTAGACATCCATCCACTTGCTTCCCTGGAAGAAATTCCAGCAGTAGAAAGCGCTCCATTGCCAAGTCTTGGCATTGAAAGTTTTTTTTTTTTTTTTTTTAAGATTTTTATTTATTTATTTGAGATCACAAGTAAGCAGAGAGGCAGGCAGGGGTGGGGAGAGAAGGGAGCCCGATATGGGGCTCGATCCCAGGACCCTGAGATCATGACCTGAGCCAAAGGCAGAGGCTTTAACCCCCTGAGCCACCCAGATGCCCAACATTGAAAGTTCTAATAGACATTGTCAGTCTCCCAGCACAACGGTCTATTTAAGGCTGTTCTGCCAGTGACTCCCTCCTCCCCAGGCTTTGCCCCCCTCTGCTTTACCTAAGGAGTATTTACTCTTTTTTGAACCGTAGATGCGTCTGTTCCCAGAGCGGGGCATCTGCCCATGTCCCACGTGGCCACAAAGCATGCCGTGGCCTGCAAGTGCTCCTCGAGGCTGCTCTCACCTCTTGCAAAGCCAGACCTCGCCCCGCAAGCACACGGTGCCAAGCCCGCCGCTCTCCAGGGAGGACAAGGGCCCAGCGTGGGAGCTTGCCCGGAGCAGCTGCGTCTGGTGAGTGTCCATGGTGAGTGTCCACTTGCTCACCATTGTTAGGGCCCCTCGAGGGCTTCGCTGCAAAGTGGGGGAAAAGGACAGACAGCAGAGCCCAGAGTGGCCTGTTCTGTGGCATTTCATGGACAGCGGTTTTTCCTTCCCAGGTAGACCAGGAGGGCGGGGCTAGGAGCAGGGACAGACAGGAGGGGCTGGGAGCACGTGGTCCTCTGTGACCCTCTGCTGTTCTGATGACACAGGCTCCCAAACCGCAGGAGGTTTCCTCTGGGCCTGGTGTTGAGATCTCGCAATGCTTGCCCCTCACTGATGCTGGGGCTGGGGGGGTGAGGAGCCGCCTAGCAGCAGTCATTCTGGGAGGAGAGAGGCCAGAGTCTGTCCCCAGACCACCAGCGAGACAGTCCAGTCCATGTCTGTTCCGCATGAGGAGCTGAAAGAAAAGGAGGAAACCCATCCGGCGCTGTGACTCAGTTCCTCTCTCCCTAAGCTCGCTTATCCGCTCTGGAGTTCCTTCCAGTGCTAGAACAGGGTTGGCAAACTATGGCCCGAGGGCCGAGTCCCACCTCCTGTCTGTTTTTGTAAATAAAGTTTTATTGGGACACAGCCACACCCATTGTTCACAAGTGTAGATGAGACACAGACGGCATGGCCCATGAAATCTAAAATATTTGCTGTCTAGCTCTTTACAGAAAAAGTTTGCTGACTCTGGCCCGGAGATTTGTAGCGAGGGGGGCAGCAGATGGCACTGGTGCCCGGGGTGCATGCAGGAAGCCTGGTCACGTCATCCTCTCCACCCCCGGCGGCGCCCAGAGCCGTGCAGGGAGCATGTTGGGCCCGGCAGTGCTAGCATTTTAAATACATTCAGTAGATGTGAGTGGCCAAAGAAAGAGCCATTTAAATACATTTATTCACTGAGCGCCAGCTGCGTTGCCTCAGTTCATGGGGAGTGTGGGTTCTTTGTTCCCGAAAGCTTCCAGTTTCAGTTCTTTCGTCTGTGGCATTGGTCTGTGTCTTCTCTCCCCACCCTGCCCCCTACTTGTTTCTGTCAGAACAAAGAATGTCTTTTGCACTCAAGAAAACAGATGCGGGGGCGCCTGGGCGGCTCAGTCGGTTGGGCGTCTGCTTTCAGCTCGGGTCATGATCCCAGGGTCCTGGGATCGAGTCCTGCTGGGCTCTCTGCTCGGCGGAGAGAACTGCTTCTCCCTCTTCCTCCACCCCTCCCCCGCTTGTCCTCTCTGGCTCTATCTCTCTGTCAAATAAATAAACAAAACCTAGAAGAAGAAAAGAAAAGACGCAGATTGGTAGCTTCCGGCTGAGTCCTCTAGACCTCTAAGCTCCCAGGAGCCCTTACGGACAGTTTTGGATGGAAGGCGCAATGGAAACTTGAATAGAGCTGGGGACTCTTGCAAAGAGGTGAGAAGCATCAAGGAAAGCGCCAGCTTTCCGGAAGAGTTCGTGCTTGAGGGGCTTTCCTGTCGTGGGGCTACTTTCCCACAGTCCCCTCTGATCACAGGAGCCAGAAAGCCACCGGGCAGCCACTCTCTACATGTCCCTCTCTGCCACGCAGGGGCTGCTTGGTGGAGCTCCTAGCAGGGCCAGACGGGCTTGTTGGGGCACTCTGGTGGCTAAGCCTGGGGCAGGGCTAGAAACTTAAGGAATTCCACATTCCCCATGGGGCCGGGCCTGGGGGGCAGAGGTAGCTGGGCCAGATTTTGAAGCCCTCCTTGGCCGTGTTAATGAGTTTTGGGGTTATCCTGGGATAGTGTGGGGTCTGAGTGGAGGCAGTGGAGGCAGAATCATCTTTGTGGGCTCCAAGGATCTTTCTGGAAGCTGTGGGGTGGCATGCGGATCAGGGCCAAGATGGGGATGCATGAAGGTGATTCATTCATGACTCAGGGCTCGTGGAAAGACGGTGAGCCTGGCCCGATCACCAGGGGCCGCCTAGGTGTGGGGCCACTGAGGGTAGTGGGGAGTCCTCATGCCAGCTGAGGAGCCGATCAGGACATTTTCACTTAGTGTGACTCGAGTGCTGCCTTCCATGACGTCCTGTGCAACTCAAGAGCTTCACGGTAAAGGCCACTGGAAAGACCAAAGGCCTTGGGTGTCTGCGGGCCGGTGCCCTCGGGAGCCCCTGGGCCATTGCCTGCCCTCCTCCCAGCAGGCTTGTTTTCAAATGAGGTGTTTTTTTTTTTTTTTTTTTTTTTAAAGATTTTATTTATTTGTTAGAGAGAGAGATACAGAGCGCAAGCACAGGCAGACAGAGTGGCAGGCTAGAGGCAGAGGGAGAAGCAGGCTCCCTGCCGAGCAAGGAGCCCGATGTGGGACTCGATCCCAGAACGCTGGGATCATGACCTGAGCCGAAGGCAGCTGCTTAACCAACTGAGCCACCCAGGCGTCCCCAAATGAGGTGTTTAGTCATGGGACCAAGCATGACTGCGTGTGACTGCATCATTGTCCAGAGAGGACCTGGATCTTGCTGACAGCCACGCAGGTCTCAGGACAGGATTAGGGGCCACCCAGGACCAGGAGGGCGTGAAGTGATGGGACTCTTGAGGCTAGTGGGCCCCTCTGCTTCCCAGTGCACCCCTACAGTGAGGGACCAGCCGACCAGCACACTGGAGGGCCCCGGGGTGAGGGTGGAGAGACCCCTGTGTGCTCGGGAAGCCAGGTCTGGCTGGGCCCAGTCCTCCTCTTGGTGAGGCTCAAGCTGTTGTGGCATTTCTGGAAGTTTCTGCAGATAGCTAGGTGACCAGGTCCTCGTTACTACCTCTGTCTCTTGCAGTGGCACCCTCTGGTCTAGTCCTTCAGGCTCCTGCGGCCTTGTCCCCTTCTGCCAGTGTTGCTACCCCTGCCGCCTCCTCACTGGGCTCTGTCACGCCTGCCCCTCATCTATCCCTCCTGCCCAAGCATCTTCCCGTGCTGGTGACACACCGGCCTCGGCGCCCCCGCAAACCCCAGCTGCCCCGTGGTGGCCCGCCAATCTCTGGTCTGATCCCAGGTCTCCGCACGCTGTCCCCCCGCCTCTGGCCCCGGTGCTGTCACCTGTTGCGCTCTCCCCCCACCTCCCCCACACCTTCCCCACCCATCCTTCAGAACATGGCCCACCTGCCGCCTTCCCAGGAAGCCTTCCCTGGCCACGCCTCTCCACCCACCAGAATTCAGTGCCTCCTCTAGGCCCCACAGCACCCTGCCTCCCCCACTCACCTCTGGGGCCTCCACACAGAGGACCAGCCCCCGACTGACATGTCAAGGCCTTCCCGTGCACCATCCCCTGCCTGCTCCAGGCACGGAGTCACGCCTCTCCTCTATGCTTGCAGAAGCTTGCAGTGACCTCTTTTCTGTGTTTCCTCCTGGGTGGCAGGCTGCCTAGAGGACAGAGTTGTGTGGCTTTCGTCTTTTTGTTCTACATGCATTGCCCGGCCCATGAGCAGGCACTCGGGGAATATTGGATGGATGGTGGGTGGATGCATGTTGGGTGAGTGCATTCATGGATGGCTGGGTGGGTAATGGGTGAATGGGTGACACACGATGGACGGGTAGATGAATGGGGGCTAGTTAGCTGGCTAGCTAAACGATATCTCCCTTGTGAAAGGTGAGGTCAGCTCTTCTGCTCTTTCACACTAGGAACTTTGGGTGGGAAAGTGGGTGCTTACAAAGGTTGAGACGCAGAATGAAAGTGGGTCGAGGAGTCCACTAAACCCGTCAAATGCAGGTGTGGGGCAGGTCACTAGATCGCCGTGGATGAGAGGTATCACACTGTTCTGGGTGCCAGGCCCTGGTCAAAATACTCAGCTCGGTTTGCAGCCTGGACCTTCTAGACGCCTCCGTGGCAGGCACCCCACCATGCCCCATGGCCCAGGTGAGGCTGTGCATTACTGACCAGACCTTTCTTGACCAGATCCTTCAGCCAAGCAGCAGGGAGTCACCAGCAGCCTGAGGAGCAGTCAGCTGGGAGCCTCAGGGACTGCCCAGCCTGGCTCCTAGCTCACCCACAAGATGTGGACAGCCCTTGTGCTCGTTTGGATTTCCTCCTTGTCCTTATCCGAGAGCCAAGTGCCATCCCAGGATGCACGTAAGTGAGAAAACCCTGTGACTGCTGGTCAGGCCCACAGTGATCCCGAAGCACCCTGAGCCCACGGGACGTGTGCAGGCCTAGTCCAGCGAGTTGCGAGCCCCAGAGCCGCCAAGGGCCAGCTTGGGGAGAAAGCTCCCAGGGGACTGGGCCTCTGAGCTCTGAGTCCTGACAAGGCCACTTGCTTGGCCCTGCACAATTTCTCCTATAAAACCCATCTTCACTGGGGGATTCGTCCGCTCACACATCATGTATCTCATTATACTCCTGCTCTGTGCCACACACTGACCATCTCCGGGAATTCCTGCCACAAATCCTTCCAGAAAGCCAAGAATTGTTTTACGATGTGACTGTCTGGTGATGATGTATCTGGTTTCTAAAGCGCATGTGTGTGATGGGTTTTGTTAATGGTGAATCACACCTCTGAGGTGAGACTTTCCCTCTGATTGATGTTTTGGGAATTGGACCCAAGAGAGAAGTTCTTGAGCCTTCAACGGGCTCGGGTTCAGAGGACGAGGGAGTTCTTACGTCCAAGTGCCGCGTGCCCCTCTGCGGGGCAGCAGGCTGCGCGTGCGGAGGGAAGCGCGTTCACGATTCACCTCCGTCGTTCTCACGGGGCTGAGGCCAAAAGGCCCCCCGGGCCACACTGACAGGCCACAAACTAAGACACTCTGAGCCATCTCCCTGCACAGGGTGGAAAGTGACGGTATCTTTTTCTCCCTTTTCTGACTTTAAGGGCACTTAGTCCTCAACCAGACAGATAATCCAGCCAAGAAAAGTGTATCTGTGATGACAGTTCCCAGAGTCCTTAATGGAATATCCGAAATAATGACCGCAGTGACACCTTCTCCTGTCCCATTGGCCACAGGGACCCCGGTGGCCAACGCCAGCTCTCCTGCAGTCACAGCAGGGAGAACACTCAGGACAGATGCGGGGACGGAAGGTTCCCGTGAACAAGTAGCCTCCGGGGCACCCCAGCCCCCTGCCCCGGCGGCATCACAGCAGACCCCATCCTCCACCGCCGTCCGTGTCCCCCCCACACAGGTGCCAAGTGGCAGCCCACTGCCAGGGACAGCAGCTCTGACGACACTGGCCACCAGTGCTCAGCCCACCACTGGGCCTGTCATGACTGCCCACGCCCCGATGGGCACACACAGCCCTTCCCAGCATACCCCCGGCAACTCCACAGCCAGTCCCACGGCCACCTCGGGTCCCCAAGTGCTTAACGTGTCCACACAAGCCCCCGCCACCCAGGCATCAACAGGCTGGCCCACGGCTGACACAGCAAGTGGGCCCACACCCACCCTCTCCAGCACAGCCTCGGAGCCCACCCGCCCATCCGTGACTCCCGTGGCCACCACAGCAGGGACCACCACCACAACCCATGCCCAGGAGCCGACCACCAGCTCAGCGCCAGCACCTGTGCCCCCCACCAGCCCGACCCCCAAGGGGGAGGCCATGTCACCCACGACCCGGCCGAGCCCTGCTCCATCAACACATGGGGCTGCGGGGCCAGGCACAGCCCGGACACCTGAGCACGTGTCGCCTGAAACCCCTCCTGGCACGGCGTCCTCCGCCCCGACGCCTGGGGCTCCCGGGAGCACGAAGATGTCAGCCACAGACCTGTGCCCGCTCAGCACCCAAGGCCAGTACGTGGTGGTCACCACCAGGCCCCTCAGCCCGTCTCTGGTGAACAAGGGTTTCCTGCTGGCGGCGCTCTTCCTCGGGGTGGCCCTCTTCGTCGTCGTCGTGGTTCTGCTCGCCCTGCAGGCCTACGAGAGCTACAGGAAGAAGGAGTACACGCAGGTGGACTATCTCATCAACGGGATGTACGCGGACTCGGAAATGTGAGGGGCGGGGCGTGCCCAGCCCGCCCCTCCTGCCGTGTTGCCTCTGAGACCAAACCAAGTGCTTCCAGATCCTTTTGGTGCAATTAGGAGGTAGGCTGGACGTCTCTGCACATTTCCTCGCGGTCGGATTAAGTCCACGATCACTCGAGAGTGGCTGCTTTTTCGTATTTATTTTTGTAAACAATCATGTCCATGCGACCCGCAGCGATCGCGCCGTGGGCGGAGCTGCAGGGCCCTTGTGTGGATCCTGACCCGAATTAAAGCAATGACCACCTTCCATTCAGACCCGTGTCCCCCCATTTGTGAAGGTCGTGTCCTGTCCGCCATTGCGCCCGGGGGGGCCTTCCTGGGACGCGTGTGATGGGGTTCATGTTCATCAGCATTTACGGTTAACACCGGGGTCTGGGGTCTGCTGTGTCTGCGCCCTTCCTGGGGCCTCACTGTTAATTCCGAACGTGCCTGTGCTCAGTGGGTGGGGGGAGGGGCGCCCCAGGCCCTGGGCATGTCTGGCACCCCCTGGAGACAGGGCCTTCCCACAGATGTCCCTTTTCTGAATTGTTCACTGGTGCAAGCTTGGAGCCGGATTTGGGCACGAGAGAGCCGGTGAGCTGCCGGTTGTGGCCGCTTAGCCCAGACCTGCTGGGACGGATTCTCAGTGAACCTGCCCAGCTCACACTGTGCACTCGCCTCGTGGAAACCCAGTCAGCCAGTGTGGTGGGACCGTCCCTATTAGCACCTTGCCCCACGTCACCCCAGAAGGCAGGGGAGCCCCAGGCCTGAGTGCACCCAGGGCCCTCTCTCCCGAGCAGGATGATATCCCTGGGTTCCCAGGTTCCAGCCCTCAGAGCTGACACAGAGTGCCTGTCCAGTACCGGCTGCTGTCCTCGTGCCTAACGCACTAACCTAACCCCCTGCTCGGCCCCAGCACAAAAGTACTAGATCCCCATCCTAAAGGTGGGGGCACTGAGGCACAGGAGGGGGAGACACAGTCACCCACTGAGGGCCAGCATCGGGGTTAAACCCATTCTGGAGTCCTGTGTCTTTGGCAACTCACCTGCCCCTAGGGCATGGCCTTGGCTCTGCCTACCTGCCCCAGGCTGCGGAAGCTGGTGGGCAGCCCCTAAAGCTGTGTTCCCAGACCAAGGGTGACTTGGAGCGAGTGTGGCATGTTCTGGAACTCTGCTTCTTCGTCTGTGGGATGGGGAGACCTAGAATCCCCTAGAAATGCCAGAGGAGCCGAGGATGGAGAAGCAGAGCGGGGAGCAGGGCATCAGAAAACCCCCAGAGCTTGAAAGTGCTTGTTCGAGCTCCCGGCCTGGGCGGCCGCCAGCCTACACCACTGTCCCCGGACAGCAGCTTTGCATGTCAGCGTGGGGATCGGGGCTTTGGAGGGTGCCCTTTCCTCCACCGGCTGCCCCCTCGCAGCCCGGGTTGGGACCTACCCGCCTAGAAAGGCGGGTTTCACACCCTGGCTGGTTGAGTCTCCCACGAGACCCAGAACTTGGAGGCTGTCCCACAAACTGGGTGCTTTGTTCCCTTCCGGGGAGGTAGGATGGGGGCAACCCACAGGGATGACTTTCATCTTCAGCTTGCGACCAGGGGCCTCTGGCTGACATGCTACTTACAAGGATTGGAGACTTGGGGTGTCAGGGCCTGCCTGCGTCCCCTGCCCCAGCCCGGGACTTCCTGCCCTTTTATCCCTTGAGAACTGGTTGCAGTGTCCATCCCTCCCTCGTTGGGGGTTCATGTACCCGATCATCTAGTCGTTTTGGCTCCCCGTGCAGGCCACAGGTGCCTCAACTCATGGCGTCCAAGGCCAAGCTCAGCACCGGCCTGTGGAGTGTGTTGGGCCTTTGGAATTCTTCTTAAACCTAAAGGCATTGGTGTTTACCTGAGCTAGAGACTTGGCCTTCAGCCCAGGGTCCCACCAACCACCCTACATGCTTTTTTTTTTTTTTTTAAAGAGATTTTAAAGTAATCTCTGCATCCAGCGTGGGACTCAAACTTACAACCCTGAGACCAGGGGTCGCCTGCTCCCCCGAGGGAGGCGGGTGGGCACCCCTTCCCCGTGTTCTTAGGAACAGGCCCCTGCCGCAGCTGCTGGGACTGCCTGGGGCCCCGCCACCAACGGCCAGCCCCAACGCAGCCATCCTCCCTGGAAGCTAGGGGCCCTTCAAAACACACACGTGACCCCACCATTCCCTGCTAATACTTCCTCCTAAAAGAAAGATCAAGCTGCTCTGCCTGGCATTCCAGACTGAGACAAACCCCATTAGTGGGTCCCGGCCAAGCACAGCACAAGGGAAAGAGCCAGGCTCTAGAGAGATCTCAGGTGCCAGAGACCAGGGATGTCCAAATCTAGGGGGGCCACGGGTTTGAGTCCCGACGACTCCCCTGCCTTGGAGGCCCGGAGACTGCGGTGAGCAGGCAGCCATTCCTGGCCTGCTCGGAAGACCCGTTCAGCGTGAGCTTATCGCGGACTTACAGAGCACTGGCGGTTTGCCAACCCGTCGGGGGTTCAGGGAGGAACCCACCTGCCTAACCCACAGGAGCTCGCACGCGCCGCGCCGGGGAGATGTGAGGAAGGAGGCAAGAGGTGGTCGGTTCCCAGAGGAGGCGCCTGACCCTCCTGGGAAGGTCAGGGAAGGCTGCCTGGCAGAGGGGGCTCAGAGCTCTGTTCCTAGGGTTTTGTTGCGGAGGCAAGGGGCTCTGGCTGGTTCAGTGCCGGGAGAAGCATGGTCCCTGTTTGAGAGTCTGAATGGAAGGCCAACGTGCGGGGAAAACCAGATTCCGGGCTCGGCCCCCAAAGGGTCTCTCTTCCCTCCAGTGAGTTAGACCAAGGTGTGGGGAGGCCAAGGAGCTTGCCCAAGACCACCCATCCCGCAAACGGCAGGACAAGATCTAGGGACACGGGCAGCTGGGACACCCAAGGAACAGAGCCCCGGCCTATTTCCCCTGGGGGCAGCCCCGCGTCCCCAAGCCAGGGAAGTCCAAGGGCTCCCCCTGGTGGCCAAGCCTCCCTCCCTCACCCCGCGTGCTCGGCCCGGCGGCGCCGGGCACCCCGACTCTCCCACCCCAGGGGCATCCCTCCAGCTTAGCTCCTCTGGAATTCCTGGCAGGCCCACCGTAAAGAACGCTCGCCCCTGCGTGCCCCCAGACTGGCTTGTCTTCCTGTGGGACGACTGTTCTCCGTGGAATTCTGTCACCTGCGCTTCTGCAGAAGGACAGCAGTTCAGGTAGAACGAAGCACCCTCCCCCGCGCACCCCTGCGCTTCCTCCCAGAAGCAACCCGCTGGGTTGTGCGGAGCGAGCCACCCGCCGTCCACGCTCAGCCGCATCATACCCCACCCCCCACTAGGTCCCTCGGTGGCTTCTGACTGCAGGCGGAGGCCCAGGAGGGTGCTCTGCAGAAGCATGTCATCTGATTTTGGGTTTAGACATTATTTTGTTGCACTGAAGTCTCTACAGGTGGAGCGGTGTGCGGTCTGGGGTTCACCCTTTTTTTTTTTTTTTTTTTTTTTTTTTTTTTTTTTAGTAGGCTCCATGCCTAGCGACTGTGGGGCTTGAACTCACGATTTGAGATTCAGAGTCCCATGCGGATCCAGCCAGATGCCCTGGGATTCACCACAGCATGAGAGGCAGGTGATGGGGGGAAGATGCCACAAGACAGTAAGCCACTCCATCCCATAGGGTCGGTGGGCGTGGCAGCGTCCACTACCTGCTCCCTCTCTGTGCACATCTAGAAATTCCGGGATGACAAGTTGAAAGAAGAGAAAGGGAGGGAGAGGCTGAGCTGCCACTTCAATCTCTCAAGTAAATGATGGCCCTGGTGGTGACAGGGAGGGCAGGCTGGGGGCTGCGCGCAAGGGCTGGTTCGGGAGCGGAGGCTGCTCCATTGTCCCAGGCGGCAGTGACGGTGACGCGACTTGGACTGGGGCGTGCTCCGGGGAAGACATGCAGGTGAAGGTGGGGACATGTTTTGGAATCGAAGTCAACCGGACTTCCACTGGTTCTTTCCACACCGCCCCCCACCCCCCCACACACACCAGAAGCCAGGAGGGCTTGAAGAACTGGGACGGTCGTGATGTCATTTCCAGGAGGTGGGAAGCAGGGCGCCCCTGTTCTCAGCACTTTGCGCATGAATTCACTGTGACAACCCTATGAGACCGAAATATCATTATCATCATCACCCCCAGCCCACAGAGGGGAGACTGAGGCTGGAGAATTACTGAGCTTGCCCGACATTATCCAGAAGTAGGGGACAGAGCCCAGAGTCACACCCTAGGACCACGCCCCAGCTTCCCTGCTTCTGCCAGAGGCTCTGCTGCCTCCTGCTGGGGGGTTGCGGGGCGGTGGGCGGGGAATCCAGAGACTGGGGAGGTGTTAAGGCTGAGATGTCCCTTAGGTGTCAGTAGGATGTGGGATACGCATCTCTGGGCCCAGAAGGCCCCCCCACGGAGAGAGCCTTCGGGAAGTCCATGGGGAGGGTGAAGAAGGAAGGCAGTGACCTTGGGCAACGATCTGGAGAGGTTTTGCCATGTGTGGGGGTGGGGTCGGGGGACAGGACAGCAGGTGGTGGTGGATAGAATATTTTCAGGGAACCAGGAAGGATATTTTCAAATTTCAGTATAGTTAACGTACAGTGTTGTATTAGTTTCGGGTGTACAATCTAGTGATTTAATACCTCGGTACGTTTCTCAGTGCTCATCGTGGTAAGGGTGCTCTTCATGCCCAAGAAGGATTTTTTTTTTAAAAGAGAGCACACACATGAACAGGGGTGGGGGGTGATGGTGGGGAAGGAGAGGTAGAGGGAGACAGAGAATTTTTTAATTTAAATTCTATTGATTAACATATAGTGTGTTATTAGTTTCAGAGGTGGAGTCAGTGATTCATCAGTTGCAAGTAACACTCCGTGCTCGTGACATCACGTGACCTCCTTCATGCCCGTCACCCAGTACCCCAACCCCCACCCCCTTCCCTCCAGCAACCCTCAGTTTGTTTCCTGTGATTGAGAGTCTCTATGGTTTGTCTCCTCTAATCTCATCTTGTTTTATTTTTCCCTCCCTTCCCCTATGCTCCTCTGTTTTGTTTCTTAAATTGCACATATGACTGAAATCATGTAATTGTCTTTCTCTGACTTATTTCGCTTAGCCTAACACCCTCTAGTTCCATCCACGTCGTTGCAAAGAGCAAGATTTCATTTTCTGATGGCTGAGTAATATTCCATTGCATATATGTACGACATCTTCTTTAACCGTTCATCTGTTGATGGACATCTGGGCTCTTTCCATAGTTAGACCATAGTGGTCATCGCTGCTATAAACATTCGGGTGCACGTGCCCCTTTGGATCATTCCATTTTTATCTTTGGGGTTAATACCCAGCAGTGCAATTGCTGGGTCGTGGGGTAGCTCTATTTTCAACTTTCTGAGAAACTGTTTTCCAGAGTGGCTGCCCCAGCTTGCATTCCCACCAACAGTGCAGGAGGGTTCCCCTTTCTCCGCATCCTCACCAGCATCTGTCGTTTCCTGACTTGTTCATTTTAGCCATTTGCACAGGTGTGAGGTGGTATCTCATTGTGGTTTTGATTTTTATTTCCCTGATGCCGAGTGATGTGGAGCATTTTTCATGTATCTGTTGGCCAGCTGGATGTCTTCTTTGGAGAAATGTCTGTTCATGTCCTCTGCCCCTTTCTTGATTGGATTATTTGTTCTTTGGGTGTTGAGTTTGATAAGTTCTTTATAGATCTTGGATTCTGGCCCTTTATCTGACAATACACTTGCAAAATATCTTTTCTCATTCTGTAGGCTGTCTTTGGTTTTGTTGACTGTTTCGTTTGCTGTGCAAAAACTTTTTATCTTGGGGTGCCTGGGTGGCTCAGTCGGTTAAGCATCTGCCTTCAGCTCAGGTCATGATCCCAGGTTCCTGGGATCGAGCCCTGCTTCGGGCTCCCTGCTCGGCGGGGAGCCTGCTTCCCCCTCTCCTCTTCTCCCTGCTTGTGTCCCCTCTCTTGCTGTGTGTCTATCTCCGTCAAATAAATAAATAAAATCTTTTTAAAAAAAAACCTTACCTTGATGAAATCCCGATAGTTCATTTTTGCATTTGTTTCCCTTGCCTTTGAAGACGTGTCCAGCAAAAAGTTGCTGTGGCCAAGGTCAAAGAGGTTGCTGCCTGTGTTCTCCTCTAGGACTGGGATGGATTCCTGTCTCACATTTAGGTCTTTCATCCATTTTGTGTCTATTTGTGTGTGTGGTATAAGAAAATGGTCTGGTTTCGTTCTTCTGCATGTGGCTGTCCAATTTCCCCAGCACCATTTGTTGAAGAGAATGTCTTTTTTCCATTAGATATTCTTTCCTGCTTTGTTGAAGGTTAGTTGACCATAGAGCTGAGGGTCCATTTCTGGGCCCAGCACGGAGCCCAGGTGGGGCTTGACTTCATGACCCTGAGATCATGACCCAAGCTGAAATCAAGAGCTAGGCATCCAACCAACTGAGCCATCCAGCCACCCCCGCAAGAAGGATTTTTTTCAAGAACAAATATCCTAGAGCACCAAACAGTGAGTGCTTCACTGCCTCCCAACACGGGAGGAACCATTATTGTGCCCATTTCCAGATGGGAAAACTGAGGGCAGAAGGTTAGATGACTAGCCCAAGGCGAAAGGCAAGGGCTGAGCCAGGCGCTGCGTCGGGTCCATCTAACTCCAGGTCACACGTTCGCTCTGCCGAATCGACTAGAGCACCAGGTTTCCTCCATCGGGGCCGCCACAGCCTGTTGGCCAGTTTGGTATTCTCAGTGAGCAAGCTCACCAGGTCCTGTGAGCAGGGCACACGACCAGGGCTTGGCCCCACCTTGCCGACCGTGGAGTCACCCGGTGTTCAGGGCCCTGCTCCAGGGAAGCCGGTAGAAAGGAATCCAGGTAAGCAGAGAAGGAGCACAAGGGGCTCCAAGATGGGTAGGTCCTGGGGCGCTGGAAATGGAAGGGCGTGAAAGAGGAAGACCCCCTGCTCCCCTCAGCGTTTCTCCTGAACCTTTGGGGGACCCCCAGTGGAGCATCTTGAGAGCCCCAGAGAACAAGTCCATTTAATCCCATAAGCCCTGAGCAGCGCTTTGTCTCAGGCCACCTCGGGTAGCAAGGAACAGAAACCTTGGGCCTTCCCAAAGGGAGAGGAGTTGGTTTGTCACAAAGATGGAAGAAGAGCCAGGGCTCCTGGGAGCTGCGCCGTCTCTCCTCTCTGCGTATCTCCATCCTCCTTTGGGCGGAGCCCCTGCCTTTGTAAGTCTTAGGGTCTGCTTTCCCCAAGGGGCTCTGGTTGTAATCTTGGCACCAGCAGTGGCCCATCTAAGCTGCATTGTCCAGGCCCAGGGTCACCTGTTGTCTGTCCACCGTGGCCAGGAGGCTGTCCCTAGCGGACTGAAGGTGCAGCCCAGATGTTAAGAAGAGAGTGCGGAGGGCGCCTGGGTGGCTCAGTTGGTTGGGCGACAGCCTTCGGCTCAGGTCATGATCCCAGAGTCCCGGGATCGAGTCCCGCATCAGGCTCCGGCTCCACGGGGAGTCTGCTTCTCCCTCTGACCTTCTCCCCTCTCATGCTCTCTCTCACTCTCTCTCTCTCTCAAATAAATAAATAAAATCTTTAAAAAAAAAAAAAAAAGAAGAAGAAGAAGGGAGTGTGGACAGAGAAGAAAGGATACCCACATCTTGGTGGGTTTCTGTGCCATGCGCCAGGCCCCTGGCCTGAGCTCTGGGGCACAACGACTCAAAGGATGAGCTTCCTTCCTGCTCTCAAGGAGTTGCAGGCCGGTGGGGCATTCAGATTGGAGGGTGAGGCCCAAACAAGGCTTGTGGGAGGCATGGAGGACCCTGGGCTCTGCTTCAGAGCCCAGCGCGGCACAGGCCCTTTGTAGGGCAAATGATAGGGGCAATAAAACACAGATGTAATCCCATGCCTTGGTTCCTGCCCTACAGAAGCACAGAGGAGGCTCAGATTAGAGCATCGTTGACTGCCTTCCTTGTAAGCACAAAAATTGCAAACGCTCTAAGTAGTCTTCAGGAGGACCGCAAAACGTGGACGGCCGTTTAGAAGAAAGCGCTAGGGGGCGCCTGGGTGGCTCAGTGGGTTAAAGCCTCTGCCTTTGGCTCTGGTCATCATCCTGGGATCCAGTCGGGCATCCCATCGGGCTCTCTGCTCAGCAGAGAGCCTGCTTCCTCCTCTCTCTGCCTGCTTCTCTGCCTACTTGTGATCTCTCTCTGTCAAACAAGTAAATAAAATCTTAGAAAAAGAAAAAGAAGAAGAAGAAGAAGAAAGCGCTAGAACTATCTGTGACAGAATCCATAGTTTCCCAAGACATATTTTTGAGCAGAAAAGGAAAAGTTACTGATAGGACAGTTACCATACTACTTGCATTTTCCAATTACCTATTTCTCCACAAATTAGGAGTTTCCCAGTTTTTTGTGAGTCAGGAATCGGGCATGGCTTTTCTGGGTCTTGTCCCTCAGGGACTCACAGAGATTGAATCAAGGAGTCAGCCCGAGCTGCGTTCTCATCTGAAGCTCACCGGGGAAGGAGCCACTTGCACGCCCACAGGGCACCGGCAGGACTCTGCTCCTTGCCAGTCTCCAGACCGAGGGCCTGGGTTCTTCACTGACCGGATGCTGGAGACCTCCCACACCTCACCACTTACTCCATAGGCTGCTAGCAACTTGGCAAGCTGCTTCTTCAAAGCCCACGAGGGAGTCTCCAAGCAAGACAGACATAGGGTCTTTTACTTTACCTAATGCAATTCTTTTACATAACGTAAAATTTGCTATTTAAGTCATCTAAAAGTGTACAAGTTCAGGGGCATCAGGCTTATTCACAGGGTTGTGTAACCATCACCACTATCGGTTTCCAGAACTTTTTCATCATCCCAAACAGAAACTCTGTACTCATTAAGCAATAAGGCTCCGCTCCCCTCCCCCAGCCCAGGGAATCTCTACCTGACTCTGTCTCTATGAACTATGACTGTTCCAGGTACAGCAGAATCATAAGGAGAACCTATTTGCCCTTCCCTTACTGAGTTTAGTCCTTTGAGTATTCTTTCTTTCTTTCTTTGCCTTACTTAATCTAGTCAAAGGCTTGTGAATTCTGTAGAGCTTTTCAAAGAACCTACTTTTGGTGTCATTGGTTTTCTTGATTGTTCTTTCTCTCCATCATGTTTGCCTCTACTCTAACCCTTACTGTTTTCCCTCCTTCTCCTGGCTTTGGACTTGGTTTGCTCTTCTTTTTCTAGTTCTTTAAGATATATGGTTAGGTTATTGATTTGAGATCTTTCCTCCTGTTTAATACAGACATTCACAACTCCAGATGCCCTGAGTGTGACTTTGTCTGCATCCCGTCAGTTTTGGCGTGCTCTGTCTTTATTTTCATCCATCCCAAGGCATCATGTGATCTTGCTTGTTTTTTTTTTTTAAGATTTTATTTATTTATTTGACAGACAGAGATCACAAGTAGGCAGAGAGGCAGGCAGAGAAAGAGGAGGAAGCAGACTCCCTGTGGAGCAGAAAGCCCAATGTGGGGCTCGATCCCAGGATCCTGGGATCATGACCTTTGCCGAAGGCAGAGGCTTTATCCCGCTGAGCCACCCAGGCGCCCCCTGATCTCACTTGTGATTGCTTCTTTGACTGGTTGTTTAAGAGTGTGTTGTTTGATGAAATACTGGGACCTCATTAAGATTAAAAAAAAAAAAAAACTTCTCTGCACCGTGAGGGAAAGAATCAACAAAATTAAAAAGCAGCCTACAGAATGGGACAGGATATTTGTAAATAACATATCTGATAAAGGGTTAGTGTCCAAAGTCTACAGAGAAGTGATCAGGGGCACTGGGTGGCTCAGTTGGTTAAACAGCTGCCTTTGGCTCAGGTCATGGTCCCAGGGTCTTGGGATCAAGCCCTCCCTCAGGCTCCTTGTTCAAAGGGGAGTCTGCTTCTCCCTCTCCTGCTCCTCCTGCTTGTGGTCTCTCCCTCCCGCTTGGTCAAATAAATAAACAAATAACATCTTTAAAAAAAAACTTATCAAACTCAACACCCAAAAAACACATAATCCAGTTAACAAATAGGCAGAAGACATGAATAGATATTTTTCCAAAGGAAACATCCAGATGGCAAAGAGACACATGAAAAGATGCTCGACATCACTTATCATCAGGGAAATACAGATCGAAACCACCATGAGATGTCACCTCACACCTGTCAGAATGGATAAAATTTTCAACTCAAGAAACAGATGTTGGGGAGGATGCAGAGCAAGGGGAGCCTCCTACACTGTTAGTGGGAAGACAAGCTGGTGCAGCATGGAGGTTCCTCAAAAAGTTGAAAATAGAGCTACCCTATAACCCAGCAACCGCACTGCTGGGTATTTACCCAAAGGATACAAGAATACAGATTCAAAGGGGTCTCTGTACCCCAAGTTTATAGCGGCATTATTAACAACAGCCAGAGTACGGGGAGAGCCTGAGTGCCCATCAGCTGATGAATGGATAAAGAAGACATGATGTATGTATACAATGGAATACTATGCAGCCATCAAAAGAATGATATCGGGGTGCCTGGGTGGCTCAGTAGGTTAAAGCCTCTACCTTCAGCTCAGGTCATGATCCCAGGGTCCTGGGATCGAGCCTCGCATCAGGCTCTTTGCTCAGCAGGGAGCCTGCTTCCCCCTCTCTCTCTCCCTGCCTCTCTGCCCACTTGTGATCTCTCTGTCAAATAAATAAATAAAATCTTTAAAAAAAAAAAAAGAATGATATCTTACCATTTACAGCAACATGGGTGCAGCTAGTGTGTATTATTCTAAGCAAAATAAGTCAGCCAGAGAAAGAAACATACCATATGATTTCACTCATATGTGGAATTTAAGAAACAAAACAGATGAACATATGGGAGGGGGAACAAGAGAGAGGGGGAAACGAACTTTAAGAGACTCTTAATGATAAAGAACAAAGTGAGGGTTTGGGGCACCTAGGTGGCTCAGTCGGTGAAGCGTCTGCCTTCAGCTCAGGTCCTGGTCTCAGGGTCCTGGGATTGAGCCCTACATCAGGCTCCCTGCTCAGCATGGAACCTGCTTCTCCCTCTCTCTCTGCCCTCCCCCTGCTTGTGCTCTCTCATTCTCTCTCCCTGTCAAATAAATAAATAAATAAAATCTTAAAAAAAAAAAAACCCAAAAGGAGGTGGGTAGGGAATGGGCTAGATGGGTGATGGGTGTTAAGGAAGGCACCTGTTGTGTTGAGCCCTGGGTGTTATATGCAAGTGATAGTCACTAAATTCTTCTCCAGAAATCACTATTACACTGTATGTTATCTAAAGAGAATTTAAATAAAAATTTGAAAAAGAAAAAAAAAAGAGTGTGTTGCTTGAATTCTGCATATTTATGAACTTCCCAGTTTTCCTTCTGTCCTTGAATTTCAGTTTTATTCCCTTGTGATCAGAAAAGATACTTAGTATCATTTCAATCTCTTACGACTTCTTAAGACTTGTTTTGTGGCCTAACACGTGATCTGTTCTGGAGAACATTCCATGTGTACTTGAGAAGAACGTGTATTCACCTGTTTTTAGGCAGTGTTCTGTATATCTCTGCTAGTTCCAACCAATTTATAATACTGTTTAAGTCTTCTATTTTTGTTCTCTTTTTTAAAAAAGTTTTATTTATGGGTGCCTGGGTGACTCAGTCAGTTAAGCATCTGCCTTCAGCTCAGGTCATGATCCCAGGGTCCTAGAATCAAGTCCTGTATCCAGCTCCCTGCTCAGCGGGGAAACTGTTTCTCCCTCTCCCTCTGCCTCTGCCTCTCTCTCTCTTTCATGAATATATATACAAACCTTTAAAAAATCAATTAAAAAATTAAAAATTTCTATTTATTTAAGTAACCTCTACACCCAACATGGGGCTTGAACTCACAACTCCAAGATCAAGAATCATACATCCTAAAAAAAAAAATCTTAAAAAAAAAAAAAATCATGCATTCTTCCAACTGAGCCAACCAGGTCCCCCAAGTGCTCTATTTTCTTATTAGTCTTCTGTTTCATAGTTCTATCCCTTACTGAAAGTGATATTGGGGTGCTTGGGTGGCTCAGTTGTTAGGCATCTGCTTTCGGCTCAGGTCATAATCCCAGGGTCCTGGGATCAGGTTCTGCATGGGGCTCCCTGCTCAGTAGGAAGCCTGTTTCTCCCCCTCCCTCTGCTGCTCCCCCTGCTTTGTTCCCATTCTCACTCTGTCCCTGTCCCAAAAAAATGGGTAAAAAAAAAAAAAAAAAAAAAGGTGAGGTATTGATATCTCCAACTCTTATGGTAGAAATGTCTCTTTCTCCTTTTAGTTCTCTAACTTCTTGCCTCATATGTATTTTAGGTTGCCTTTGTTAGGTAGGTATAGATTTATAATTATTATATTTTCTTGCTGGATTACATCTTTTATCAATATGTTCAATATATAATGTCCTTTTTATCTCTTGTAACCTTTTTGGCCTAAAATCTATTTTGTCTGAAAATAATGTGGTCATCTCTCTTTTGGTTACTATTTGTGTTGAATATCTTTTTTAAAAATTTTATTTATGTATTTGACAGAGAGAGCACAGCAAGAGAGGGAACACAAGCAGTGGGAGAGGGACAATGTAGGGCTCGATCCCAGGACCCTGGGATCATGACCTGAGCTGAAGGTAGACACTTACCGACTGAGCCACCCAGGTGCCCTTGTGTTGAATATCTTTTTCCATCCTTTTACTTTGACTTCTCTGTGTCTTTGTATCTGAAGTGAGTCTCTTATAGATAGCATATAGCTAGATCATGGTTTTATGCCCAGTCTTCCCATCTCTGTCATTTAATTGGAGAATTTAAGCCTTTACATTTAAAGTAATTACTGATAAAGAAGGATTTACTGTGCCATTTAGCGATTTGTTTTCTGTTTTGTATTTTTCTGATCTTCAATTTCCTCCATTACTGCCTCTTTTTTTATTTGATTATAGTTGATTTTTTGGGGGGGGGGGATAGAAATCTATTTTGATTTCCTTCTTCTTTTCTTTTCTTTTTTCTTTCCCTTTCTTTACTTTTTTTTTTTTATTTTTTTTTAAGATTTTATTTATTTATTTGACAGAGAGAGATCACAAGCAGGCAGAGAGGCAGGCAGAGAGAGAGGAGGAAGCAGGCTCCCTGCTGAGCAGAGAGCCCGATGCGGGGCTCGATCCCAGGACCCTGGGATCATGACCTGAGCCGAAGGCAGCGGCTTAACCCACTGAGCCACCCAGGCGCCCCTCTTTACTTTTATTTTTGAGAGAGAAATAGAGATCATGTGCGTGCACAAGCAGGGGAGAGGGGAGGGGCAGAGAGAAAGGGAAAGAGAAAATCCTAAGCAGGTTCCATGCCCAGAGCCCAGCATGGGGCTTGATCTCACAACTCTGAGATCATGACCTTTGCTGAAATCAAGAGTAAGAGTAAATCAAGAGTAAGCCACCCAGGTGTGCCCCCCACCTTTTCTCAATATTTTTTAGTTATTTTCTTAGTGGTTACTTTGGGCATTACAATTAACCTCTTAGCCTTGTAACAACCTGGTTTGAGTAATACCAACTTTGTTTCAATAGTATAGCAAAGCTCCGCCCCCGTAAATCCCTGTCCCTTCCCCTTTGTTTTTGCGCAGATTACATATTTACTGCCCATTAACATAGATTTATAATTATTGTGTTACGCATTTATCTTTTAAATCATATCTGAAAAGAAGATCCATTATGAATCAGAACTACAATAATACTGGCCTCTATATTTACTTATGTGGTCACATTTACCAATGTTCTTTATGGCTTTAAGTTACAGTCCTGTGTCCTTTCAATTAAACCTGAAGGACTCCTTTTAGCATATCTTGTAGGGAAGGTCTACTGGTAATAAACTCTATCAGATTTTGTTTATCTGGAAATATCTTAATTTCGCCTTCAGTCTTGGAGGACAGTTTTGCTGGATATAGAATCCTTGGTTGAGTCCCGCCCACCCACCCCCCCCCCCCCAGGACTTCACATATCTCACCCCACTGCTTTCTGGCTTCCATGGTTTCTGAGGAAAAAATCAGGTAGCTATCTTTTGAGGATTCCTTGTATGTGATAAGTTGCTGCACTCTTGCTACTTTCAAAATTCCCTCTGTCTTTGGATTTTGACTGTTTCACTGTAATGTGTCTCAGTGTGGATCTCTTTGAGTTCATCCTGCTTGAGATCTGTTGAGCTTCTTAGATATGTATATCCATGGTTTAGTTAGTTAGTTTGTTTTTTCGATTGGGGAAGTTTTCAGCCTTTGTATCTTCAAATACTTTTCTGCCCCTTCCCCTCTCTCTCTTCTCCTCAGACTCCTATAATGCATTTGTCAATATGCTTGGTTATGTCTTACAGGACCCTTATGTTCTGCTCATTTTTATTTATTCTTTTTTCTTTCTGCCCATCAGATTGTATAATTTCAATCACCTTATCTTTAAGTTTACTGATCCTTTCTTCTGCCTGCTCAAATCTGATGTTGAACCTCTCTAGTGGATTTTTCATTTCAGTTATACTTTTCAGCTCCAGAATTTTTTTTTTTAGCTCCAGAATTTTTATTTAGCTCCTTTTTGTGTCTCTGTCTTTTATCTGATATTCTCATTTTCATCAAGCATCATTTGCCTGATTTCTTTTAGTTCTCTGTCCCTGGTTCCCTTTAGCTCATCGAGCATATTTAAGAATTGATTTCATGTTCTTGACCAGCAATGCCAATGTCTAGGCATCCTCAAGGATGTATCCTGTCAAGTTTGGGGTTTTTTTTTCCTGTGAATGGGCCATTCCTTCCATTTTATTTGTGTGTCATGTCATCTTAGTTGAGAACCGGATGTTATAAATTTCATAATGAAGTCACTCTGTCAATCTGATGCTCCCATTCCTCAAGGATTACTGGTATTTGCTTGTTGAGGGCTGCAACTGTCCATTTGTGACTTTGCCAAACTGTTCTTGCAATGTGTATGTTCCTTGTTGTGCATGGCCAAGGAAGTGTCTGTCCCATTTAATCTGTGGTCAGCCAGTGACCTGACAAAGATTTCCTTAAATGTCTGGGGGAAAATTGTCTCTTTTTGTCTCTTTAAATCTCCCCATAGATCCTTCCAGGGGATCTCAGCTGCTGCTGCCAAGGAGTCTGAAACCAAGACAAGCATCTTCAGTGACTCCTCAAAAACACTGCCAGACCAACCCAGCAAAATATACAACTCCAAAATACTTGAAGAACAAGGAACCCTACTGCCAACCCTGGCACAAGCCAGTCACATCAGCAATATGGGCTCCCTACACCCACAGCTGTGGCAAGATTGAGGAAAGGGGGTAGTAGATGGTTATTACACACTTCTCTCTTACCAAAGAATAGCAGCTTCTCCCTTCATTAAACATTCTTCTGAGTGTCGTAAGTATCCAGTCAGGTTTCAGAGTTCCAAAGCGGCTGGTTCCAGTCCCTCTTTCCTACTGCGTCATCGCTTCAGGGGTCAACTCCTAGAGCTTCCTACTATACCCTTTTGTGTGACCTCGTATGTAATATAACCACTTACCTGTAATCACAGACATTCTGTCACCTTTGCTGCATTCTACTGGTTACAAGAAGCAAGTCGCGGGTCCTTCCCACACTCAAGGGGAGGGGCTTACACAAGGTTATGAATACCAGGAGGCTGGGACCATTGAGGCTACCTCAGTCCATCCTCCATACTGCTTTTGTGTTCCGTTATTTCTAAATAACAAGTATATGAAAGAATGGGGAAAGTTCTGGAAAAAGATGCACTGAATTCTTACATAAGAGAAGTCAAGGGACAAGGATGGTTAGCAGAGCATGCAGAAAAGTAAGGAAGTCAAGTTTTGCTTTTTTGAAAGAAAATATATTTAAATATTATCCAAAAAAATGGCTAAAGGATTTTAAATATCTCCTTCAGAGAAGAGATAAACATTAGTATTTGAGCTGAGTCTGGAGTTCTTCAAGAAGAAAGAAACATCTATTAATTTAAGAATGTCCACTGATTCCCTTTGCCCCAAACATTTGCAGGGTCTGGTCTAAGAATACAAATGGGAGCCCTGAAAATGTGCTAAATACTTAGATGTTAGGAGTCTCTTCCAGTTTCTCTCTTTTTTTTTCTCTTACCATTCTGAACAATTAAGCCCATAAGCCATTAGGGAGGGCAGAATATGGAGGGCATTCTTGTAGGTGGAGGCAGTTTGATCTCCTAGAGTGAGGTGAAGGGGCAGGGCCAGGACTAGGTTAAGGAGAAGGAGGAACTCACGTTGGCTGAAAATGTTAAAAGCGTGTTCAAAAATGCATTAATTAAGACAAATCACATTTTAATGTACTACTTTATAAAGGCAAGATAAATATTAAAAAATCCAGAATGAGCAAAATATCAAAAATATTAAACAAAGGATCAGTATTACTGAATTATTCTTTTGCTTCAAGCTCCAATATGACTCAGCACAGCACCCTTATTTCAAGAAGGCATTCATGAGTGGGTATGGCCCGATGTGAGGTGTTAGAACCTGACCAGAGTCCATGAGGTGTCCACATGCGTGACAGCTCAGCTTGGGGTTTCAGAGCCCGAGTGAGGACGGTGTCTGCATAGGAGGTATCTTGGTGCAGTGTCAGAGCCTTTGCTGGGTGGAGAGGACACCCACACAGTAGTGGCCAGGTGCAAGGGGTTGGACTCCAAGAACAGTGAAGAGAATGTTCATGAAGGTGGGACAACTAGCGCAGATTTCTAGAACCCAGGGATGTTGAGAAGAGCTTCCAAGTGGCTATGTGCATCCTGGCCTAAGTCGTCAGAGTCTGAGTGTGTTGAGGGGGGTGTTGGCATCAGGGAACGTCAGTGGCAGAGTTGGTTACTTTGAAAGAAATTGATTAGGTAAAGAGATCAAGGATTTATTTTTTTAAAGATTTTATTTATTTGTTTATTTGACAGACAGAGATCAGACAGAGAGGCAGGCAGAGAGAGAGGAAGAAGCAGTCTCCCTGCTGAGCAGAGAGCCTGATGCTGGGCTCGATCCCAGGACCCCAGGATCATGACCCGAGCCGAAGGCAGAGGCTTTAACCCACTGAGCCACCCAGGCACCCAAGAGATTAAGGATTTAGAGACATGTTTCTCACAGCTGGAGAAGGGAGAAATGTAGAACAGAACCTATGGTGTTGGATGGGTATTGGACACACTGGTATGACATCACAATTTTCTTTTTTTTTTTTTTTTAAGATTTTATATATTTATTTGTAAGAGAGGGAGAGAGGGAGAAGCAGACTCATCTCTGAGCAGGGAGTGCAATGCAGGGCTCGATTCCAGAACCTGGAGATCATGACCTGAGCTGAAGGCAGATGCCACCCAGGCGCCCTAACATCGCAATTTTCAATAAACTTCCAATTACTACATTTCATCCTTTGTGCTAAATTTTTGTCACACAGCTTACTTTTACATATTCTATAAATTACACATTGTTGGGGCATCTGGGTGGCTCAGTTGGTTAAGTGTCTGGCTCTTGGTTTTGGCTCAAGCTGTGATCTCAGGGTCGGGAGACGAAGCCCAGCGTCGGGCTCCATGTTAAGCGAGGAGTCGACTAGGGATTCTCTCCTTCTTCCCTCTCTACCCCTCCCCCCACTCCCTAGGTCTCTCTTGCTCTCTAAAGTAAATAAATAAATCTTCAAAAAATATACATTGTTCCCTGGGGATAAAAATATATGTTTATAAAAAATAAAAAATTAAAAAAAATTATACATTGTTACTATTTTAGCTTTAGATGGTTATGTTTTAGAGAGATCAGGAGAAATGTTTGAGTCTTTTAATATTCACCATCAATGTAACCATTTCCACAGCTCATTTTTGTATGTTGGCCAAAGTTTCTGTTTGGTACCCTATTCCTTATATCAGGTTTCTTCCCAAAGAACTTCCTTAACAGTTTTTGCAGCCTAGGTCTGCAAGCAATGAATTTTCTCAGATTTTAGGTTTTTCTTTTTTCTTTAATTTTTTAAAAAGATTTATTTATTTATTTGTCAGTGATAGAGGGAGAGAGAGCGAGCCAGCACAGACAGACAGAGAGGCAGGCAGAGGCAGAGGGAGAAGCAGGCTCCCCGCCGAGCAAGGAGCCCGATGCGGGACTCGATCCCAGGACGCTGGGATCATGACCTGAGCCGAAGGCAGCCGCCCAACCAACTGAGCCACCCACGCGTCCCATCAGATTTTAGGTTTTTCTTTAGAAGTCTTTACTTCTTCCTCATTTTTAAAAAAAATTTTTAAGATTGTATTTTATTTATTTGTCAGAGAGAGAGAGAGAGAGCAGAAGCGGGGGGAGTGAACAGGCAGAGGGAGAATAAGGCTCCCCACTGAGCAAGGAGCCCAACATGCGACAAGTGGGGCTTGATCTCAGGACCCCAAATTCATGATCTGAGCCAAAGGCAGATGCTTCACTGACTGAGCCACCCAGGGGTCCCTTCACCCTCATTTTTAAAGGACATTCTCCCTGTACAAAGAATTCTGGATTGACATATTTTTCTTTCAGTGTTTTAAAGCTGTCACTCTATTTTCAGTTTGCATATTTTCTGATGGGAACTTGGCTATAAGTCTCATCTATGCTCTTCTGTAAGCAACGTACTTCCCCCATAGCTCTGTTCATTATTTTCTCTTCTATTGGTTTGTCAGTGGTTTGAATATGATGCATCTAGGTGTGTGTGTGTGTGTGTGTGTGTGTGTGTGTGTGTGTTTATCGAGCTTAGGGTTCCCTGAGATCCTTGAATCTGGAGTTTGTGAACTTCCATTGTTTTTGTAAAATTCTTAGAGACATTCTTTAAATATTTGTTTTACTCCATTCTTTCTTCTTTTGGGACTCCAATAACATTATTTTAAAATGTTGTTATTATCCCACAGTTTTTTGAGACTCCATTCAGTTTTTTTTTTCCTACTCTTTCACTTCGTATTTCAGTTTGGGCACTTCCTATGACATATTGAGGTTTACTGATTGATCCCTTGGCCATATCGAGTCTTCTGATGAACCCGTTGAAGGATATCTTCATAACTGAGACTTTTTAACATGTCTCTCTTTAATGCTTTCTTTTGGTTTCCATCCTCTGTTGGAATTCCTGATCTGTCCCTTCATGTTGTCCATTTTTCCACTCAATTACCTTCTGCAATTATTGATTAGTTCAGATTTTATAAAGCTTTATATACATGGAACAGTATAGTATGTGTTTTCTTTTTGTGTGGCTTCTTTCACTAGTATATCAAGTGTGTCAACACTTCATTCCTTTTTATTTATGAGTCGTATTACATAGTATGAATCTACCACAGTTTCTTTGTTCCTTCCTCTATCAGTAGGTTTTGTGTTTTTCCCAGCTGCAGCTCTATCAATGTTTGCGTACAAGTCTTTGTATGGGCATTTGCTTTTGTTTCTCTAAGGTAAATAACTAGGAATACAGTAGCTGGATCCTATGGTTGATGTCGAACTTGTTTTTAAAGATCTATTCATTTGAGAGAGTGAGCGAGAGGGAGAGGAAGAGAGAAAGCATGAGCACGAGTGGAGGCAGGTGGAGAAGGGCAGAGGGAGAGGGAGAAGCAGACCCCCTGCTGAGGAGGGAGCCCAACAACTCAAGGCTCAAACCCAAGACCCTGAGATCATGACCTGAGCCGAAGACAGAAGCTTAACCAACAGAGCCACCCAGATGGCCCTGTCTTGAACCTTTTAGTAAGCTGCCAAACTATTTTCTAGGGTGTTTGTACCATTTTATTTTTTTTTAAGAGATCATTTATTTATTTGAGGGAGAGAAAGAGAGAGAAAAAAAGAGCACAAGCAGTGGGTAGGGCAGAGGGAGAGGGAGAAGCAAGCTCCCCGCTGATCAGGGAGCACATGAGCATCTTGATCAATGGATCCCGGAATCAAGACCTGAGCAGGAACATGACCTGAGCCACCCAGGCGCCCATGTTTGTACCATTTTAAATTCTCACCATCAGTGTATGAGCATTCTAGTCGTTCCAAGTGCCCATCAACATTTGATATTTTCAGTCTTTTTACTTTTAGCCATTTTAATAGGTTTGAGAGGTATCTCATTGTGGTTTTAATTTGCATTTATCTAAAGTCTAATGCTTTAAGCATACTTTCCTGCTTATCTGTTATGCATGTATCTTCTTTGGTGAATTGTCTATTCAAATCTTTTGACTATTTTTAATTGGCTTATTCTCTAATTGCTGAGTTTCAAGACATATATATATATATTTTTTCATATATAAACTCTCAATGCAATTCCTTTATCAGATATGATTTGCAAAGATCCCCCCCCCCCCCAGTACATAGCTAATGTTTTCATCCTCCTAATGATGTCTTTTGAGTAGCACAGGTTTTTTTATTTTGGTGAAGTCAAATTTATTTATTTAAAGATTTTCCTTTTTTTAATTTTTTATTTTAGAGAAAGATAGAGTGCAAATGGGGTAGGGGCAGAGGAAGAGGGAGAGAGAATCTCAAGCAGACTGTGCCCTGAGTGCAGAGCTCCACTCGGGCCTCGATCCCACAACCCCAGAATCATGACTTGAGCTGAGATCAAGAGTTGGGTGCTCAACCAACTGAGCCACCCAGGTGCCCCAGTGAAGTCAAATTTATAAATTAATGGATCATGTGTTTGGTGTTATATCTAAGAAAGCTCTGCCTAACCCAAGGTCACAAAGACTTTCTCCTATTTTTCTCTAGAAGTTTGCTATTTTACATGTAGGTCTATGATCTATTTTGAGATAATTTTTGTATATGTTGAGAAGTATGGATTGAAATTTGCTCTTGGATGCACACGTGCAACTGTTTCAACTCTGTTTATTGAAAAGAATATCCTTTCCTCACTGATTTGCTTTTGTTCATTTGTCAAAATGAGTTGTAGATATATTTACAGACTTCTGAAATCTCTATTCTGTCCTATTGCTTTGTTTGTCTGTCTTCATGTTCATGCTATTTTTTACTGAGGCTTTATATTAAGTCTTGAAATCAGGCAATGTTAGTCCTCCCAACTTTGTTGTTCCTTATGAAAGCTACTTTGGCCATTCTAGGCCTTTGAATTGCCATGCAAATTTTAGAATCAGCTTGTCCATTTCTTACAAAATAGTCTACTAAGATTTTGATCGAAATCATGTTGAACTTATAGATCAATAGGGGAAAATTGACATCTGAGAAATATTAAAATTTCCACTAACCAGTTATGCATCTCTACTTATTTAGGTATTCTTTTGTTTCTCTCAATAATATTTTGTAGTTTTTGATACATAAGTCTTACACATCTTTTGCCTCTTTTTTCCTAAATGTTTTCCTTTTTTTTTTTTTAAAGATTTTTATTTATTTATTTGACAGGCAGAGATCACAAGTAGGCAGAGAGGCAGGCAGAGAGAGAGGAGGAAGCAGGCTCCCTGCCGAGCAGAGAGCCCAACGCGGGGCTCGTTCCCAGGACCCTAGGATCATGACCTGAGCCGAAAGCAGAGGCTTTAACCCACTGAGCCACCCAGGCGCCCCAAATGTTTTCCTTTTTGATGCTATTATACATAACATTATTTGTTTACTAATAGGTAAAAACACTATCAGTTTTTGTATCTTGCAATCTTGCTAGACACTTTTATTAATAGGTTTTTTGTAGATCTCACTGGATTCTTAACATGTTATCTGTGAATAAAGATAGTTTTATTGCTTCCTCTCCAATATGATATCATTAATTCCTTTTTCTTGCCTGATTACACTCACCTGTAACTCCAGCACAATTTTGAATCGATATAATTAGAGTGGACTTTTACGTATAATGTTAGCTGTAGGATTTTCACAGATGTCCTTATCAGGTTGAGGAAGTTCCCTTGTGTTCATAGTTTGCTTACTGTTTTTATCAGGATGGATGGAAGTTGGATTTTTTAAAAGATTTTATTTGTTTATTTGACAGAGAGAGAGAGAGAGAGAATATGAGCAGGGGCAGAGGGAGAGGGAGAAACAGACTCCCTGCTGAGGAGGGAACCCAGCTTGGGGCTCAATCCCAGGACCCCGGGATCATGACCTGAGCCAAAGGCTCAGAGTCACCCAGGCACCTCTGGATGCTGGATTTTATATAGTTTTTCTTATTTGGCTTGTTAATATGGTGAATTGCATTAATCGTCTTTTTTAACATTTTATTTATTTATTTGACAGAGAGAGAAAGACGGCAAGAGAGGAAATACAAGCAAGGAGAGTGGCAGAGGGAGAAGCAGGCTTCCTGCTGAGTAAGGAGCCGGATGCAGAACTCAGTTCCAGATCCCTGAGATCATGACCTGAGCTGAAGGCAGACGCTTAACAACTGAGCCACCCAGGTACCCCTAAATTACATTGATTTTCTTGTAGTTCTTACTGTTAAACCAATCTTGCTTTCCTACAGTAACAAAACTTGGTTGTGATATGTTATCTTTTCAATATTTCACTGGATTTGATTTGCTGAAAATGTGTTAAGAATGTTTGTGTCTATGTTCACAAAGATAGTGGTCTGCGGGGGTTTTTATCATTGTTTTTCCCTGTGATGTCTTTGTTTCAGGATCAGAATAATTCTGGCCTCAAAGAATGAGTTAAGAAATATTTTCACCCCTTCAATTTTCTGGAAGATTTTGCATAAAAGTGGTGTTTTTTAAATCTCCCTAAATGTTTGTTAAAATTCACTAGTGAAGGCATCTGGGCCTAGAATTTAATTTGTGGGAAGAATTTTAAGTGCAAATTAAATTTATCTAATAGCTATATGGCTACTTGGGTGGTCTATTTTTTCTTGAGTGAGTTTTAGTAACTTGTCATTCAAGGAATTTGTCTGCTTCATCTAGTTGTTGAATTTTTAGGATGTTGTTTGTAATTCTTGCTTATTACTCTTTTAATATATATGAATCCTGTAATGAGTTATCACTTTCAGGCCCGAGACTGGTCATTTGTTTCTCTCCTTTATTTTTGATCCATATAGCTAGAGATTTATAAATCTGATCGATCTCCTAGAACCACTTTTGGATTAGTTGGTTTTTCTCTATTGTTTCTGTCCTCTATTTCATTGATTTCCAGTTTTATCTTCATTGTTTCCTCTCTTTTGCTTACTTTGGGTTTAATTTAATCTTCTTTTACTGGTTTCTTAAAGTGGAAGCTGAAGTTTCTGAGACCTTTCTTCTTTTCTAATACACATATTTAGTGCTTTTTATCTCCTCCTAGATACTTCTTCAAGAACACAGTTTGATATGTTGTGCTTCATTTTCATTGAGTTAAAAACAGTTTCTAATTTCTGTTCTGAGTTTTTGATCCATTTGTTATGTATACGTTTGTTGTTCAGTTTCCAAATATTCAGAGAATTTCCAAAGCTATTTCTGTTATTCATTTCTAATTCAATTCCATTGTAATCAGAGAGCATACTTTGTATAAATTGAATCTTTTCTAATTTATTGAGACTTGTTTTATGGCTCAGAAGATGGTTTCAAGCATGTGAGCTTGAAAAGAACGTGTTCTGCTGTTATTGGATGGTGTGTTCTATAAATGTCAATAGAGTCAAGCTGTGTGATAATATTGACTTTCCATTGACATGTTCTATCAACTACTGTGAATGAGGTATTAAATCTCCAGCTAAAATTGTGGATTTGTGCATTCCTTCTTTTTTTTTTTTAAAAGATTTTATTTATTTGACAAGCAGAGATCACAAGTAGGCAGAGAGGCAGAGAGGCAGAGAGAGAGGGAGAAGCAGTCTCCCTGCTGAGCAGAGAGCCCGATGCGGTGCTCGATCCCAGGACCCTGGGATCATGACCTGAACCAAAGGCAGAGGCTTTAATCCACTGAGCCACCCAGGCACCCCTTGTGCATTCCTTCTTATATTTCTTTCACTTCTTGCTTCATGTATTTTGAAGTTCTGTTATTAGATGCATAAACATTTAGGATTGTTGTGTCCCCTCAATGAATTGACCTACTTTTCACAATGAAATAAAATTATTGATATCTAGTAATATTCTTTACCCTAAAACCGATTTATTTAAAAAGATTTTATTTATTTATTTCAGGGGATAGAGAGAGAGAGAATGAGAGGGGTAGCGGGAGAGGAATAAGCAGAGTCTCTGCTGAGCACAGAACCCCACAGGGGCTCTATCCCAGGACCCTGTGATCATGACCTGAGCCAAAGTCAGATGCTTAACTGTCTGGACCACCCAGACACCCCAAAAATCCACTTTGATTCTTATATAACCTCCCTAGATTTCTTTTTACTGGTGTTAACCTGATACATCTTTCCCTCTCTCCCTCCCTCTTACTCTTTCTCTCTCTCTCTTTTTGCCTTTAACTTAGTTGTGCCTTTATATTTAAAATTGATTTCTTGGAGGTGGTATATAGGAGGGTATCTTTTTAAAATATAATTTGACTATCTCTGCCTTTTAATTGCGAAGTTTAGATAATTTAAATATAATGTGATTATGGCTATGGTTAGGCTTAAATCTATCATCTTGTTATTTGTGTTTTATTTGTCCCATCTCCTTTTTGTTCCCTTTTCACACTCGTTCTGCCTTCTTTTGTACTAGTTGTATATTTTTTAGAATTCCATTTTATCTTTTATCTCCTCTGTTGGCTTATTAGCTTAAACTTTTTGGTTTTGTATTTTAGTGGTTGCTTTGTAGTATGTATCTTTAACTTATCACGGTTCTACCTTCAGGTGCTATACGTTACTTCACACATATTTTAAGAAACTTAAAACAGTGTGCTTCCATTTCTTCCCTCATAGTCTTTTTTTTTTTTTTTTAAAGATTTTATTTATTTATTTGACAGACAGAGATCACAAGTAGGCAGAGAGGCAGGTAGAGAGAGAGAGGGGAGGAAGCAGGCTCTCCGCGGAGCGGACAGCCCGATGCGGGGCTCGATCCCAGTACCCTGGGATCATGACCTGAGCCGAAGGCAGAGGCTTTAACCCACTGAGCCACCCAGGCGCCCCCCTCATAGTCTTTTGATGTTGTTACTGTACAGTTTACTTTTATGTAAATCCCAATACAGATTGTTAATATTTTTGTATAAACAGTCGGCTACCTCCTAATGAGATCTAAATAATAAGAAAACATCTTGTGCTTGGTTACCATTTCCAAAGCTCTTCATTCCACTCTGGTTTCCCTAAGGTATCATTTTCCTTCTGCCTGAAGGACTTCCTTTGCTTCTGCCTAATCTGCTGTGAATCCTATCTAATGTATGTTTTGTCTCAGCCATTGTAGTTTTAATATCTGCAAGTTTATGGGTATTTTAACAAATGTTTTCCATGTCTCTACTGAACATTCGCAATCTTTGCTTTAGTTTCCAGCATATGGGACACAGTTATAATAACTACTTTAATGTCATTCTGTACGCATTCTATCCTCGTGTTATTTCTGGTTCAGTTCAATTAATTGAATTTTCTTCTCATTATGGCTCATAGTTTCTTGCTTCTTTGCATACCTGGCAACTTTCTTTTGGATGCCATATACCATTTACACTAGTTTTAAAAATAATGTTACTTTGTTTTGTGCTATCTTATGTTCACATAAATATTCTTGAACTTGGTTCTGGGACACAGTTATGATCCTCAGACAGAGCTTGATTCTGCCTAATCTTGTTTTTTGCAGCAAGATCAGAGCAGTCTAGGGCTAAATTAGTCTAGGGCTAATTTCCCCCACTACACAGGCTGCAACTTTTTGAGTACTTTACCTACCCAAAGCTCTGTATTTTTCCCCTCTGACTAGTGGGAGCAGGGAATCTACTCCTGGCCCCACTTAAGCTATTCTGGTTGTTCCCGCTGATCCTTTTGAGTGTTTCTTTCCCTGTCCTGAGCATTTCCCTCACGTGCGTTCTTGATTGCAGAGTCTTGAGTTCAAGCCCCATGTTGGGCATAGAGCTTACTTAAAAAACAAAACAAAACAAAACAAGAGAATGAGATGTAAGACACAGACTGAGGGCATCTGGGTGGTGCAGTTGGTTAAACTGAGTCTTGGTTTCAGCTCAGTTCTGATCTCAGAGTGGTGAATTTGAGTCCCACCTCAGCTCTGTGCTCAACGGAGAGTTTGCTTGAGTTTCTCTCTTCTTCTTCTTCTGCCCCTCCCCCTTCTCTCTCTCTCTCTCACTGAAATAAATAAATCGTCTTAAAAGAGAAAAAGACGTAGACCAGAAGAATATTTACAAATCACCTATCCAAAAAGGACTTATATTCATGGTATATTATAAAGAACTCTCAAAATTAAGCAATAAGAGGGGTGCCTGGGTAGTGCAGTTGGTTAAACATCCGATTCTTGATTTCAACTCAGGTCATCTCAGGGTGGTGAGATCGGGCTCCTTGCTGGACGTGGAGCCTGGTCAAGATTCTCTCTCTCGGGGTGCCTGGGTGGCTCAGTGGGTTAAAGCCTCTGCCTTTTGCTCAGGTCATGATCCCAGGGTCCTGGGATCGAGCCCCGCATTGGGCTCTCTGCTTAGCAGAGAGCCTGCTTCCTCTCTCTCCCCACCTGCCTCTCTGCCTACTTGTGATCTCTGTCAAATAAATAAATAAAATCTTAAAAAAAAAAAAAAGATTCTCTCTCTCTCCCTCTTCCTCTGACCCTCCCCTCCTCCCTCTCTTAAAAAAAATAAAATAAATAAACAATAAGAAAACAAATAATCCATTTTTTAAAATATTTATTCATTTATTTATGTTAGTAATCTCTACCCCCAATATGGGGCTCAGCCTCATGATCCCAAGATCGAGTCCCATGTTCGGACGACTGACCCAGTCACATGTCTCACAAAGAACCCAATCTAAAAATCAGTAAAATGTTTGTGCAAACACCTCATCAAAGGAGACACAAGCATGGCAAATAAGCCTTAAAAAATTCTCACCCCCATTAGTCCCTTGGAAAATTCAAAATTAAACCCACATGATGCTGCACTCCAGACTTAGTAAAAATGGATAAAAAAAAAAAAAAAAAAAAAACCGACTGAACCAAGTGTGGACAAGGAGTTGGGGATCTAGACCTCACACCTGGCTGGGGTGCCACATGGCGCAGCATCTGGAAAATGGTTGGGCAGTTTCTTATAAAATAAAACATACACTGTTGGGCCCAGCAATGCCATTTCTGGTTGCTTACCCAAGGGGAACAAAAACTTCCATTCACACCAAAACCTGTCCATGAATGTTTATAGCAGCGTTATTCGTGGTCGTGAAAAATCAGAAACAACCCAAATGTCCTTGACCAGAGAGCAGACAGGCAAACGGATAAACAGCCACACACTGGAATACTAGTTTACAGCCTAAAAGAACCAACTCTTGGTGCATTGACATCATGAAAACCTCTCAAAGCACTATGAAACAAGCCAGTCTCAAAAGGTTACTTACTGAAGAACTCAATTTCCGGGACGTTCTAGAGAAGGATGGGGAACAGAGCAGGGGCTGCCAGGGTTTAGGGGATGGATTGACTACAAAGGCCAATAGGGACTTTGGGGGTGATGGAGCTGATCCAGCCCTCACTGTGGTGGTGGTGTTTGCCGAGATCTACACAACTATGCAAAGATTTCCGTGAAATCTCATGGAAGCATATACCAAAACCAAACCAGATAAAATGGCGTCTAAGTAAACAATCAATTAAAAAACCTCAGTGGTACATTAGAAATGATTTTGAGTATGTTTTATTCAGCATTTCTGGGCGTTTGTGAGCAGATGAGTTTTCAGGTTATCTTAAGCCACCTTCTTGCCAGAGCTGGGCAACTTCCTGATACTTTGACCCGTTTATCTCTTGGGGCCTCTTCCTGCCGCCATTGGCACCACCCACTCCCATGGCCCCACCCAGGCCTTCCTGCCACCGGGAATTACTCTGCCCCCAAATTAGCTCATAACTCAAAACAACCACTCTCTAAACCAGTGGCTCTTCACTGGGAGTGACGTCATCCCCAGAGGGCATTTTTGGGGCTATGTCTGGAGACATTTTTGTCCTGATTGGGCCTGGAATGGATAGGACACACATTAACGTCTGACAATATACAGAACAGCTTCTGCGACAAAGAATCATTTGGCCTCAGATGTCAAGAGCGCCAGATCGAGAGCCCCCTCCTCAAGCTTGCCGAGACCCCAGCTGAACCCATTTCAGCCTGACCCAGACCCCGTCCTCCGCGAGCTCTGGTCTTCTTTCCTCTTTCTCCAGCTTGCAGCCCGTGGCCACCACCAACTCCACCACTCCTTGGTGAATATTCTCATCTTACCCAAGACTCTCTTAATTATAAGAAATTAAAAAAAAAAGTCAAAACAGGTAGGGCCCAAGGACCTTATTAGAAGAACTTGAAGGTGAAACATTGACAGTTGAGTGAGAGCTGACATTCACTGAGCCCCTACACCAATGCCCCCAACCTCCACTGTCATTCTTTGAGGTAGATACCATACTGTCCCATTTCAGGGATGTCATAGGGAACCCACAGGTGGAAAGGGCTGCTAGCCTGCCCCAGAGTTGGGAACAGAAAACTAGACAGACAAAGCAACAAAAGAGGCTGTTTGTTCTTCAAGCTCTGTCTGGGACAACCCCTTCCCCAGTCTTGACTTTCTGCCTTTCCTTACAGAGCTGCTCTCTTCTCTTGGGAGACCAGCTAGCTCTCTGAGCCCTGGGGCACAGCGTGAGGGAGCCAGCTGAAGACTGCCGAGCTTACGTGACCCTTATTCAGGAGACCAGCTGGGTACAAAGGACATTTCTGATCTGTAAACTCAAATCCTTTGTTCAGTTGGTTTTTTAAATTAATCGACTCTTTCTCTCTCTCTTTCTATTTCTTTCTTTCTTTCCTTCTCTTTCTTCCTTCCTTCCTAGAGATTTATTTATTTATTTAAGGGGGAGGGGCAGAGGGACAGGGAGAGAGAATCCCAAGCAGAATCCTCGCTGAGCGTGGGGCCTGACGTTGGGCTCCATCCTACAACCCCGAGATCACGACCTGAGCTGAAACCAAGAGTCAGAAGCTTAACCAACTAAGCCACCCAGGTGCCCAGTCGAATTTATTTCTTTTAGAACGGCTTTAGATCTACAGAAAAATTGAGGAGAACACCGAAAGTTCCAGTATACCCCCCATCTCACCCCACCCCAGTGTGTCCCCTGTTACCAACATCCTGTATTAGTGTGGCACATTTTTTGCATTCAATCAACCGACATTGATACATTATTATTAACTGAAGCCTATACTTTACATGAAGGTTCCCCCTTGTGTAACCGTCCGTCAGAACAATGTACTGACCAAACAGGCTTGAACACGTACCAGCCACAGGCCTCTGTTGATGCGAGAGGATGATACACATCCCTGAAGCGAGCCGCTGGGAAGGCCCGCCGGCTCAGGGTGGACCGCCGCCTGCTTCTGTTTTCTGTTATCTCCCCTCCTCCAGAGTTCACCTGTAGTTAATTAGATTAGATGATTCCTTTAAATGTGTTTACTGAACCACAAATCCTATACTGCTTGATCAGACTTATCTTGCTTATCTATAATCTCCTTCAACTCCTTTGTTGATTGTTATCTGTATCTAATAAATACGGAACTGAGGAGCTGTTCTGGGCAACGGTCTTCTCAACTGCCGACCCCTGCCCCCTCTTGAAGTTGACTTGTTTGTGGCTCATTCTTCTCCCGTGCACCGTTGGAAAGCAGCAAGTGGCCTTTGGAAAGCAGCACTCTTGGTGTTGTGCGTTCTCTGTATCCACAGTCTCAGTGATACACAGAGCAGTTGCACACTCTCAGAGTTCTCTTGCTGCCCTTCCTCCTTCCCCACTCCCCCAAATCCCTGGAATCCACAGATCTTATTCCTGTGTTTACAGTTTAATCTTTTCTAGAACGTCTTACAGTTGGAATCACACAGTATGTGGCCTTTTTCCATTGGCTTCTTTCACTAGCAGTATGCACTTAAGGTTCTTCCATGACTTTTGTAACATAATAGCTCATTTCTTTTGATCACTGAATGACACTCCATTGTATGGACCTACCACAGTCTCTTCCTCCTTAACACCTGTTGCATGACATCTTGGTTGTTTCTGATTTTGGAGATTGAATAAAGCTGCATTCCTGTACAGGTTTTTGTGTGGACGTAGTTTTCAACTCAATCCGGTAAATACCAAGGCATGTTACTGCTGGATTGTATGATAAAACGATGTTTGGTTTTGGGTTTTGTTTTTTTTTTTTACATTTTATTTGTTTATTTGACAGAGAGAGAGATCATAAGTAGACAGAGAGGCAGGCAAAGAGAGGGGGAAGCAGGCTCCCCGCTGAGCAGAGAGCCAGATTCAGGGCTCGATCCCAGGACCCTGAGATCATGACCTGAGCCAAAGGCAGAGGCTTAACCCACTGAGCCACCCAGGTATCCCTGATGTTTGGTTTTGTAAGAAACTACCAAGCATCTAGCAAAGTGGCGGTATCACTCTTTACTCTTGCCGGCAATGACTCAGAGTTCCTGTTGCTCCACATCCTTGTCAACATTCATTATTGTCAACTTTTTGGATTTTAGCCATTCTAAGAGGTGGGTAGCAGTTACTCATTGTTGTTTCAGTGTACAGTTCCCAAAAGACACATTATGTTAACCAGATTTCCAAATGCTGATTTGCCATCTGTATATGTGCTTCGGTGAGGTGAGGTATCTGTTCAGATCCGTTGCCCATTTCTTAAACAGAGTGGTTGGTTCTCCTCCATTATGATATGATATCTCTCTCCATTTCCTTAGACTCTCTTTCATTTCTCTCAGATATGTTTGGAAATTTCCGATATACGGGTCTAGTGTACCATTTGTTAAACTTAGCCCGAACTATTTAATGTTATTGTAAATGAAATTTTTTAAAATTTTCTTTTTCCAATTTGTAGTCAGTTTAGAGAAATACGCTTGATTTTTTTACATCAACCTGGTATTCTGTGACTTCCCTAAATTCGTATATCAGTTCTACTAATGCGTTGTTGTTATGTGATATTCTGTGTAAACAATCATGCTATCTACCAGTTGGGACAGCTTTGCTTCTGATCTAGAGAGAAAACGTAATGCTTTTTAACCATGAAGTGTGATGTCAGCTGTGGGTTTTTTGAGGACGGCCTTTTTAAGATTGAACAAGTTCTCTTCTAGTCCTAATCTGCTGACGGTTTTCTTTCCCCTCCTTCTCCTTTTAAATCATCAAAGTACTGAAATCTGTAAAATGCTTATTAAATATATCTATTAAAATGTCACGTGGGTTTTCCTTTTAATTTTAATTAATTGACATATGTTTCAGTCTGTAAATACAGTGAATTATATTGATTTTTGTCAGTATTAAATTAATCTTGCATTCATGGACTAAACCCTACTTTGTCATTCTGTATTTTTATCTTTCGTATGTATTGATGGGTTTATTTTGCTAATATATTAGTAAGGATCCTTGCATGGAGGATCTCTCTCTCCCGGCCATAAGATGAGCTTGCTCTGCCTCCCAGCACCCCTTCTTGTCTGCTGAGCACTCTGGCAGCCAGAACCGAGGGGAAGGAAGCCAGTCCCTCTTCCTAACACCTGCCTCCTGCCTTCTGCCTGGAGCCTCCTTTCCCTGGTCCCTGCAGGGCTCTGTTAACCAGGTGTTTCTTCGACACAAGCTCTGGACTCTGGGAAAGGGAAGGAGAACCGCTTCTTGGAGGAGGAGGAGGAGGCCAGCACCTGCAGGGCGAACAGCCAGGACTGGCCAGGGAGGGCCTGGCAGCTGTGCTCACTGAGGTCCCAGGAGTCCCATATAGGGCTGTGGCTGCCTCTGGAACAGGTCAGCCTCGGCAACTCCACCCTGCCTTGTCCCTTCTCCAGATGGGTCAGTTTGCTTTGGCTCTGTCTCATCCAAGAGCCTGGAAGCACCATGATAGCAAGAATTAGACACCTTTGTTCTTTTATCCCTAGCACTTAGCATGGGTTTTTAGCAGAAAGGAGACAGTCCATAAATATTTGTGGAATGAACAAGTGAATGCACAGGCTCATCTCTTACCTACTGGAGTGACTGGAGGGCGACAGGTTTGAAGTCAGGACGCTTTCCCCATCCTCATCCACACTGTGTCCTCACCTCCGTTCCCCACCGTCACTGAGCTGGGGGAGGGGGACCACGGCGGTGCAGTTGCTGGCATCTGGCTCCAAGCGTCAGTGATGGCTGGGCTATTTCCTAAAGGACCCCCGCCCCCCTCGCCAAGTATGTTACACATTTTCCTGTCTATGGCTTCAAACTCTTTGGTCTTATATTGCAATAAATTCATTTTCTAATTTGAAAAAAAAAATAGAGTATTTACATGTGTGTCGTGAGAGATGTTGTTTTGCAACTTTATTTTCTTGGAATGGCTTTTCCAGCTATGGCCCTGGACTTGAGCTAGCTTTATAGAATGAGTTGGAAAGTGTTCCTTCTTTTTCTGAAGGGGTTTGTGTAAGACTTACATTATTTCTTCCTTAAATAAAACTAGAATTGACCAGTGAAGACATCTAGGCCTGGACTGTGTGTGTGTATGTGTGTGTGTGTGTGCATGTGTGCGTGAGAAAGTGAGAAAAAGAGAGAGAGAAAGTTTTTCATAATGAATTAAATTACTTTGATAGATATAGGTATAGGGTTATTTAGATTTTCATATTTCTTCTTTGGTTATTCATAGTATTTTTTTTTGTCTTTCGAGAAATATGCCCATCTTTTTTTTTTTTGAAATATGCCCATCTTATCTAACTTGTCAAATTTATTAGAATAAAGTGGTATATATTGGTTATATATATCATACACATACATATATATATACATATATATATAAAACACATATCATCCTGTATCCAAATAAAGAATGTTTATAACTCACCCAACAAGACAAAAAGTCCAATTAAAAAAGTTGGCCAAAGATCTGAACAGAGGCTTTGCCAAAGAAAGATACACAATGGACAATGAGCTCGTCAAAAAAGCAAAACAAAACAAAACAAAAACGCTCAACATCCTTAGTCATCGGAGAAATGCAAATTACATCCACAACCTTCTGTGTATTTTAGACTTGACCAAATAAGAACCTCTATTGAGGTTAGTGGGAGTCGGGTCTCTCCCTGGTGGGGAAGGGAGTTAAGAACATAGAACTGAACTCCTTGTTTTTGACGGACGGACGACATAGAGACAGTAACAGTTGTATTCGAGATATGTGTGTGTAGGTGTATGAGCTGCCTCGATGGCACACGCTGTCGGCCGCGTCTGCTAGCACAGCCGAGGAGCTACGATCGCGGGTGGAAACATGCTCGGTTGGCATCAGAATCCTGCTTTCAAATCTATTCTCCACTAACAGGAAACGACCCTTCCTAGAGAAATGACTGGTTCAGAGCTGGGGCGGGGAGAGTACAAGTTGATTCTAGGATTTCTTGTGACTTCACAAAGTAAGGAAGTATTCTAAGAATGACAGGAACATGTCCAAGGGGACAGGGGCCAGCTTGAAGGGAATTACACTGGCCAAGCCTGGGGCAATCAGAGTAAGTAATGGTAGCCCCATTGGCCAAATGTTTGTGTCTCCCCAAAATTCATGTACAGAAACCTAATTCCCAGTGTGTGTCCGTACTGGGGGCAGGGCTTTGGGGAGGCGATTAGGACACAGGGGAGGAGCCCTCATGAATGGAATCAGTGTCCTCACAAAGGAGAGAGCAGAGAGCTCCCTCGTTCCTTCTGCCACGTGAGGCCACAGCAAGAAGAGGGCAGGACAGGACGTCTGTGAACTAGGAAGCAGGTCCTCACCAGACACACAATCTGCGGGGACCTCGATTTGGGCTTCCCAACCTCTGGAATCCGGAGAAAGAAGTGTCTGTTGTGTAAGCCACCCAGTCCGTGGTATTGTAACAGCTCCAACAAAGATCTTAGTCATGGGTTCGAAGTGTTGGTGAAGGGAGAAAATGAAAATGGACCAGGAATGCTGTGCTGCAATTAGGCTGAAATCGGTGTTTATGCGTATTTTTTGTTTACTTACTTATTTTCTTATTTTGATGGTTATTTTTTAAGTGGAGCCCAGCACAGGGATTGAACTCACAACCCTCACATCAAGACCTGAGATCGAGTCGGACACTTAACCAAATGCAACCCCCAAATACCTTCTATACACCTAGATGTAGAAATATACATGTAGATGGGGCGCCCAGGTGGCTCAGTCGGTTAAGCGTCTGTTTTGGCTTAGGGGTCCTGGGGTGGAGCCCCATGACGCGCTCCCTGCTCATCGGGGAGTCTGCATCTCCCTCTCCCTCTGCCCCTCCCCCACCCATGCTCTCACTCTCTCTCTCAAATACATAAATAAAAGCTTAAAAAAAAAATGAAATATAAGTGTAGAGGCACCTGGGTGTGACTCAGTTGGTTAAGCGTGCGGCTCTTGATTTCAAGCTCAGGTCATGATCTCAGGGTTGTGAGATCCAGCCCCGGGTTGGGCTCCGTGCTCAGCCTGGAGTCCGCTCATGATTCTCTCTCCCTGTGCCTCCCTCCCTCCCCCTCGCTCATGCACACACACGCTCTCTCCCTTTCTTTCTCTCTAAAATAAATAAATAAAATATTTAAAAAAAATAAATAGGTATAAATGTGTGCATAAATATATATATATATTTTTTTTTACCCACACAAATGTTTGCATATTATATATGTGTGTGCATGTAGACTCATAGACATACACATTCTCTTGGTCCACTGAGAGGCCAGAGAGCAGCAGCACGACGATGGCCCTGGGAAATGCCTGGAACCCAAAGCTTGGCTGCCCAGACAGGAACCAGAGCTCCTTGGAGAAATGACTGTTCCTGGGGCTGAGGGCCAGAGAACCATGGAGGCATGTAAAAGGGGACAGAAGCCAGTGTGAATCCAGGACAATGTGCGCATCAAAATGAACAGCGCTGGAGTGCGATGAATGGGGTGCCCCCCCCCAAAAGGTGTGTCTATGTCCTTATCCTCAGAACCTGCAAATGTGACCTAATTTGGAATTTTAAGTTACGGCTCTCCAGACGAGACCATTCTGGATTCTCCTGGTGGGCCCGGAATCCAACGACACGTGTCATTAAAAAAAGGTCAGGGGGATTTGACACAGAGAGCCTCACAGAGGACGGGCCACGTGAAGACAGAGGCAGAGTCCAGAGGGACGCCTCGGTGAGCCCCGGAGCGCCCGGGGCCCCCAGCAGCCGGAAGAGGCGGGAGGGATCCTCCCCGAAGCTTCTGGAGGAAGCACCCTGTCAACACCTTGCTTTGGGGCCTCCAGAGCTGTGAGAGAATCATCTGTTGTTTGAAGCCACCGTCCACTCCCTCTGAGCGGAGCCCTGTGCGGATGCGCGCATTCTCCTCCGCTCGGGTCAAAGCCCGCGGTGCAGAGATCTACCCTGCGCGGAGTCTGGGCCTGGGCTCGGGCTGGAACGCGATCCTGTACAACCAGTTCTGCCTTCAGAGCCTCAGCGGCAGGATGCCAGGGGCTTGGACGGCCGGTGGCTGCAGCCACCTGCGGCGCTGGGGGTGTGGGAGGGACCTGTGCGGCCCGACCCGACCCGCGGAGCCACCGCGTGCTGCTCCCACACCCTGGGACCTCGTTCGACCCCGCCCACCTGCCCGGGGGACCAGCCTGTCGGCCCCGCCTTCCATCTCTCCAGCAGGTGCTCCCTCCCTCCCCCAGCTGGCTCAGCGGCAACTTGCAGCCCCCAAACGAGCTCTAGTCTGGGCCGGGGCTGCCGAGGGTCTTGTCTCCTGAGGGTCCCTGCCAGGGCCTGGGCACAGCAGCGCGCATCGCCTGAGGCCTGGGGGAGGGATTTGGTGCCTGTGGACGGAGGGGACATAGAAAGATTCTGATTCTCTGTTGCTTATCCTTTCGGTGGGCTCAAGGGAAGGGGGTGCTGTCCCGTTTCTTTGACTCTTTGATTGAAGAGCAAGAATGATCTCACAGAGGTGCCTCCGTGGAAAGAACGTGTGACTCTTGATCTCAGGGTTGGGAGTTCGAGTCCCACCTTAGGTGTCGAGATTACTTAAAGGGGAAAAAAAAAAAAGCTAAATTAAAAATGCTCTCAAGGAGAGATAGCCCAAACCCCTCCTTTCCCCTTTGGTGAACTAGTTCCCTCTCCAACCCTAAGCCTTCTGGAACTGACCCCTAAGCCCCCCAACTCTGAAGGTAGGGCCTTCGCACCAATTGCCAGAGCCTTGGCCCTATCTCACCTTCTCTCCGGGGCCATCTCTACTTTTGACTCAGGAAACACCACCCCTAGGAATTTACGAGGGAACAAGCCAATAGCCTACAGTGTATCCGTGAGGTAGGACAAGGGAATTAAGGGTAATGAAACGGGGCAAACCCTGATGACACAAGATCTCCCGGCCAGAGACAGTCAAGGTCAACGGAAAATTGGCTGGAGGATTCCAGTCCAGACAGGCAGCTAGGAGGGGCTCCAAAGGCTTGCGGGTTGGGGATGTGGGGGCACAGGGAGGCTCACCTGCTGGGAGAAGCTTCTATCACGTCCAATAGAGGCAGGAGCACTTTTTCCTTCCCTTTCCCTATCACTCAGCCACAGCCCGCTCTGACAGCACAGGGAAGGGAGGAGCAAGAATCTTCCTCTCCCTCACCCGGGCTTTGGACCCCGAGCCTCCCGTTGAACCTGGGTCATTCCCAGGAGCAGTGTCTGAGAAACACGCAAAAAAAAAAGCACGATTTTGCAAAATGTACTCAGTCGAGAGACAAGTCACATTAAAAACCGGAGAGGCATTCTCACAGTCACCTGGTTCCATTCTCTTTTTCCCTTGAGATTTCCCTCCTCCTGTCTTTTTTTTTTCCTTAAGATTTTATTTATTTATTTGAGAGAGAGAGAGAGAGCATGAGCAGGGGGAGCAGTAGAGGGAAAGGGAGAAGCAGACCCCCGCTGAGCAGAAAGACTGATGCGGGGACTTGATTCTAGGATCCTGGAATCACGACCTGAGCCGAAGGCAGAGGCTTAAGGGACCTGTAGACAGGTGTGAGCCACCTTGGTGCCCCCTCCCTCCTCTTTGGAGTGTATAATTCACATGAAGTAATTGGTGCAGAACTCAGACATCTGGCCCAAAAGTCTTCCCAAGCCCACATCCTCAGGTAAGCACCCTCCAAAACAGAATGCTGCCATTGTACCGGAAGTTTCTCCCACCTGCCCGGAGGCAAATGACTCCAGATTTCGATCCCTATAGGTTTGTTTTTTTCTGTTCCAGGACACTACATATTTGTTTTTGTTTTTGTTTTGTTTTGTTTTAAGATTTTATTTATTTATTTGACAGAAAGAGATCACAAGTAGGCAGAGAGGCAGGCTGAGAGAGAGCGGGAAGCAGGCTCCCTGCTGAGCAGAGAGCCCGATGCGGGACTCAATCCCAGGACCCCAAGACCATAACCCGAGCTGAAGGCAGAGGCTCAACCCATTGAGCCACCCAGGTGCCCTAGGACACCACATATTTGAAATCAGTCTGTACTCTATGGTTTCTGGCATCTCTTCCCTCAACATAATGCTTTTGAAATTCGCCCGGGTTGCAACTCATTTGTCCTTATTCCTGTAGGATTTCAGCGCAGGGAGGGACCCCACTTTGTCTACCCATTCGTTTGCTGGTGGGCATTTGCGTTGTGATCAGTTTCGGGCTACTGTAAGTGAAGCTGCCCCCAAAAATCTGTAGAAATACATTGCAGGTTTGATGAGGAATATGGTGTTTGCATCCCCTTACACACCTTTCCACAGAGTCCAAAGGGAGAACTAGTGACTCCCCAGCAGAGAGACTTGGCGGACATCCCTTCGTCAGGTGACCCAAGTGAACATCATCATTTATGGGACAAACTGAAATCCTCCGCCAACCCGATAGGATGCAATGAGATCCCAGCCTCGCTCCCGCGACATTCCTCTCAAACGATCCTTGACCTTAATCGAACCATAAGGAGCATCTGAAAAACTGCGATGGAAGGACGTACTACAAAATGACTGGTCTGTAACCTTCACGAGTGCCAAGGGCATGCAAGTCAAAGAAAGAGGGAGGAATGCTCCAGAAGGAAGTTGAGGAGACTTGACAACCAAGGAAACTCAGATTCTGGATGGGTTCAGACATTAGGACTATAAAGGACATTATTATTGTCACTAGGAAGATCTGAATGGGATCCCAAGATCAAATGACAACCACCTGTGGATGTGATTTTTTTTTAAAGATTTTTAATTTATTTATGACATAGATACTGAGAAAGGGAACACAAGCCATGGGGGAACTGGAGAAGGAGAAGCAGACTCCCCGCTGAGCAGGGAGCCCCATGTGGGGCTCGATCCCAGGACCCTGGAATCATGACCTGAGCCAGAGGCAGACACTTAACCACTGAGCCACCGAGGCGCCCCTGGATATGATTTCTTGACATTGATCCCTGGGGTCTGGTTTCCTGGAAGGATATCTCAGCTGGAGGGAAATACACCCTAACGTGCTCTCGAGTCATGGAGCATCTGGGTCGCGACCTACAGGCAGATCGCTCGGGACGGATACTTCTTTGTATTATATGTGGAAACTTCCTGTGAATTCGAAATTATTAAAAAAAATAATATGATTAAGCTTTTCCTGCCCTTAAGGAAACCCATTTTTTCAGCTGCCATCGGTCCTTTCTGTGTTCACTTCTAAGCGTGTGTGAGGACAGGGGTCACCAGAGTTGGGCTTCTTTTTGGTGGTGTTGGGGACCAGGTCAACTGCTAAAGGTTAGCGTCGCCCTTCATGTTTTGAGCCTGGCAGGTCAGCAACCTGAGGCACTATTCTGGATGCTGGAGATGCAGCCCAGCATGAACAAGGCAGACAAGGGCTCCTGCCCTCAAGGTGCGTCTAATAGCCTGGGAGGGACAGACGGCCAGTAGACAGGATGAATAAGTAAGATGTGTGCTACGGAGAGAAAGCCACAAAGGCTGGTGATGGAGAATGAAAATTAGCTACTGGCCCTGAGCAACGGGAAGAAGGTCTGAGAGCTGTGAGTGTGCACATGTGCATGCGTGCGTGTGTGTGTGTGTTTTAGCCACACCATCTATGAGATGTCTGTTAAGTACCTAAGGGGTGGAGTCAGAGTTCAGAGGAGGGGGCCAGGCTAGAGATCAGAATTTGGGCGTCAACTAGATGAACGACTGGAAAGACATGAATGAGTTCTGGGCAGATCCGAGGACCGCCACGTTTCACAGCGGAAGGGGTGGTGTGTAGACAGGCCGTGTCACTGGCCCCAGATCACATGGCTGGGAGGTCATGGAGCTGGGATTCAAACCTGGGGCAGACTGGTGTCGCTGCTGGAAGTGGCCATAAAGTCTTTGCTGCAGTTGACTCTGTGGCCTTGGGCAGGTCACCTGACCTTCCGGAGGCCGGGTGTCCTCATCTATCCAAGGAGAGGGGAGCAGTGTGAGAACAGGGAAGGCAAGGATGGTGCAGGGAGCCTCGTGGTGCTCAGGCAGCTGGCGCAGACAGGTCACTGGCATGGGCCTGGGTTTGCCCTCTACCCTTCTCCCAGTAGTCTTGGACACCTGTCTTCTGGGCAGGGGTGGGGGCCAGTGAGACACATGGGTGGAGTCCACAAGTCAAGATAGCAATTTACAAGAAGCCACTGCCACACAGCCCAGAATTCTGGGGTCAGGGTGACCTGCGGGCCCTCCCTGTGGGAACGAGATTCCACCAAGCAAATCCCCTCCAGCCAGTCACTGGATGAACCTGGCATTTGAAGAAGGGAAATTAGAGAGTGACGCAGGGTCGGTGGGACCAGGCTGGGTCTCTGTGGTGTGCCCCTGGGTCCTGCTGGGAGGACCGGAACAGGCTGGGTAGCCTCAGCCAGTGCCCCGGCAAGGGTGCGGCTCCCAGGACGGCTCCAGGCTGGCCAGGCCCCTTCCGCCAACTTAGTCTTTCTTTAGCCTCTTTAATATCTTTCCATCTGTCCAGGCCTGGTGGGGGCCCCACTGCCTCTGTGGCTTAGCACTTCCACTTTGGGGCATCCAGAGGCTTCACAGTGTAAATGCCAATGGCTCCTGTCACATGGGGGCTGGGCAGGTGCCTGGCCACAGGACTTCCTGTCCTCCATCCACCCCTCCCCTGCCAGTTGCCAGCGGGAGGCCTCCAGCTGGCCAGGCTCACAGTGGGGAAGTCAAATTTCCAGACCCCCCCAGGAGGATGGCTCTGGGCTGTGCCCTCTGCCCAGCTTAGCCCTAGCCACCCTTGATCTGGGCTCCATCAACGTCCTGAGCCCTGACTCAGCTGTGCCAAGAGCTCCGGCCCACCCTGAGTAGGCAGCAGTGCAAGGGGCTGGGGGAGAGGCAGATCTGGAACTGGGGAGCCTGAGAGGATGCTGTGCTGGGATCTACTCTCTCTTCCCTGCTGGGCCTCCTCCCTTGCAAGTCACTGCCCAGAACACCTGGCCTGACCCCGAGCCATGAATAAGTGGAGTGTGCCAGCATCTGGGGAGTCTGGGGGCTTTATAGGAGTCGGGACTTGGGTGTCAGTCCCAGGGATCTGTGTTGGGGTGAACTCTGGAAAGCTTGGAATGGGGAACACACTGGTGCCCGGGGCTGTGAAGGGCCGCTCAGGCATGGTTGGGCTTGAGGCCTGGGCATCAAGACCAACACAAGGCTGAGGCTGCTCATCGCAAGCAGATGGGTTTCCCTCATTTTCCTTTGCGTTTCCCATTGCATGTCTCCTGTGGACATCCGGTGGGGGAGGGGGTGGCAAAGGCAATTTCAGTGTTTCTGGGATGTAATTGGAGTATTTGGAGCCAAGCGCTATAAAAATCTGGGAAAGAACGTTTAGTGATAAATCAGAAACTAACAAAACCAAAGCAATCATTTGCTAGTTGTGTCTGCAAGAGGGACAGGGCAAGGGGAATTCAGATCCAGACCCAGCCTGTGTGCCTGGGTCTGCTTTATTTGGGGAGTGGTGAGACTCCAACCCCAATTGGCTTCCAGAGGGGGAGGTGGGGAAAGCAGGTGCCTACAGCGGGAGGAGCTTTGGTTTGGAAGATCTAAACCCCCTGTCTTCCTGTTACACACACACACGCTCTTGGCAAATCACTGTGCCTCAGTTTCCCATATGTGGAAGGAATAAGCACCATGCCTCCTACCCAAGGTCAAGGAGGGCAAGTGAGGTAAGCACGTGTGTTGGGGTTAGTTGGACCCCAGTCCTTGCTATCATCCACAATCTCCCCATCTCCCCTGAATCATCCTTTATGGTGTGCCAATTCTGTGCCAGGCCCTGGGGATAAGGAGAAACCGAGGCAGAAACAGGGCTCTTCCTGGAATCCATCTATCCACGGGGCCCTCTAGCCCGCAGGAGCCTTTTCCCAGCTCTCCTCTCCCCTTCCCTCCCCTTCCCACCAGCACTTTGCACTTACTGGTTCCACATTTCCTAACCACCCCTTCCCCCTAACATACTGCAACCTACCCTTCCTGTCTCCACTGCCCAAGGGGACACCTTCAGGCACCATCTCGGGGCCAACTTGACTTCTGCGGGTCTTCATTTCTCACCCGGGGAACTGGATGAGGGCTCTGGCTCAAGTCCCGACTCGCTGTCCTGGGGGTCACCTAACCTGCCTCAGTTTCCCTACGTGTGAGGAAGAAGAACCACAACGGTCCTCACCTCCTGGGGGTGGTTGTGAAGAGTCGATGAGATCCGGCACCAAACCGCTGAGAACGGTGCCCACGGTCCAATCCAGACTGTCTACACGTTACTCTCATTCCTGATACTTTGTAGCCATTGTTATCAGGCTGCAGGACCCAAAGGGCGGCGCTTCGCACGCTTCGCCCTCTTCCCACAGCTCAGCGCCTGGAGCGTGCCAGACCCTGGGCATCTTCCGCACCTGCCCCAGGTCCGGGACGGGGGTGCGGCCGCAGCTCGGGCGCGGGCACTGCCCAGCGAGGGAGGGAAGCGGAAGTAGCCCTGGTTCTCGGAGAGGCCGGCAGGCACACAGTAGGTGCTCAGGGGACGGCCGGCTGACACCGCGGAGCCAGTGGCCCGGTGAGTGCACGCTCCCTGCCCCCTCTCTCCCCACTCCGGGCGGGCGGCCACACCGTAAGGGTGGGTCCGCGCCCGACGACACCCACTCCCACAACAAAGACGCTCGCCTCCGTGGGGGCCGCCTCCCCTCGGGGCCGCCGGCACACGCAGCGGCCGAGGGGCCCGCGCGTCCCCCGGCGCTGCCCCTAGCCCGGGGTCGGGAGCCGTCCCCCGCGGGTGCAACTGCGCCCGGGAGCCGTCCGGAGCCGGGGAGGCGCCCGAGGGGCGCGCAGCGACGCCGCCTCCAGCCGCGATTTAAAGGGCAGCGAGGGGCGGAGGGATCCCTGCCGACCCTCAGCACGGATCCCTCCGCCGCGGGCGACGCGAGGCGACGGCCCCTCACGGCTCTTCACGGCTCTTCGCGGCTCTCCCCAAATTCGCTTTTTGTCCCTCCGCCGCCGCGAGCACCCAGCGAGGAACTCGTTTCTTTTCCGTGTTTCTCCGCCTCCCCCGCTCCCCCCGCAACCGCGCGTCCCGTAAAAGCAACAGAGGCGGCAGGGGTGGCGCGAGCCGGCCGGTGTCCCTCCGCCCGGCCGAGGGCACTCCTTTTCGTGTCCTTCCACCGTTCCCGGGCGGCGTCCGGACGGCTCACCGGGGGCGGCGACGCGTCTGCGGCGCGGGAGGCGAGGCTCCGGGGCTATGAGGTGAGGGCGCTCGGACATCGGAGGCGGCGCGCGCGGCGCCAGGACCCGGGACGCGGACCCCCGGCGAAGGCGGCCTTGGGGACGCCGCGGCCGCGCGAGAGGCGAGGTGAGGCCGGGCGCGGGGACGCGGGGGCGCGGCGCGGTGGGGGCGGGGGGCTCCGGCCGCGGCTGGGACTTATTTCCCGACAGCGGATGGAGCGGGCGGTGCTGCGGCAGGCGCCGCCATCTTGGATTTTACTCTCCATTTTTCTCGGGAATTATTTTTTGGTGATTAATTTTTTGGGGGGCCGGGGAAGTGCCGCCCGGCAGCGCGGACCCCCCAGCGCAGCGGCCGGGCCGCGGGGCCGCGTTGCGCCCCGAGGAGCAGCGGGCGGCGCCCGGCGGTGAGCGGGGGGCGGGCGCGGCGCGGGCGTGCGGGGGCGCCGGGCGGCGGCGGCGGCGGCGGCGGCGGCGGCGGCGGGCTGGGGGCGGGCCGGCGGGAGCGGGGGCGCCGGGCCGGGCGGGGGCCGGGGCCGAGGGCGCGGGGGGGGCGGCAGCCGGGGGAGGGGCGCGGCGCGGCGGCGGCGGGCGGCGGCGGGCGGCGGCGGCGGCGGCGGCGGCGGCGGCGGCGGGGGCGCGGGCCTTGCAGTGGGCGCCGCCGCCGGAAGGGAGCGGTAGCGGCCACCGGGCAGCGCGGGGCCGGGAAGCGCCGGGGCGGCCCGCGGCCGCACGAGGGGAGCAGCCCCGCCGCTCGCGATTGGGGGACTCTGTTTTCCCTCTTCTCCAATGGGCAGCCGTGATCGGGCTCGCCCAATCTGCTACCTCTGCCGCGCTCCGCTTCGGCTTGTTTTTGTTTGGGCTCGAGCCTCGTTCCAGGTCTCCTCCGGGGCGCGTCCCCCACCCTCCCCGTCCCTCCCCTGACAGCGGCGCCGGCCTCGGGCCGCGGCTCGCCTCCCGCGCCCCGCGTCCCCTCGGTCCCCGGCCGTCCCGCAGAGTGGCGGTCGTCCGTCTGCACGCCCGGAGGTGATGGGGATCGGCGTCGCTCCCACCTGTGGGGGGTGGGGACCGTGTTTTCGCGGCGACCGCGGGATCCGGCTTGCGAGATTGGTGTGGAAGCGCGTTGGACCGGAGGAAGCGGCTCTCTTTCTGTCGCCGGGCTCCTTTGACCCGGTTCAGGAGCTGTGGCTTCCGATCCCGCGAGTGGGGAAACTGGGGTTACTAAGGACGTGAACGTGTGTTCCTTAAAGAGGATTTTTAGAAAAGTGGAATTCGGCCTCGCGGGGAGGTCTTATGTAGCGTAGCGGGCGGATGAACTGGTCGGTCGTGATTGGGCCTTTGCATCAGGTCCGTTTTGCACTTAAGCTACTTTAAACTTTCTCAAAGTGTGACTAAACGTGGTCGGAAGACGGCCGTAGGATCGTCAGAGGAAGCAGTTGCCCGCTGGAGCTTTTTCCTGTCCTTTTTGACACGGAGAACACGGCTGTCACTTCTGATGATCAGTTGTAAAAGCACAAGTGTTTCGGAAAGGGCGGGGAGAAATCATTTTTGTCTGAAATAATCGCGGGTAACTTGTATACATTGAAAATGACACGTACGTAAAGAGTTACTTGCTGTGGATACAAGTTTACTTTGTAGCCGAACGTTTGGCAACTTGAAACACAGGTGTGGCCCCGTGTCTGTCGGAGCTCCCCATATTCGCAGAGTAAAGTCCACAGACGCTTTAATCCCAGCGTGTGGGGAAACTCCCGGCCCATTTTCCAGTTCGTTCTCTTTTAGCATTACACGTTCGACTCTCCCTTTCCCAGGCTGTAATGCAACGAGCTTCCCATGCCTGGCGCCGTTTGGTCCGCATTCCTAGCCCGGCTCTGCCCCCTGCCCGCCCCCCCGCCCCCAATCCGTCAGAAAGGTCCAGTGAGAAAGTTCTCTGCAAAGACTGGCCCACTCTGGAGGACCACACTTCCTCTGCGTTCCCTGAACAGTGGTTACTTGGCATTTTATTTGCCTGTCCCTTCAGGTTTTTTGTGAACTAACGGTTGGGTTATTACTTACTTCCTCTGCCTTGCGCAGGTGCCAAGTAGGTGCTCAGTAGGCATTTGATGGAAGTGAATTTGTTAATCTCCAGGTTACAGAGCTTCAAAGCTTGTATTTCGTTTTTTGAAATATGTCCTTTCTGATGTTATTTTAAAACATTGTTGTTATTCACAAAGCAACTTAGTTTGAGAGTAAAAGGATTATTATGGATACTTAGTCTTCCAGAGAGGAGGGCTCAATTTTGTACCCATGAACTTTGAAACCAGACTCTCTCAAAGTCATTTCCAAGTGCTCTCTTGCTGTTCATCATTGTTCATCTGTCTTATCAGACGCACACTGAACTGCTTTCTGTCCTTGAACCAGATACCGGTGGGCTTACTGGGGCGGGGGTGGGGTGGGGTGGAAGGTTGGGGTTTATAGCAGAATAGGATGTGAAGGAAGTGGTCACAGGTTGTTCGTGTTTTCGAGCATAGCGTTTTGTGGGTGGAGATGTTAATGTGTTCACTTTTCCTTTGTGTCATATAAATCTGGGATCGATTCTGACTTTTCTCTATGTAGGACATGAGTATGTGGCCCAGTTGTGTTGCAAAGACATGTGTGCCATCTGAACAGCTCCTTGTCCCCAGGAATGTCCTTCCCATGGCTTGGGAGAGCAAATGCTTTCCGATAAACCATGTGGATTCCGTTGTTTTATACTCTTGCCTGCCATATATTAGCTTTACTTTTTCTGCACTCACTGGAATCCTCCGTGGCAGAGGAGTTGCAGGACTCTGTTATATGTTAGCCTTAGAACACTGTAATTGTTGAGTTTTCCACACCGGGATCCTATGTCCTTGCTCTACCGTGACCCAGTCCTGGTTACACAGACATACTAAGTAAATGGTGTAGTTCTAGCTCAGATACAGCTGTATGCAGTAGAAAGATGTTTTCTATATAGGATGTAACTGAATTTTTTAGTCTGATTTTTAGTTACTCTTTATTTTGGGAGCAAAAACTTATTTAACTGACATGTCTTGGTTTAGGAAATGGGTTTAATTGCTATAAGAAGCACAAGCTCAAATTATTACAAAATAAAATTAAAACTAGCTAATGTACTTTAAATTGTAATCATTAGGGTGTCCTAAGCATTAGAACACAATGATTTGAAAAGTAATTTCTTGCATAGACTGCCAACTTTGAACTCATAAAACTACTTTCTGATTGGAGCTCTTAAGTTTGAAATATGAGTTAAGCCCTGAAGTTTTAATGGCTGAGTTCCACTGAACATGCTGTACGAGGAAGGGGTCCTAGCGAACAGTAGGGAGTGAGTATCTTAGGTCTTTGTCTAAAGGTTTTTTTTTTTTTAAGATTTTATTCATTTATTTGACACAGAGAGAGAGAGATCACAAGTAGGCAGAGAGAGGATGAAGCAGGCTCACTGCTGAGCAGAGAGCCCGATGCAGGGCTCGATCCCAGGACCCTGAGATCATGACCTGAGCCGAAGGCAGAGGCTTAACCCACTGAGCCACCCAGGCGCCCCTAAAGGATTTTTAATGAGGGAAAAGTTAACAGCTTTCTTTAAATTCTTTCTACCAAGTCCACATCATCCCCCACTCCCAATCTCTACAAATCTGTTTTTACTTTAGTTATTACTGTAGACCCTTTTCCCCTCCATAATTTGTTGTTTCCTAGAAGGGTTGGCTAAGAGGAAAGGTCATGCCTGACTGGTGTCTATCCCAGAATTTATTAATGTGATCTGAGTTTCTTTTTGTCCTACTCAAATAAAAGAAAGCATTTGTCATTTACAAACATATTTTGATTCAACAGATGTATTCCTAAAATTTAGTCTTGCATATCTTAATTTATTTGCATTATAGGATTTTACTATTTTAAAGGAATGCCATGGTAAGAATCCATCTGTATAGGAAAGACCCATAATCTTACTTTTGTAAAGCCATATTAATGCCTAATGTTAGGTTTAAAAAACAAAAAAAAATAAAACGCTTTTTCTTTTGACACCCCGTATTGCAGACAGTTAGAGTGGATGTATTTATTATCTTTATAGAGCTGGTGATGGAACCAGGAACCATTTGCATTCTAAAATATTCTCATGGGCGCCTGGGTGGCTCAGTGGGTTGGAGCCTCTCCCTTTGGCTCAGGTCATGATCCCAGAGTCCTGGGATCAAGTCTGGCATCGGGTTCTCTGTTCTTCGGGGAGCCTGCTTCCTCCTCTCTCTCTGACTGCCTCTCTGCCTACTTGTGATCTCTGTCTGTCAAATAAATAAAATCTTTAAAAAAAATAAAACACTCTTACAAAAGAAAGAAGTCACTGATTTCCATAGCTATCGAAGCTCAAAATTACGTTTTGCATCCATCACGCCAAAGGGTTCCTGGGACCAGTTCAGTCACTCACTGCCTCTGGCTCCCACCTCTGGCAGCCAGATCTGGGGCTGTCTGATGTCTGTGTGAGACAAACTTAAACTACACAGGGTGTATGCAATTATGACTACTTAACCTATAATTCTGGAGTTTGATGAAGGACCATTGGAGTAAGAATCAATACCTGGGTTTCAGTCCGCTCTGTCATTATTTATATAAGACATGGGGCCAAGCCTCAGCTTCTACAACTGAACTTTAATCTCTGAGATCACTTCCAATTCTGAATTCTATTTTATCATTTACACTTAATCGCCACCCTGTTTTCTTATTTCTAAGAAGTATTTTAATAATTTGATATCCTTCTATATACATGATTCATCTGTATATCTTAGGTAGTTTTTCCTCCCTTTTTCTGAGTTGATGCTGTAGCTTACAGTCAGTTGGGTTTTAGAATCGAGAGGCCAGAGTATATTCATGGCCCCAAAGCTCGAGGGCTCTGCTTCTGGATGGCTCCTGTTCATGACTTGCTTCTCTCCTAGATGTCTCTGTTTTCTGTATTAATAAAGGTGCGCTAAGGAGAAAGTAGATAAACCTAGGGAGCATTCCCTGGTGAGAAGCTTTTTTATTTAGGGGTGATGCACATATCAAGTGGCTCAGGTGCTGGAGTAAACCCCAGACTTGAGTTTGAACACTGGGTTTTAGACCCGGCCTTACCACCGAATAGCAGTTTGACTTCAGGAAAGCAACTTTATTTCTGAGCCATAGCCATCTCATGTGTAGTGATCATGCCTGTCTCCCTGACCTCGTAGGGTTGCCAAGCAGATGGACCCTCAGGGGTGTGTCGGGGTGAAACAAACACCTGTGTTTTCAACTTGAACATCTTTATCAGAACTCCTGCCGGGCAGATCTCTGACAGCACGGGCATTGCCTCTCAGGTCTCAGGCCGAAGGTCCCTTCCCTGAAGGGTCATCCTGCTTTCTACTCTGCATCCTTCTGCCCTCTTCTTCAGATAGCCAGTCTTCACAGGCTTCCCTTTGGACACGCAAGATCTCCCACTCTAGTAGCCATGCCCGGTTTTCCTGAAAGCTGAAGCTCACCCGCGCCCTCTAGCGTTCCGTGGACGCAACAATATTCCAGCACCACGAACAGTGCCCAGGGGCCCCGGGTAGGTTCTTGATGAATCTTGGATTCTAGGTCTGCAGAATGATTCATTTCGTCTGTCCGATTTGTGGAACAAGGTTGCAGTAGCTGATACAGTGTAACGCTCTCTGGGGAGTGTTTTTATTTTCAAGGAAATGCCTGTGTTGGATGACATGGAGGGATGTATGTTCTTAGCAAGAAAACCAACTTGCTGTTAGAAGATGGAGTCCTCCCACTGAGGAGTGAAGGGGGGCCTGAGCCTTCCGCCAGGGAACCAGTGGAGTCTGCGGCTGGAGAGGCCATATGGAAACCTTCTCTTTTCTCCTTCAAAAGAGAAACAAAAACAGACCTCAGTCAGGGTCCAAGAGGATTTAGACAAAGCCAGTTGCCTCAGAAAATATTTGTTTGATATAGATACCAGGAGTGTTTTTGACCCCCCCCCACCCCCACCCCCGCGCAAAAAAAGAGAGGGGTGGGGGGGTTTGTTTTGTTTTGTTTGTTTTGTTTTTTCTATATTTGTGCTTTTATTTCTTTTCCCTGGTCATCTGGTGTAAAGGCTGTTCCCACCTGGTTCTCTCTAACATTCTATTTGTTTCCTTTAAAGTTCTTATCAGAATTTGCAGTTTCGTACCTATTGGGCCATTTCTTTTCCTACACTCTCCTCTGAGACCCAAGAAATTAGGAATCAACTTTTGTTCTAGGCCTTACTTTTCAAATATGGGCCAAAGTATGTTTAAAATTTTGTTAGTGTCGCTTTCTTCAGCGTGTCAGGAGTGTACGGGCTCTCCACTCAGCCTCGGCTTAATTTGTTTCTAATTCTCTAAGGCTTGCTCTCGTTTGTAAAATGGGGGTGTTATCGTGTATATTACTGTACACGTGAGAGAACTCAGTATTTTTGTTTCATGTTAAGACATAGTTGAGTGTGCAGTGTATGATTAAGGGGCTGTGACAGGGGTAAATGGCCGGGTGCACGTACAGGTGTTGGCGCAGTTCTGGGATGCTGGCGAGAGCCATAGCTTGGAAATGGTGCCTGGGACCCGGAGCTCAGAGCTTTTCTCTGTCGTGCCCGGGACTGCCAGGCCGCCCCCGCCGCACCCAGTTCTCCACTCCCGCCTTGAGCAGACGTTTCCTTAGCTGTGTGTTGGACTTCACGGCACTTACCCGTCTGCAGGACCTCCGCCTCTCCGCGTGCCTGCCTCTTGCCCGACGTAGTTCCTTCTCTCTTCCCTCTCGCCTTTTCCTTCCACTAACTGCCTGTGAGAAAGCCCATTTTTTCCTTTGGGTTCGTGTCTTGGTAGCCTGTTATCTTGTCAGGAGGAGTGAATTACTTTGGGCAGGCCAGGGATTCCTGAGCCTGGTTTTTGTTTTGTTGTGTTTTTTTTAATCTAAGGTTTTTTGCTCTGCCGTTCTGTGATTCTCTGGATTGAGATGATGTGGAAACGCTTGGTAAACTGTAAAGTCCTTTTGTTAGTGTTGCTCTCTTCATGGCTCCCACTTTTTTCCTGAGTTCTGAGGTCTTCACCTGGGTTGTGAACACCCCCCCCCCCCCCAGCTCAGCACATTGAACCTTTCTCATCTTTCCTGGAAACCTGTTCTTTCTGTAGCTCAGTTTGTGGCATTGTAGTCTGCCCAGCTAGAGGCTTCTGGCCCCTCTGAATTAAAGTCCTTTCTGTCCCTCACCACCTGTGTCTAATTTGTTACCAAGTGGCGCCGCCTTCGGTCTTCTCTTCGGACCCGAGCTTCCCTCCCTCCCCCAGCCCTCCGCCCGCTGCTGCTGTTGCATTTGAGCTGCTCTCCGCCTCCAGCCGCGTGCTGTTTCACCAGTAGGATCCTTTCTAGAGTCCAAGTGAGCAAATTCTGCCTCCTTCCGTCTGTATAATCGAGAGAAAAAAGTAGATACTTTACAGGATTTGAGAATTAAAGGGTAAATGAATGGGGGAACTATTATTTGTTGTTGCTTTATAAGTGAAGTTATAGTGGGGCACCCAGCTGGTGCAGTCAGTGGAGTGCGAGACTCGATCTCAGGGTTGTGAGTTCGAGCTTGATGCTGAGTGCAGGGATTCCTTAAAAAAAAAAAAAAAAAAAAAGTGAAGTTGCACTAAGAAAAAATATGTCTTACCAGAAATACAATGGGCTAACTTCCACTGTAACAAAATCTGTAATCTCCCTGGATGTTGGTATGTGAGGTTTGGTAGTTTGGTAGGATTTTAAATTCTATATTGACATTTTAAATTCTGCATTCTACATTGTTGCCCGAAGGAGCAGTCAGAAAAGCAAAGCTGGTCTCGGGTCTCTCTCATAAAGTGGCACCCCAGTCCTTTTATTCTCTTGAAACTCTTTTTGGTGGAAATGGTGATGTGGTTGTTTTCTTGGGGGAGTTATGGTAGGATAAGGAATGGAGGGGGAGTTTCAACTTGATTTAAGTTTTGTGAACAATGTATCCGCATATCTGACCTTCTGTTTCTACCTTCATCGCTTGAAAAGGGGCCAGTTGGAGATCTTTATGAGCTCTTTCTGCTCGTTTGATCCGTGTGCCAAACCGAGGAGGTAGGCTGTATTTTCCTTTTACTTAGGAGGCATTTGTGAGGTTAAGTGACTTGTCCCTGGCTGCCGTGCTAGAGAGTGATGAATGGGGTCAGAGTGGAACCTAGATGCGTGGACTCCATCCCGAGCCCCATCCTGAACCCCATGTGCCCTGCCTCCTGCCAGACTTAGTCTTGGCCTCTAAGACGCAGCCCAAGAATTAACCTTTTGGAAATTTTTCCTCACCCAGGTCTTTGCCCAGTAAGAATGGATTTTTCTTTGTTCTGCTTACCTAGCGGCTTCTGAGGAACTGTAGGCTGTCCTTACAGACTTTTGACACTAGGTGGCATCTGTTTATAGAAAAGTAAAATGTGTGGGTCTGGAGGAGGAGTAACAAAAGAGGCATCCTTGATTTTATTTATAGGCACTACTAGGGGACACATGGATCAGATGTGGCGAGATGGGGACGCAGGTGGTTTTGTCTTGTTTTTGAAAATTTGTCCCAAAAACCACATCAGCTAGAACCTTTAGTTTGGAAATGCCTACCAAGACAATTGAAAACGCAAATCTTTCTTTTATCAAATCTTTTGTTGTGATACATATTGGATGAAAATTGGATATTACTGGATAAATAAGGAACTGTGAATCAGTAGTTTCTGCCCTGAGGCAATTGGGGGTGGGGAGTCGATTATACGCCCAGTTGTGGATGAGCAGGCCTGTGTGTTGTAATGTCTCATCGAGGACTTACCCGTAGTACATGTTTTGCTGTTTCAGATGTTTTGCTAAGTGAAAAATCCTAACTAAGAGTTTTAGTTTTCACTCTTACTGTAAAATTTGTATGTTAATATAAAAATGTACAATCATGATACTTCTACAGAAGGTCTTTGTTATCTGGGGTTAAAGCAGTTAAATGTGCGATTGAGATGCTGGCTTTACCTTCAGAATCCATATAGCTCTCTCTGTAGCTGTGGTTCACACGTGCAGGTGAAGGGGGGAAATTATCTTTTTAAAAAGTATATTTAAAACAACTTTTCAGAGGTGTTTAAGAGTTTTTCCTGTGATATGTTGGAGTTTTAATGTGTTTGGGGGATCTGGGGACTGTAGAGCATTTTCACTTTGGTTTACTTTGTCGTGGTCTCTGTATTAGTTGCCTGTTGCTGCTCTGACAAGCTACCACGAAGTTGGCCTCGCACAGCAGAGATGGATTCTCAGTTGGGCAGGCTCTAGGGTCACCACCTTTTGCGCTTGGCTAAAGTCAAGGTGTGGTAGGGCTCCCCCTGGAGGCCGTAGGAGAGAATCCATTCCTTGCCTCTGCCAGCTTCTGCTGTGGCGGTCTTTTGCGGGTGACTGTGTCACTGCAGTCCTCCCCCTCTCCTCTGGGGTAAAGCTCCCTCTGCGCTCTCGTAAGGCCTCTTGTGATAACATTTAGAGTCCACTCAGATAACCTGTGTCATCTCAAAATCCGTAATTTAAATCACCTCCCCAAAGACCTTTTTCCTTACAAGCTGATAGTCGCAGATTCCAGATTAGGACCTGATATCCTTGAGGAGTGATTTTCAGCCCATGGCATTCTCCTTGGGGGCAGTGAGCACGCCCAGCGCAGCGTGACTAGCAGCACTGGCTCTCGCCGTCCTGTCAGCTTGGACAGGGGGGGAGCTGCTCTGAACCAGGTGCCGGCTGTGCTGGGTCAGGTGGGGCCTTACCACCTGCGGCAGCCTGGGGAGGCTGTCAGATTGGCTGAAGCAAAGCGCTTGCTGAGTTTGACTCTGTCAAAGCTGGAAAAGAAAGCAGAAACGATAGACGTCTAACTTCTCTAATAACACTTACTTCTGACAGTACTTCTAGGAGCAGAGTGTCAGGTCACAGGTGTGACCGTGGATTCATGGTCGTCTCTGACAGATGGCAAGTGCGGAGCTGTCTTGTTGGAGGGCCTCACAGCCTTACTGTGTTGTGATGTGGGATGTTGATCACAGGTGTTTCTGGTAGCTTCGAGGGCTGCTCGTCTTGACCTGATAGCATGAATTCCTGTTTCAGGGTCCCATGGAGCCTTGGATATGTGTTGATCACAGATGAGTTTGGAATAGCCATTGGTAAAGACTGATCTATAATTCCCTGATAAGTTACTGTAGAGCCCTTTTGTAACTTCAGATTTACGAGAAAGACCTAGTCCCCAGTTGGGTGTACATGTAGCGGCTCGGTTTGCCATCAGAAGGGGGATGGATACGGATGGACCTGCGCTGTGTTGGGCCTTGTGCTAAGTTCCAGTGATCCAGAAGTGTGCCTTAGCCAGCACACACGGCAGTGGGGAAGCCAAGTATTACCACGTAATCACACGAAGAAGTACCGTTGTAATAAGCACCGTGAAAGAGCATGTAACAAGGCAGTCTGTGGGATGACGGACTGGGGTCTGGGGGGAGGGGGGCCGCGCACAAGGGCAGCTTGCCGGCATCCCAACACAAAGGCCCCATGTAGGGAACACGCCTAGCACACTCGCAGGACCGGGCTGGGTCTGGAGTCGGAGCTGGAGCGAGGGGGCGGGTCGGGGCTGGGTCCCGCAGGCCCCTTCTACGCACCGGCAAGGTAAGTTCTGTTAATGCTAGTTGGTAACAATTTCCAAATACTTTTGTTTTCGCTATTGCATGTAGGCCAGGAGTGTGAGCCTAGAATGGAAACTGGATTTTCACTTCGCAGGTGGGACACCGTTGGCACCGACCCTAGCGTGTGTGCTCACTGCTGGACCAGTGTGGGGGCTTCTCTTCCTCTGCAGCGTCTGTGTTTGTCTTTTGTCTCCTCTTTGGATAGCGCTGGCTTTCATGTCATGTTCTTGTGTTTGCTTCCTTGTGTTTATTTTAAATACAGCGCTCCGGGGGGTCTGGGACTGCGGCCCTTGAGCATCCGCGTCCGTCCACAAGCATCAGAAATGTGGGGACCTAGTTCAGTGACATGTGACTTCCCTGATGTTTGAATTAGTGTATCTAAGGTTGTAGAAATTAGCTTTAACTTATATACATAAGAATGATGTGGAAGGATTTTTGTGCTGTTTTATTTTTCTTTAAAATTTTTCTTATAAAAGTAATACAGGCTCATTTTGAAAAGTTGAACCTTGTGAAAAAAAATTACTCATGATCTCATTCTCTAGAGATAATACTGTTACCCATTTGGTGTTTTGAATCGTTTTCTCAGCATATTGTAGCCGAATCACTTGCAAAGTGTTTGCTCTGCTTTTTCTTAGTGAAGTTTTTCCAAGTCCTCCAGCAAGCTAAAGCCTGCTTTAGTTAACAGCATGTGTTACCTTCTCAACCCCTTGGGACTTATTTCTTTGCCACTGGATAACTTCTCTAAGATAAACTGAGACAAGTTCAACTTGTAAGCCATTAGAAAATTCTTGGTTATATCACAGGAATTATATATATTAAATTCTTGATTCTTTTAGAATCCATGTTTTCATTTTTTGGATACAGTTTTAAAAGCCTGGTTTGTGTTTAAGACATTCAGCAGGAAATGTCCAAAAGCTACAGCTAGGAAAGGACTGGAACCAGAGTTTTCGAATTGGGCATGAGCAGTTAAATCGAAAGTCACTGAACAGTTCAGAATCCCCCGTGTGTCACAAAGGGGCGGTGGAAGGGGAGAAGTTCGTTGACGTTTGTCGAGGATCTGTCACTGCTGGAAACAGTGCGGGCACTTGACAGGAACCGAGCACAGTTTCTATGAAACAACTGTGCTTGCCTTTGAGAAAATTTCAAGTGTCAGCAGGTTTTTGTTTGGTGGTTTTTTGTTTTGTATTGTTTTGTTTTTTTCCTAATTTACAAATAGTAAATTTGGGTGGTGGGAATTTTTAAAAATATTAATCCTGTTCCCCCAAAGACAAGGAATGCTGTTGGTGATTTGGAATGGGTGGTGGTGGGGGCTGTGTGCGCGCATGTGCATCTCCTACCTTAGTGGCATTATTATAGAAAAAGTTTCCTTTTTTTTTTAAGTAATCTCTACACCTGGTGTGGGGTTCGAACTCATGCTCCACTGGTTGAACCAGCCAGGTGCCCCCAAAAAGTTTCCTCTTTAAATACAACTCTGAATCTTTAAATACTTTCTTCTTTAAGTGCAACTCTTAGTTTAGAGGTTTTCTTTTTTTCTTTTTTTTTTCCTTTTTTTTTTTTTTAAGATTTTATTTATTTATTTGACTGAGGGAGACACAACAACAGCAAGAGAGGGAACACGCAAGGGGAGTGGGAAAGGGAGAAGCAGGCTTCCCGCCGAGCGGACAGCCCGATGCGGGGCTCGATCCCAGGACTCTGGGAGCATGACCTGAGCTGAAGGCAGACGCTCAACAACTGAACCACCAGGCGCCCCAGTTTAGTGGTTTTCAAGTACGTTTTGTGTTATCACAAATTGCCTGCCTTTTAAAATTTATATTTGAAAGTAGAATCTGAAGTAGGTGCTTCCTTTCCCACCTGTTGGTCTGGTGAAGCCCTGTGAGGTGAATCCTCCTTTCCTGCTGACTTCAGAGTGGGGGAGCCTCGGGGGACTGGCACGGCCTGTCCGGGTGTGCTAGCGCAGCCGGGTGTCCTCGGAGCCCGCTCGCATCGTTCTTGTGGCCGCTCTAAGGGAGAGGGAGCAGAGCTTGGCCGCGCCCTCAGGAGCTCTGCCCTGTTACACGCAGATGGTCTTACCACTCCGGTAGAAAACGATTCTTTTTTTTTAAGATTATTTATTTGACAGAGATCACAAGTAGGAGAGAGGCAGGCAGAGAGAGAGAGAGGAGGAAGCAGACTCCCTGCTGAGCAGAGAGCCTGATGCGGGGCTGGATCCCAGGACCCTGGGGATCATGACCTGAGCCGAAGGCAGAGGCATTAACCCACTGAGCCACCCAGGCGCCCTGAAAACTATTCTTTTAAAAACATTTTTTAAAGATTTTATTTTATTTGAGAAAAAAACCTTTTTTTTTTTTTTCTTTTTTAAAAGAAAGATCCTTATAGGGACACCTGGGTGGCTCAGTGGGTTAAGCATCTGTCTTCAGCTCAGGTCATGATCCCAGAGTCCCGGGATGGAGCCCCGCATCATGCTCTCTGCTCAGCAGGGAGCCTGTTTCCCCCTCTCTCTCTGCCTGCCTCTCTGTCTACTTGTGATCTGTCTATAAATAAATAAAATCTTTTTTTTAAATAATTTTTTTATTTTATTTTATTTATTTGACAGAGAGAAACTAGGCAGAGAGGCAGACAGAGAGAGAGGAGGAAGCAGGCTCCCTGTGGAGCAGAGAGCAGAGAGCCAGATGCGGGGCTCGATCCCAGGACCCTGGGATCATGACCCGAGCCGAAGGCAGAGGCTTTAACCCACTGAGCCACCCAGGCGCCCCTTAAGACCCTTTCTGTCGTTATTCCTTACATTCCCCTCTGCCATCTGACTCTTCACCAAAAGCCCATGTTTCAAGACATCACGCCCATTTTAGAAGTTCTCAGTCGTTTCAGAGCGGGGCTTACGATCGTCAGCGGCCCATCCTGTCCCTGAGCTTCAGCTCTTGCAAGAGAGTTGGGCCTTGCGAGCATCTGCAGCCGTGCCCAAGGGGGTCACTCCCTTTCTGAAGCTCTGATTCCTCATTTGCTCTTGCTTCTCCCCCTCCCTCCCTAGCTGCCCCTTCCAGTATCCTTTGCTGCTGGTTCCTCGTCTGGAGGGCTACCCCCTCTGTCCTTAGACTGCTGTCATCTGTCTCGTCCCATGAGTGCTCCAACCAGCCTGACCGGTACTCCAGGCCCTTGTATCCCGCGGCCCATTCGCCATCTCTGCTGGTCTCTGCTGGGCATCTCACACGTGACCGAAGCCAAACTCCTGCACCCCAACCCCTCCCAAAACCCAAGCTTCCTGTAGTCTTTGCCGCCTCTGTGGAATGTGTCCTTCAATTCGGAAGCATATTAGACTCTTTCTTTCACAGATCTTGTCTGTCTTTGAACATACCCTCGAACCTTCAGAAGAGATCTCGAACCCAGCTGCTTCCCGCCACCTTCCTGTGCTGCTCCCAGCTCCCAGTATCCTCTGGTTCATGGCAGTAGCCTCTTAACTGGTGCTTTCTCTTATGTTCCCCAGTTACTAGTAGCAGCATTAGAGCTGCTTTTTTTTTTCTTTTTTCTTTTCTTTTATTTTTCTTTTAAACATTTATTTGTGAGGTTTTCTCCAAATAGTGAGTAGCTAGCATGGGCCTTTATTTATTTATTTTTTTTAAGATTTCATTTATTTATTTGACAGAGAGAAATCACAAGTACACTGAGAGGCGGGCAGAGAGAGAGAGAGAAGGAAGCAGGCTCCCCGCTGAGCAGAGAGCCTGATGCGGGACTCGATCCCAGGACCCTGAGATCACGACCTGAGCCGAAGGCAGCGGCTTAACCCACTGAGCCACCCAGGCGCCCCTAGCATGGGCCTTTAAAATAGTAACTTGGACCACATCATTCCTGCTTTCCATCTTCCTGAGTGTTCGTGCCCAAGTCTCAGCAGTGGCTTTGAGGCTCTCTGCTCACCCACCACAACCACACTAGGCACCGAGCTGGTCCTCCGCACACCCACTGCTGCTCCCCCTCCCCGACTTTGTGCTTGCCCTTTGCTGGGGCGTGTTATGTTCTCCGTTGCTGCCTGGGTTCCCCCTCCCCCACACTACCTGGAACACTCCCCGCTGCCTAGAAACTGCTCTATTTTCTCCAAGGTGCTTGCAGTGATTTGTTACTTCCTAGAGATTTCTTCATTAGAATATAAGCACATATGAGGGCAGAAACCTGTTTCTGTTCTTTGCTGTATCCTCAGGGCCTGGAACCGGAATATAGTAGACGTCTAATAATTTTCCTAATGCTTTTACACACATGACCCTTGAATGCCCCCATGCAGTCAGAATTCCACGTACAACTTTTGACTTCTTAAAAACTCAACTACTAACAGCCTCATGTTGACCGGGAGCCTTGTAGACAAAGTAAATGGTTAACCCAAATTTTGTATGTTGCATGTGTCACATACTGCACTCTTACAGTAATGTAAAGCTGCAGAAGATGTTATTAAGAAAATCGGGCGCCTGGGCGACTCAGTGGGTTAAAGCCTCTGCCTTCGGCTCAGGTCGTGATCTCAGGGTCCTGGGATTGAGCCCCACATCGGGCTCTCTGCTCTGCGGGGAGCCTGCTTCCTCCTCTCTCTCTGCCTGCCTCTCTGCCTACTTGTGATTTCTGTCTGTCAAATAAATAAATAAAATCTTTTTAAAAAATCATAAGGAAGAGAAAATGTACAGAAAATGTATAGTGCTGTACTGTGTTTATTTTAAAAAACTGGACAAAGAAGTGGACCCACAGAGTTCAAAACCAAGTTGTTAAGGGTCAGTTGTACTGGGACATCAGAACAGAGAGAGATTTGTAGTTGATGCCATATAAAGAGTGGCTAGTACTCCTTTCTTGAAATTTTTTTCTGCCTATTTTGGAATAAATTCCAGGTTATTTTTGCTCATAAATATAGTTAGTGGCCGCTTAGCTCAGACACTGTCAGCCAAGTCAAGACGAAGGTGGTGTTTCTCTGTGAGCCGTCTGGTCCCGGCCAGAGAGACTGCGCCCTGGCTTCTGTTGGGAGCGGGACCTCCGTGGGCATCGGGAAGCCTTTCGGCCTTGCTCGCCACCCAGTGTCCTCAGCTTCTGCTTCGCCGCGGTCTGTTCCAGCGTGGGCTGTGGCAGTGTTTGAAACTCCATCTCCAGCTTCAGTGTGGACGCGTCCTTTCGGCGTGCGCGCTTGCCGGAGAGCCGTGCCGCCAGCAGCCGCCACACTCGGGCGGGCAGAACGATCGGTGCCCAGTTGGTAGGATCTGTGTTCATTTTGAGCTAGAAATTTTTTTTTAAGATTTTATTTATTTGAGAGAGAGAACACGAGCTGGAAGAGGGGCAGAGAGAGAGAGAGAGAAGCGGACTCCCACTGAACACGAAAAGGGGCTTGATCCGAGGGCTCCGAGATCACGACCTGAGCCGAAGGCAGACACTTAACCGACTGAGCCACCCAGGCCCCCCCTTGAGCTAGAAGTGTATAAGCTGCTCCCAACTTTCCAACAGTTTCACTAGAACTGGTTTTACAGGAAAATTCATTTGTGAATGTAAGTCACATTTTTTGCCTTAATGACAGCCGCTGTTACCTGAGCAAGTGGGGAGTGTGGAGCCGCTGCTGAGGTGAATGTGGCCCCGCACGGCGCGCTCGTCCAGTGAAATTCAGTCGTGTGCTCTGATGGCCGGGCTGACACCTGAGTATTGAAGTTCCAGCACAGTAGTGTCAGTTGACTGCAGTGCAAATGACACGAAAGGTGATGAGTTTGCTCCGATTTGGGTAGATCATTAATCCTCAGTTTAGTTGAAACTGTGTGTAAATTAGAGTGATTTCAGGCTCTGTTGCATGAACTGGGCTGAAGTGCACTGATTTATTGGCAAACTTTTCCTAATTCTCAGGGAAAAAATTAGGTCACTAGGTATAATTTCCTCAGCTTAAAATTTTGGCGTCTGCCCTTTACCCTAACGGATGATGGAGTGAACGAGTAAGCAACTGAGAGCAGTCGCTCTGCCACGGGGGCTGACGTCAGGACAAGCTGCTGGGCTTCGTACGGGTTTTCTGCTTTTGATCTCTGAGCGAGGGTCGTGGTTGGGATTCAGGATTCTCCGAGGAGAGATGACTTGCTCTTTCTTTTCTCTCTTAATTCTCTATGAAGCCACATTGCTCCTTTCTCCCACGTGGTTCTGTTTTATGTCTCAGCGCTGAAGGGTGTTAGGACTCCTGAGTCCTGAAAACACATTCTTCCGCCATGCCCCGTAAACTCTGTGTCCTAGGAGGGCGTTCTTGAGATGGACTTCCTCAAGAACCAAAAGCGCTTTACCTCCTCCTTGTTCTTTTCCTCTGAAGGTGTGGAACTGGGGGGCGCAGCAGCAGGTGGAAGGGGCAGGTCGTGGGCAGGTTGCTGTCCTCAGTGGCTGTCAGTCCTGCCGTGTCTGTGCCTGGCGGGGGCGGGGCGGGGGGCTTCACCTGCCGCCTTTAACAGAGAGAGGTGTCTTGAGAAAGGGGAGGACTGAAGAGGTCAGGTTGTAACTTTAGTGTTTAACAGTTTAAAACAACGCAGAAATGAGTTCCAGGGGGCCTGGGTGGCTCAGTTGGGTAAGTGTCTGTTCTTGGTTTCAGCTCAGGTCATGAGGTCAGGGTCACGGGAATGAGCCCCGAGTTGAGCCCTGTGCTCAGCAGGGAGTCTGCTTTGGATCCCCCCTCTCTCTCTCTCTCGTCCCTCCCGCCACTTGTACACGTGCACTTGCTTTCTAAAATAAATGAAGATTTAAAAAAAATGAATGTTTTGTATTTTTGTTTGGTATCATTAAAGGTATGACCAGGTGTACATTTCTAGAAGTACTTCAAGATAATGTATCATTTGTGTTTTTTGTGGTTGAAAAAAATAAGGGAAATTGGCCTTTGGGGTAGGAAGAGATCCTCAGGCAGCAGTGCTGGGTTCTCCTTACTCTGCCACGGCCAGTGGTGTGGCCGGGGCGTGGGACCCCTCCGCCTCTCTGGTGTCCGATCCGCCTGCAAATCGGAGGAGTTGTACTGGGATCTTAAAGCCCCTTTAGCTCTGAAGTTCTGTGTGTTTGCACTTTCTTATCCTGGAGCTCTTTTTTAGTTTGATTTACAATAAAACAGGATTCCATAATGAGGCCGCGCCACGGACCTCCCTGTTCTCATTCCACGGCCAGCAAGATGTGACCTGTCGCACCCTTACCTCCACGGGCTCTTACAGATTACAGGCGTCCCTCACTGCCGAAGTCATGGAGTTCCCAGTTTCAGCTAATTAAAATTCAGATGGTGAAGGATATCTCTATTTTAGCAAATACCGTTTCTCAATTTCTCTTGCTGTTTTAAAGGCAAACATTTCACAACGGGCAGTGCTTTGCTATTTGAGTGTCAGTCCCTGAAACACCTTGATGGTTGGCTTCAGATTAACAGCGAAAGACAAAGCTGTTGTGGACAAAACTGAACTTAGATACTTTTTCTTAAGCTCTCGGAACAGAAGAGAGAACAGTAGTTCTCGCACAGTTAACATACCGTTACCAAAGCATGTCAGTTGGGCAGATTGCTGTGCTGTACCTAAGTCCCAGCATAACAAGGTGCAAAACGAACCTTCCTGGTGGCTGCGAGGGAATACTTGGAGCGTTTTCTGTTCGCCGGTCTCTGAGCACAGCGCAGGTGACATGCACGGCAGTGAGCTCCCTGCCCGCGGAGTCGGGGTGCTGGAGGCCTCAGCATGGCACTGGATGGCTTGGGGCGCCAAGTGGTCTTTAAAGAGTGGAAACTTTAGTTACTAAATTACCTCCCCTCCCCCAAAAGGCTTTATTCTACACAGAGAGGTATGGGGTTCGGCCCTTGGCTGCCCCCACGCCTGTGGGCTCCTCTCTCTTCCTCTTGGCACTGTTGTGTGTCCCCACCCGTTCCTCAGTGAACTCTAGGGGGCGCTTGTTCTTGGAGACGCGAGCGGCCCCATGGCACGCCTTGGATCATGTCCACGCAGACTCGGGGTGCCCGGTGGGGCGCCCGCGGCGGCTGAGGCTCGGCTGCTCCTGGCCTTCCCTCCTCGCCGCCCCAGCGGAGCACCCCGCACCCTCAAGGCCGCGGGCGGGCGGGGTCGGCTGCTGCTCCTCCGTGGCTCCCAGCACCGAAGCCGTCATGCCTTGTAGCTTTCTCAAGGGTCCGGGTAGTGGGGGCATCTGTGTACTTACCTCCCGGTTCTGTTTTCCACATTTTGTCTCTGTCAGGAGAGAACGTTGGAATTACTCTCTGAGCTACCTGAAGAGAGCGACTCAATGCACCTGGGTCAGGCGGTCTGTGGGCATGAAGTGGTTGGGAGAATCCAAGAACATGGTGGTGAATGGCAGGAGGAGTGGAGGCAAGTTGTCTAATGACCACCAGCAGAGTCCGTCGAAGTTGCAGCACCCGGGCAAGGAGGCCACGAAGGCCGGCAGACACGCGGTTGAGAGGCGGCCAAGCAGATGTATGTACACAGCTCAGCTGCCCTCCTTTTCACGGTCGTCTGGGCAGGCATTCCCGGCAGCATGGGATGTGTATTCTGACTTTCCTGAGCCCTTGTTCGTGGTCTCACAGTTAAAGTGTGTGTTTTTACCCTTTCAGAGTTAAAACGGTTCTTAGCACCTGATGTGCGTACCTCTCGGGTAACGCTTAATATGGTCGCTGTAGTTACGCTCTTAGATCCATGACCCAAGTTCTATTTTGTAGAATGTGTACCTAAGTGCTCAGTCTGTTCTGTAAAAAAATATTCAAGTGCTGCCACTGGATTTCCTGCGAGTTCAAACTGTATTTTTTACATCTGATGTAAGTATGTCTGTCTTTGAAAGCTTAGCAATATGTCATCAAGTCCGCTGTGCAGGGGAAGTGGACTTTAGGGCACTGTCCCAAACTGTCGCCGTTGTTTCCATTTATACGGGCTGAACAGTCATTTATCCTGACACGGGAGCACCGGTGATGACGAGCGACTTTTGTACCTTGCTACCTCCTGGCTTACTGCCGAGAGTTCTGAGAGCAGGGAAGTGCCCCAGCATAAGTGTGCACCTAAGTAGGCAGCCGGCTGAAGGTATCCGAGGGGGTACAGCCATGGTAAGGAGGACAGCTTCCTCCGTTCTGGCTGCTCCCAAGGCTACGTTAGCCGCCTTCCGGGAGAGCCTAGTTTGCGTTGCCGCGGGCCTGTCCGGAGGCGAGCTGGGTTGGCCGGGGACCTGGAGCAGTTTCGGATACATCGCACCGGTTCTGACGGTGCCCTCCCTGCTGTCCGGACACTCACGCACTTCACTGGGCCTGGGCCGCCCCTGGTGCTTCCGTCGCAGTGCAGGTCACTGCGGCTGTGAAAACGAGGCAGAAAGCCCCGCTTGGGATAGGAATAGAGGGAGAGCCCCAAACTGAATACATGGACACCTGCTCACCCCGGAGCACGTGATGGGAACCTGAAGGGAGTGAGAGGTGTCGTGGCCCGAGCTGGTGGGATTGCCTCTGGTCAGTGGATGAGACGACTTTTTGGGGTTACTTTTCTTTGTTTTGCTTTTTCAAATGGCTGTTGGCCTCATTAGTTTCATTGTTGGCTGTACACAATGACACAGAGAATGATCGTCACATATGCTGCACTCTGCCAAGTGCAGACCCGTTCTGAGGACAGGCTGGGAAACCCCAGCGAGTGTGGAGATGGACAGCGTCATGCTGAATGTGACTGCACAAGAGTGGTACAACATGAGAGCCTAGAGTGAAGTAGAACGGGGTTGTGCTCCATCCTCAGTAGCTACAGCGACTTCACCTGACAGCAGAACTGCAAGGTACGTGACGCAGCAGCAGACAAAACTGAAGAGAGAAATAGAGAATTCAGCAGTAATATGACTTCAGCTTTCACTAATGAATTGAACAACCAGGCCAAAGACCCAACGGGGAAGGAAGACTGAAACAGTACCCTAAACGAGTTCTTCCCGACAGACAGCTGTGTCACGGACCACACGGTGAGCAGAACACACGTTCTTCTTCGGTGCACATGGAATGTTCTTCAGAGTCGGCCGTAGGTTGGGCCATGCAACAAGCCTCAATAAATGTTGGAGGATTGGAATCATACAGTGTATGTTCTCTGATTACAGTGGAGTAAAGTTAGAAACAAATAACAGAAATTTGAGAAAATTACAACAATTTGAGAAATTAAACAACACGCTCCTAAATAACCAATGAATTAAAGGGGAAATCCAAGAGAAATGAGAAGGTACTTCAAGATGATTGAAAACGAAGATACAACATACTAAAACTTCTAGGATGCAGCTAAGGCAGTGTCTAGAAGGAAATTTATAGTTGTGAACACCTGTATTAAAAAAGAAGAAAGATAACTCTTCATCGGTAACCTAACTTCTTACTTAAAACAGCAGAAAAAGCAGAGAATACTAAACCCAAAGCAAGCAGGAGGAAGGGGATAATAGAGTAGAAATTTACAAAGTAGGGAAATAGCAGAAAATCAGCAAAGCTAAAAGTTGAGTCTTTGAAAAGAGAAGAGGATCACCAAAATGAGCAAACCTTTACCCAAGACTAACCAAGAAAAAGAGAAGACTCGAGAAAGAAAGTGGTGACATTACTGCTAGCTCACAGGAATAAAAAAGGTTACAACTCAATATTCTGAACACCTGGATACCAACACATGAGATAACTTAGATGAAATGAACATAGAAAGTAACAAGCTACCAATACTGATTGAAGAAGAAATACAAAATCTGAATAAACCTGTAGCAAGTAAAGAGGTTGAATCCTTAATTTGTTAAAAAAAACAATACTAAGAAAAATGCGGGCCTGGATGGCTCTGTTGGTGAATACTGGCAGATATTTAAAGAAGAATTAACCCCAGTTCTTCACACACTGATCCTAAATACAGACGGGAAGTGAGCATTTCCTCATTCAATGAGACCAGTATTATTCTACTGCCAAGACCAAAGATATCACAAGAAAAAATACCAGAAAAACAACAGACCAATTGATTTCTAATAAATGTGGGTACAAAATCCTCACTAAAATAGTAACAAACCAAATCCAGCAAGAAGTGGGAAGGGTTCTATAGTACAAGCAAGTGGGAATTATCCCAGGAATGCAAAGTTGACTTGATAATCTGAAAATTAATGTAATACTACCATATCAGTAATATGAAGGACAAAAACCATATGATCATTCCAGTAGATGCAGAAAGAGCATTTGACAGAATTCAGCAACACCCTTCCAGGGTAAAAACACTCGACAAACCAGGGATAGAATAAGTAATTCTTCAACCCGGTAAAGAATGTCTACAAAAACCCACAGCTGATGTCCTGTTTAATGGTGAAAGATTAAATGCTTTTCCTCTTAAGGTCAGGGCTAAGACAAGAATATCTGTTCTCGTCACTTCTGTTCAGCATTGTGCTAGAGGTTTTAACCACAGCACTTAGGCAAGAAAATTAAAAGGCATCCAGATTGGAAAGGAAGAAGTAAAATAATCTGTTTGCAGATGACAGGACTGTGTGTATAAAAAATTCTAAGGAATCCACTTAAAACTATTGGAACTGATAAATGAGTTTAGCAGGATAGAATCAGGATGCAGACAATAAAAGTATAAAATTTATATTCTGAAAACTACAAGTCATTGTTGAAATTTAAAAAGACCTAACTAAATGCAAAGACATCCCATGTTCATTGATTAGAAAACTTGGTATTGTTACGATGGCAGTACTCTAGATTGAACACAGTCCCTGTCAAAATCTCAGTTGGCTCCTTTGCAGAGAAATTGGCAAGCCAATCCTGAAATCCTTGTGGAAATTCAGGGGACCCAGAGTAGCCAAAACATCTTGAAAAAGAACAAAGATGGCACACCTGCACTTCTCATTTTCAAAACTTCCTGCAGAACTGCAGTGTTACTATATTGGTATGTGGTTAGACACATATCCATGGAATAGAATCCAGAATCTGGAAATAAACCCTCACATTTGCAATCAGTTGATTTTCAACAAGCATACCAAGAAGATTAATTGAGGAAAGAATGGTCTTTCAATAAATGATGCTGAAAAACTGGGTATCTACATGCAAAAGGAGGAAGCTGGACCTGACTTCACACTGTGTGTGAGAAATTAATCAAAATGCACCAAAGACCTGAAGTATAAAATTCCTAGAGAACATAAGCACATATTTTCATGACTTCAGATTAGGCAGTGGTTTTTTAGGACACTAAAAGCGCAAGGAACAAAAGGAAAAATAAAGATAAATGGAAATACATTAAAGTTACGGACTTTTGTGCTCTAAGGGAGAACCTCAAGACCATGAGAAGACACTCACAGGATGGGAGGGAAAGAAATTTTCTTTTCATATCCTGTGTCTGATAAAGGACTGGCATTTAGATATACAAAGAACTCTTACCAGTCAGCAGGAAAAGACAAACTCCAATTCAGAATGAGCAAGGGAATCTGCATAGATGTTTCTCCAAAGATACACAAATGGCCAGTGCGTGAAAAGATGCTTGAAATCATTAGTCATCTGAGAAATGCAAATCAAAACCACAAGATACCTCTTCACAGCCGCCAGAATGTGTCAAACTAAAAGGACAGATAGTAGCGGATGTTGGTGATGATGTGGAGAATTTAGGAACCGTCATACACTGCTGGTGGAATGTAAAATTGTGCAGCCACTTAGGAAAAGTCTGGCAGTTTCTCAGAAGGTTAAACACAGAGTTACCATATGACCTAGCGCTTCCACTCCTAGGTGTGTGCCTAAGAGAATGGAAAATATAGGTCTACACAGAGACTTTTACATGAATGTTCATAGGAACATTATTCATAACAGCCCGAAAGTAGAAACAGCCCAGTGCCCGTCAGCTGATGAATGAACTAACAAAAGACGATCTGTCCACACAATGGAATATTATTTGGCCTATAATAAGGAGCAAAGTACTGCTGTGTGCTACCACCTGGATGAACCCTGAAAACGTTATGCTAATTGAAAGAAGCCAATCACAGAAGACCTCATATTGGATGATTTCATCGATAGGCAATTTGCAGACCAGGCAAATCTGTAGAGACAGAGAGTAGATCCGTGGTTGCCGGGGCTGAGGGGAGGGAAAATCAAGTGACTGCCGCTCAAGGGTATGGGGTTTGTTTTGGGAATAATGAAAATGTAGTAGAATTTACTGTGGTGATGGCTGCGCAGTTCTGTGAATACATTAAAAACCATTACACTGTGTGCTTTAAATGGGTGAATCCTATGGTATGTGAGTTACATTTCAATAAAGTAGAAAATACAACAACTTGGATACCTTTTAAATACCTACGCGCAAATGGTTTGATTCCAAAACATACACCTGCCTTTCCATAGGGGCTTCCGTATGTTTCGTGTTCAATTTGCTTTTTTGAGAGAGTGAAGAAGAGGTTACCTCTCACTGGGTCCTTCATTCCTCCACGCCTTACCTGTGAGAGGTTTAAAGCTACGCTGAAGACACCGTCCCTGACCTACAGAGCCAACGCCAGTCAGCACTGGTGAAACTTCACCCAGCCGAGGGTGGCCTTCCCATTCCCTGTCCGCGCTGTTTCTTCCGCCACCAGCCCCGCTTAGTTCCGGTAGTTATCTGGGCCACTTGCCTGCTGGCGTCCATCCGTTCACAGTCTGTTTCAAGTAGGTCCGAAATCGGCCTGGTCCCCTCGCTCCTGCCGCCGGACTCCTTCAGTCGCAGGCGAGCTGCCTAACCGGTGGGCCTCCGCCGCCGGCCAAGTCGGGTGGTTCTCCCCTACCTGCCCCAAAGCGGGAAGGTGAACTAGTGTCCTCCGGACGCCTTTTGCCCCTGGGGAGCCACCCTGCTGGCACTTACTGCGGAGCCCGTCCTGTGCTCTTCCCGGGTCCTCGCCCCTCCCCCCAGCCGCAGTGGCCTTGACCTGGTCTTGCTGTGGTGGTGGGCATCCGCTCCTCCCTGTTCCTGTCTCCCGGGAAGGGCCCACGTGGCATGTGAGCCCAAGGTGCTCTCACCTGGTCAGACCCTGTTCTTGGGAAACCTGACCCTGTCCTCTCCTAACGGCAGGACTCTCTGTGATTTCCCGTGATTGGTTCCCTGTTTATGCAAAAGGTACTCCGTCCTCAGTTAAACAGATTGAAACAAGTGGTTTCAGTTCTTAGTTGCTGGCTTGAGAGGGCAGTGAAGCTAAAGGTTTTACGGGTAAATAGAAGTCGTTGTCCATTTGAGTTAACTTTTCTTTCTCTCCTTTTCATAGGTAATGGTAATTCGGGATTTGAAGGGCAGAGCCGATATGTACCGTCTTCGGGAATGTCTGCCAAGGAGCTCTGTGAGAATGACGACCTGGCGACCAGCTTGGTTCTTGATCCGTATTTAGGTTTTCAAACACACAAAATGAATACTAGGTAATTGTGAGTCTTTATCCTGAAGTGGAGCAGATGATGATGTTGAATTTAAGAAAAGAGATGCTAATTTTACTTCTAGTCAGAATTTAAAATGACATTACAGGAGATTTTCTATATGTGAGCCAAGAAAAGCAACAAAAGCTTCTAAGGGTCTTGTCAGTTTTAATTCCGTGTTCTTATTTTATCTCAGGCTGTTTCTATTAAAATATAAAGCCGGAGGAGCATCTCATATTCTGTTTTACATGTTAATGATAATTATCTCAGCTGAAAGAAAAATCTTGTGAAACCTTAAAAATGTATGTGATTTTTTTTTTTTCTGCTCAAAGTAGGTTACATCAGGGGTTTTTTCCCCCCATGATTTTATCATAGACTTTTCTTCTTTTAAATAATTGCAACTGTATATAGAAAATTTTGCCGTCATGCTTAATCTTTGAGGTTCGGCTAATCATTGTAGAAGTGAATATTTTTAAAGACATGCTTCTTTGCGTAAGTGCTTTATTGAGTATCACATGCCCTGTGTATGAGGTGTTTGAGGAGATGTAACAGTGAAATCTGTTATATTCTCTTAAACATCATCTTTCCCCCAAAAAAGACCATTAGAAAATTTCATAACTGCCACCAGACACGAAGTTCGAACTTCCCAACTGTTCTTTACTTCTTGACTTGAGTTGGCGAAGGTTCTCAAGGCTGGCGGAGAGTGTTAACAGCAGGGACTGAGAACGTCAGGCCAGTGCTAGGCCCTGAGCCCTCCCATCCTCCTCACACTTGCGCTGATTTTTGTAGCTCAAGGGCCAGTGACAGCCCTAGAGGGACCTGATCACCAAGTGACTAGTCGCTGCTAGTGGGGTGAGGGAGGAGCTGGTGAGGGGAGGTGACGAGAGGAAGTCTTGCGCCATTTTCCGTTTCAGCTCTGTTCCTTGCTCGAATTTAAAACAAGAGACCATATGATGCATTTATCAATTACATCCTAAATCAAGAAAGAAGTTATTCAGATAAAAATGAGCCTTTGGTATTTTCTTTTTTCCTTTTATCTTTTTTTTTTTAAGATTTTATGTGAGAGAGAGAGGGAATGAACGGGGGGACAGGGAGAGGCAGACTCCCCGCTGAGCAGAGCCTGACGTGGGGCTCAGCCCCAGGACCCCGGGATCATGACCTGAGCTGAAGGCAGAGGCTTAACCCACTGAGCCCCCCAGAGGCCCCGAGCCTTTGGTATTTCCCCGTGATTTCCCTTCATCCTTCCTTTCCTGGCTAAAATGAAGTGACGAGTTGCCGTGGATTGAAGACTTACTGAAACAGCCCCGGCCGTCAGAGGGGCAGAGACCTAGATTTTCTCAGTAAGCAGGTGGATGGCTGTTGTCTAGAAAGTCAGCAGGACCCGATACCCTAGATCCAGTTAGAATCCGATTTGGATTGTTTTGAGTCCATTTCCCTTCTTTCCCCAGTGAGGCCGGCGCCCGTTCTCCTAGAAGGTCCTGATAATACTTCAGAAACGTGACTCACTTTCACATAGAAGTCTGAGAGATACTCTGGGTATGACTGCAAAGGCCCATAATTATGACCCAGAGTCATCCAGAACGAGAAGAACGAACGAACATGACATTCACCATGCCTTGTATACTGAAGCCCGGGAACACGTAGGCTTCTGAGAAAGCACCGCACCAGAGTTCAGTCACTTTCATTGGTTGAGGAGAGATTTCCTGTGTACTCACTTCCCTCTCCCCAGCCGTTTGTTCCAAGGATGAGCTTCTGCAATAGGAGATGATTCCGATTTTTAAATAAAAGTCCTCCTTGACGGCTGCTTCCCACACTTAGTTTACACGTGAGTCACTTGGGGAGACTGGTGCAGGCGCAGTTTCTGATTCAGGAGCTGTGGGCTGGGGCCTGAGACGCTCCGCTTGTAACAAGCTTCCGCCTGTGCTTGGAATAGCAAGGTCCTAGGCCATCTGACCTACTGAGCTTTGTCATGATGTCATCAGTGTTAAAAAGTTCCTTATCAGTAGTTTCCTACACTCATGTAAAAACGTGTGGTCTGGGGCACCTGGGTGGCATAGTGAGTTGAGTGTCCGACTCTTGGTTTCAGCTCAGGCTGTGATCTCGGGGTCTGGGATTGAGCCCCGCTTCGGTCTCCGCACTCAGCCAGGAGTCAGCTTGAGACTCTCTCCCTCTCCCGCTGCTTCTCCCTCTCTCTCTGCCAGCCTCTCTGCCTACTTGTGCTCTCTCTCTGTCTGTCAAATAAGTAAATAAAATCTTAAAAAAAAAAATTCCCTAGCTGGCTCCCTTATGAATGTTTATGTTTTAATCTTGATAGATCCCTACATTTACGGACAAGTCAGTCACGGTTATACCATGATTATCTAGAAATGGTATAAATAAAGTGGTAATTCCAATTTATTAGGAAATATTTAGATTTAGTTGACTTCTGTTAATTATGAACATGAAACTCTTCTTTCAACCAGAGAGCAGAGTTGCTAGTCATGCCTCTGATTTTTTTTTTTTTTTAATTGTCTCTGATTTTTTTAAAAAGCATATGGAGAGGGACACCTGAGTGGCTCAGTGGGTTAAGCATCTGCCTTCGCCTCAGGTCACAATCCCGGGGTCCTGGGATCAAGTTCCACATCAGACTCCTCTGCTTATGCTCTGTCTCTGTCTCTCTGTCTCACTCTGACAAATTAATAAAGAAATAAAATCTTAAAAAAAAAAAAAGGGCACATGGAGAGGTGATAGTTTAAAGCAGGGGTGAACGCCTTGCTAATACCTTGTCGTAGGCGGCATGACCTGGAGGTTCCCATCTCCTGGGGAGTGGGGGACGCTGGGCAGGAAACAACACAGTGAAGGAATGGGGAGGACCTTGCCAGGAATTCTGGAACTTCTCTCTATTTTCTAATCCATTTTATACTTCGGCCTGTCTTACCCTTTGACTGCTGTGACCATCTAATTTTGTTGATTTATGTATTTGGCTTTAATATCCATTGTGGGGTGAGAATTTATAAATCACTTTAAATGTGACTTTAAAATCAAGTGCTTGATTAGAAAACATAAAGACATTTTTAGGCGTTCTAACTTAATGTGATCGAGGGAGAGAGGCTGTCGCGTGGGAAGGAGAATTTGGGCATCTTGGCCTTTGTCACTGTGCTGAGTCTGCCCACAGCTTCCCAGAGCTCTTGGGTGTCACAGTGTGGTTAGGACTTGTGGGATGACGACTATTGAAAGTCTGTTTAGAAGTTATAAGTACAACTTATACAAATAGTTTTTATCATTGTTGTTTGTTTTTGCATTTATATAGCGCTTTTCCTTCGAGGAGCTCAAGGCATTTTTCAAAATCTGACAGTTTTCCTCACAACAACCCTGTGAGGTAGGTAGAGCGCATTATGAACAGTAAGAAGATACCAACTAACCTGTGTCAGTCCGTGCCGCGTTCCTTTGTGTTAAGTAATTGGAGGTGTCAGCATAAACACGATTTTTAGAGCATTTTGCAAACCGTTTAAAAGAGTCTGATGTTAGTAATAGCTGCATTTAAAAAACCACTTGTACTCCACAACAGGGTAATTTTAAGAGAAAGCATTCATCAAAAGATCAGGAGTCACCCCCTGGGATTAGCTGAGCACTGAGTGCAGGACTCAGCCAGGTATGTCTGGTGGTCATTTCCTTTCAGGTCCAGAAGGAATGAGGAGCTGTGGTTCTAGCATGATTCCTCAGCATCTGCCAACTGTCCGTGTGCGGTCGAACTTTCTTCAAAGGGGAAATGTGTTCGCAGTGTTGCCTCACGGTCTTCTTATTTCATATCTTAAATATTTGAGCATTTTCTCTCTCTTCTCCCTCCTTCCCTTGCCCCCTTTTTTCTGTCCCCCCCCCTCCAGTCAGCTCTTGGGTGTACATGCTAATGGAAGGGCACAGTAGTGCAGCTAACACACACCTGCCGCTTCCCTTCATTGCCACAGTGGTCCCTTGGGTTTGGAAACAGAAAAACCAAATAGCAAGAAAGCCTGGGAAGTCAGTCTCTGGAAAGAGTGGGGAACAGGTGTGTGGGAGTGTGAATTCATGTTTCTTTCTGCCCTTTTTAATAATAAATGATTTAAGTGACATATTTTTGTATTTCTTATACCAGCCATTGATCAGACATGTGGGAAGAGAAAAACGTTTGGTTCATTTCAAGTTGTAAAGTTTGTATTAAGAGAGGGAAGAGGGACATACTGATGTGGAAATGCCAGAGACCTGTCTCTTGTCTGCCCTACGATGCCATTTGCCACCCCCCAGACACCGAATTCAAAAGTAGATATTTGAGTCCAGTCCCGGTCTCTGGCTGGGCTCTGCTGTGCTCAGTGGCGAACGCAGGTCAGATCCTCTTCTGCTCATGAGACAGCAGAGGGCCCTCAGCGTTCGCGTCAGAGAGTGGGACCGGGCACAAGGCCTTGGCAGTAACGGTCCCTCCGTTAACAGTCCTCATGAGGCTCTGTCCCCTCACTGATGGAACGAGCTTCGTTTCACGTAAGCTAAATATTCTTCCGGCTCTAAGAACCGTGGTGTGAGGGTCGTTTTGTACAGTTTGCGTGGTAGGTTTAGAACGATTGTGGTTAAGGTGAGGACGAAGGGTAGTTTTCTCCTCAGTAATAGAAAAAAATAGTTCACTTTTCCCTAGGCTTTTCAGTGCCTTTTGCTCTGGCCCTATTAGTTGTTAACAGTTACGTGACCCTGTAATCTGTCTCCCCGCAGTGTCTGTTGTGACGGGCTTTGACTTGAACCGCCAGCCAGGGGGTTTTGATGCGCCCCTATAGGGTCATCGAAAACCTGTTGCGTCGCCTTCTGTCTGCACCCAGAACCGTCTCTTCCTCCTTTGCCTCACTGTCATTTCACGCCCGTGGTAGCCAGCTGCGACAGTGCGTTTGGACAGGAAATGCCATCTAAAGTGAAATGGGGGTCCTCACCAGCGGGTAGCAGCAGGGGACAGTTGCAGGGGTTTTGTTTGTGCTCGAAGCAGTCGAAGTGGGGAACGCAGAAAGGAAGTGGGCGCGGGAGACCCGAGACCTACTGCCCCCGGACCGACGGCCGGTTGTCTCGGGTCGGTTTCAGCGTGTGAGTTACTTGGCATCGTGAACAAAGAGGAAGCGGAACCAAGGAGAGCCGGCAGGTGTTTTCAGAGACGGAGGGCGGGTGTCCCGCAGCAGAGCGCGCACAGAAAGCCTGTCGGGAGGAGCCAGCCTCCGTTTCTCCGTTTCAGGGCTGTAGCTTACATCTGACGCGTTCTTAGGAGCTTTAGGTGGATGTCGCCCTGACTTGGGCTTGCTTTCTAAGGCATCGAGTCGTCGGGTCAGTTTAAAGTGTGAAACATGGGAAGACGGCTCGGTTCCCCGCCGCCGACGTCGCAGGTGACTGCTCACGTCTGCTCTAAGTGAACGATTGCTTTTCTGCTTCCTTCTCAAAACGTGGGTCCTCTCTTTCCCGCCATTTCATAGTCTGGCGTGCTCAAGGAGCTGTGCCAGAGCCGACAGCTGCCGGGGCGTTTTGTGTGTCTTTTCTCTGCAGGGAGCTTCCCAGTGCAGCGCTGGGGCGAGGAGGCTTCAGGTCTTCTAAGAAAGCCAGTCTCAACGAGGTCTCTTCTGGTGGCTGCGAGTGAGTGGTTTAATATTCTGTCGGTGTGGCAGTGTGGATGTTCCCACAACTCTGCAGGGGATTTTGTAGATCCTTTTAGCAGTGGTTCCCCGAAACCCTTTCCCGACAGCCTAGAGACCTTCTGAATTGTTTAAAGGACTTGCACTCGCCTGCCTGTGAGAGCTGGTGTGCTGATTGATTGAAATGGAAAATAATACAGGGCATTGTCCCCTTGGTCGTATGATCTCTCCGGGATGCGCCTGGAGTCTCAGTTCCGCTCACTGGCTGTGGGAGGCTTACTGACACCTGAGGCTGTGCTTGTTGGTTCCCGGCGAGGGTCAGCTTGCATTTCTAGAGTGGAGGTCCTCTAGGGGTCCTGTCCAGTAAACAGCACTCCCCCCACTCGGGGGCTCACGTCTACCCTCTTCCTTGATCTAGCACTTTGCCTCAGTGTTGCTGGCCAAGCAGAATCCCTCAGCCCCTGTTCAACTCTTTGAATTCACCCGCGTTAAGATCCTCTGCTTCAACTTCCCTCACTCTGCCGCCGCCACTCTCCTCACTGCTCAGTCACTGTCACCGCCAGAAGCCCTTCCCAAACAGACCTTACCCTTAGTTACAGTCGCCACACTTGGAAGCGCTGTCGGCTGTGGTTTGTACCCTGTTCCTTTGCAGTAGCGGAGCCGTGCCCCTGCTTAGCGGCTGGGTGCAGGTGTGTGTCTCTTAGTCCCAGAGGGTTTTTCCATTCAAGAGCAGCGGTCGTGTCTTCTCTCCTATTTTTTTCCACACCAGCTGTGTACGCAGCACCTAGTAAAGAATGCTTGGTGAGGTGCTGTGGCTTGAAATCTCACTGACATGTGATGAGGGCCTGTGTGATGGCTTACCTGGAAAAAAGTTCTGCTTGGATTCTCCCCGTGCTGGAGTTAGTGCCAGATCTTACTTCCACATTCTGCGCACAGCGTTCACAAGACGTGCAGTTTTAATTGTTGGAGTAAGATGCACAGTTCAAATACATTTTCTTCTCCACCACTAATACTTTCTTCTTAACAGTTTTTTTGAATAGCGGTCTAGCTCCTATTTTATTGTTGGACATTCCAAAAACAAAAAAACTTTATTTGGGAAAATAAATCAAAAGAAATTGACATGAGAAGAAATTTTGAAATTAAGATGCAAGTACACGTTTTACTGGGAGAACACAGCTTTAGAATAAGGGGCTTTACAGAGTCTTTCTCGGGCCATGATGGTGCAGTATTCTGAAGGCATGGCTGGTTTTACGTAGAGGCCCTTCAGGATTCTACCCCAGCGGTTTTTCCCTTTGAGATCACCAGTCCAGCAGTATCCCCGCTAGAGTTGTGCTTTTTGCAAAAATTCTCCTTCGCTCTCTGAATGCACTTATCAAAGCTTGATTTCACGTGGGTGTTAGAATGTTAAGACGTGTTTTGGGAGCTCCTGTGATACTAGTTGGTTTGGGATTTTCTAACTGCGCACATGGAGAATGTTGTTGATGGCGTGGCGTGGTTTGCTTCATTCCTCTGAAGCTCATTGCCTTGACTCTGCTGGTTTGGTTCTGCATGTTTTAAAAAAATCTTGTCATTCTAACTCTCAGACGCATTCTGTTCTAGATATTTTGTACCATCCAAAGTAGCTGGCTAGCATGAGCCCAATCAGATGGCTTTCATCTGAGTCCTCTGGTTATTTCTCAGTTAAATGAGGTAACAGTAAATAAAAATATCAACGTACAGTTTGAAGAAAGAGAAGTTCTAGTTCCTAGTGAGCACTATTACTTGAGCAGTAGTTATCAGGATTATTGATTATTGTCTTTTTTAAGTCTGGCTGTTTTTAGGTTATTATCTCTTATCTCAGGAGCTCACAGCAGTGTCCCAGGGATGATGACAGATAACTAAAGTGAATGTTTTGATTTTGTTCAGATTTCGGCCTATTAAGGGAAGGCAAGAGGAACTAAAGGAAGTCATTGAACGTTTTAAGAAAGATGAACACTTGGAGAAAGCCTTCAAATGTTTGACTTCAGGCGAATGGGCACGGCATTATTTTCTCAACAAGAACAAAATGCAGGAGAAATTATTCAAGGAACATGTAGGTTTATTGATAAGATTAATGTTGTTTTTCTGTTTGGATAAAAGGAAACTGAAGCTTAAATTTTAGTGAATACTGAAACGGAGTTTGTTATTTAATTATCTTAAATGTTTTACATTGTTGGTGATGGCTTGCTTTTATAACTGAGCAAGTCTAATAGGATAAACAATTTTATACAAAGTTAATATCTTTTTTTTTTTTTTTCTGTTTTAGGTATTTATTTACTTGCGAATGTTTGCAACTGACAGTGGATTTGAAATATTACCTTGTAATAGATACTCATCCGAACAAAATGGAGCCAAAATAGTTGCAACAAAAGAGTGGTAACTATTATACTAGTATAAACCCATACCTTCGTTTTAATTAAAGGGCTCTCTTCAGTAACTGCGGAAGTGCCGAGAAACTTGTAGGAAGGAGTGAAGCCAGAGCTCACCGTACAGAAGTCAGGGCAGTGCCAGTGCCTTGGCCCAGTGACCTGGGTCAGGACGACAAAATTAGAAATTTCACTTGAACCAGACCCTGTCCCTAAGCCACCGTACGGTTGTCTTCCTTTTACTGAGCCTGAGTGCAGCTCAGCGATGAGGCTACTGAAAGCCTGTAGGCACCAGGGCTGGAGCCCCTGGCTTCAAGAGTCCATCTCCTGCTGGCCTAGAGGAAGGTGGGGTGTGAAGTCTTAATGATCCTAGGACTTTCACAGGTGGGAATGTTCTGCTGCATTGCCTGCCTCAATGTCCACACAGACATATGTGCCCCTGTAAGGCGGGTGGTGAAGTTGAGCCCAGGTAGGAGGGAGGAAAGTCATTTAGGAGAGAGAGAATATGGGATTTTGTGTTTCCTCTGATGCATGTTCTTATGTTATCTCCCAGGACAAGGAACGTGTTGCCCCTCTCATAAGCGGCCTTCAATCCCTTTAGTATTTTTTATAGCAAAAAGGTTAGAATCAGGTACCCGAGAATGGGATGGCCAAAGAGCAGCGCGCCCAGGCCTCTGGGATAGGCGTGTGCACGTGAGCGTACGTGGGAGCATCTCAAGCCCGGTCCCCTGCTCCGCAGGCTCCCTGTGTTGTAGGCGGATGTTGAGCTTTGAGGTCTTGTCTTCTAGAACTGCGCCATCCAGTGCAGTGGGCACCAGCCACTTGTGGCTCAGTGTGAGCTGTCTCTGTGCTTTATGTGCCAGATGTTACATTAAACTGTAGTTCTCATTATTATTTCTTCTATTGATGAGCTGCTGGAATAGGATTGGGGGTATAATGGGCGCCTGGGTGGCTCAGTGGGTTAAGCCGCTGCCTTCGGCTCAGGTCATGATCTCAGGGTCCTGGGATCGAGTCCCGCATCGGGCTCTCTGCTCAGCAGGGAGCCCGCTTCCCTCTCTCTCTCTCTGCCTGCCTCTCCATCTACTTGTGATTTCTCTCTGTCAAATAAATAAATAAAATCTTTAAAAAAAAAAAAAAAAAAAAAAAGGATTGGGGGTATATTAGGCTAAAATACACAAAAAGTAATTCTACCTGGTCTTTCTTTTCTTTTTTCTTTTTTTTTTTTTTTTTTAAGATTTTATTTATTTATTTGACAGATCACAAGTAGGCAGAGAGGCAGGCAGAGAGAGAGGGGAAGCAGGCTCCCTGCTGAACAGAGAGCCTGATGTGGGGCTCAATCCCAGGACCCTGGGATCATGACCTGAACCGAAGGCAGAGGCTTAACCACTGAGCCACCCAGGCACCCTGGTCTTTCCTTTCTTAATGTGGCTGCTAGAACGCGGAGGAGTCCGTGTTCGGCTCCTGTCATATTTCTCTTGGATGGTGCTGCTCAGAGGGTGGCATCCCAGTCCTGGGTCCCCGAGGCGTTTCCTCCTGCTTGTCTCTGTCTCCCTCATCCACTGTCAGCAGGCTGTGTTCAGGGCCACGGGTACCGGAGTCCTTCCCGCCTACAGAACACGACAGTGCGTGCTGCAGGGGACGCAGACGGGGGTGGTGCAGCTTCCAGCCTGGAGTGCCTCCCGGGCTCTCAGAGCATCCAGGCAGCTGCACAGGCAGCCGGGGCGCCAGGCAAGAGAGGGCGGCAGGGGTGGGCGAGGACAGAGCCTGGTGGAGGTCCCAGGGGCTCAGCTGGTAGACACACAACTAGGCATTCTCAATTCCTACTGTTGATTGGACAGGCTTATTTTATTAAAAAGAAGCCTTGTTATTTATAATTACTAGTAATTTTTAACATGACATATTTTAAATAGGAAACGAAATGACAAAATAGAATTACTGGTGGGTTGTATTGCCGAACTTTCAGAAATTGAGGAGAACATGCTACTTAGACATGGAGAGAACGACTTCAGTGTCATGTATTCCACAAGGAAAAACTGTGCTCAGCTCTGGCTTGGCCCCGCCGCCTTTATAAACCATGGTAAGCTGTGCTTGTCGGGCGGGTGCGAGTGGCGGGCAGGACTGCTAAGACTTGGCATGGCCTCGTCAGACCGCCTAAAACCTCGTCTCCCTGCAGAGGAGGTGGGCGATGGGACATCTTTATCTTTCCCCACCAGCTTAGTAAATAAATAATGATGTGGTTGAACTTGAGACATAAACTTCTATCGAAAGTTGTAAAATTATGTGGAAAGCTTATTTCAGATTTCTGTAATTGTTCGTGTTTCAGATCTTATCTACAGTTAATTGACTTTATCTTTTGGACATTTTTCAGATTGCAGACCTAACTGCAAGGTAAGCAGAGACCTTTTTTATTTCCTGTGTTTTGTTTCTGCCTCACCTATGAGTTTCTTAATGAGCCGTTTGTATTTCAGTTTGTGTCAACCGGGCGAGATACGGCGTGTGTGAAGGCCCTGAGAGACATTGAGCCTGGAGAAGAGATTTCTTGTTATTACGGAGACGGGTTTTTTGGAGAAAATAATGAGTTCTGCGAGTGTTACACTTGCGAAAGGTAGCGTATCAAGTAAGGCGGTTGTGGGCACGAGCTGATGTCACTTCCTCCATGCACGGTGGTCTTCTGTGTTCCGTAGCCTGGCACCTGGCACGGCGCGCGTGCGCAGCCAAAGATGCAGAGCTCTTCAGGGACGTTGGCACTTCAGCCTGTGAAATGTTATCACCAGCTGCTGCTGCTTCTGAGTAGCCCAGGATGCCAGTGTGCCTAAAGAGAGAATGGGAAATAACACACGTGTGCGCACACATGTGCGCGCGCGCACACACACACACACACAGAGTGCAGAGTGGGGTTGCCCAAAAAATGGCAGGTGACATTCACCACTGATAATTTGGTAAAAAGCCTGAAGTTGTCTTGGGTATTACCAAACTGTGGCTTCTGGAATTTTTATGGTTTGTTTGTTTGTTTTAATTTTTTTATCCAAGTGTATTTGACACACCACAGTACGTCAGTTTCAGGTGTGCAGCATAGTGATTCGGCCTGTGTTCACGTTCTGCTGTGCTCACCACGGGAATTTTTATGTTTTGATGTCCATGCTTTTCATAATTCCTGAGTTCTTTTTTTTTTTTTTTTTTAAAGATTTTATTTATTGATTTGACAGACAGAGATCACAAGTAGGCAGAGAGGCAGGCAGAGAGAGAGAGAGGGAAGCAGGCTCCCTGCTGAGCAGAGAGCCCGATGCGGGACTCGATCCCAGGACCCTGAGATCATGACCTGAGCCGAAGGCAGCAGCTTAACCCACTGAGCCACCCGGGCACCCTCATAATTCCTGAGTTCTGTCTCTTCCTTAATAAGGAACCTCTTGTGACCCATCAGGATTCTAGAGTGCATGTAGAAATCCCCCAGATCGGACGTGGTGGGTCTGCTGGTTCCCACTCACTCATTGCACTGGCTTCTGCATGGAAGAGCTCCCAGAGGTGACCTCACGGGCTTGTCCGGCTTAGTGCTGCGGGAAGTACTGTCACAAGGCAGTGCACATTGGCACAGGCCACACAGCGGAGCAAACCTGGATTTCTTGGGTCCGTTTTTCTTACCTTGTGCTGTGCTAGGTGCTTTACGAACCCTGACTCGTTTGGCCTTCACGGCCATCCTGAGAGAGAGTACCAGTGACAAGTCCACATGGCAAGGACAAAAACGGGAGTGTCTGAACCCCGGGCAGCCAAACTTCAGAGCCCTCAGCCTGTACAGTTCATACTGCTTTTGCTGCTTCTCCCGCTAGAAGCACCCAGCCTGCAGCCAGCCAGCCTGCAGAGAGCGAGGGAAGCCCCGGAGGCCTCCCTCCCCTCTTTCCAGCTAGCTTGAGGTATCGCCCTGTGTCCCGAGACAGCAGAAGCCTAGAGCCCTGGTGCTGCCCCGGCCATTTCTCTCCCGTCTCTGTGGTCCTTGCCACAAGGAATGGCAGAAAACCTGTTCCTGGTGCCGCTGAGTTTTTGCCCCCTCCCTTTGTTGGGGGGGAGTGGGGAGTGGGTGTAAAAAATGTATTTTCTACATAAATAGTGGTTTGAATGTTGGTTAAATCTTAGAGCAGCTCACAGAAAGAGCTCTAGTCCACGTAGTGGTTTAATTATACTTGAATAATGCCTCACGACGTGCCTGAGCCGAGTGCCGTCTGCCGGAGCTAAGACACTGGCCATACTTCGTCAGCTGTGAGAGCTTGAGCAGCTTAGGTGCTTTCTGTGCCTCACTTACGCCATCTGTAAAGTGGGGATAACACTAGAAGCGAGCTCACGGGGTCACTGTGAGGGTTAAATTTGTTATTTCCCGTGAAGCACACAGAACAGCACAGTCAGTTCTCAGATGTTAGCTGTCAGGTTACTTTATGGCTTCTGGTCATTTGCCCATTGGAATGGAAGCTCTATGGAGGCAGAGATTTCTCAGCCTTTTCACTTGCTGCTGTATCCCCAGCCTCCGGAACAGTGCCTGGCACTAACTAGTGGGTTCTTGATAAATATTCAGTCACCAAATGAACGAACGCAGTAAATGGTGTGCCGAATCGGAGGCGGCTGGGGTAAATGTAACCGTGTACTCGGGATTCCGAACCCGGCCTGAAGCTGCTCTCTTCCTGGAATCGTGTGTGTCCTGCTCCTCAGGCACTTCTGTGCTCTGCGAGCCTCGGTTTCCCATTGGCCAGGTGCGGGTAAGCCCACCTCCCCCACAGGGTTAGTGTGAGGAGTAAGCAGACACATGAGCAGATCCGTTCATGGTGGAAAGGCTCACTCCCGGCAGGAGCCAAGGCTCTTTTCACACTGTTTGAGCACATCGATTTAAAGGTTGATCGCAAATATTCTTGAAAGTCTTAGGAACACCCAAGAGGGTGAGAGGATTCGGACTCACCCAGTTACTAGTCAGCGGTTACCTGAGTAGTTGACTTAGGTAAGGTGTGGTACGTGCTGGGTGGACAGGCCTAGTGCGATGCCAGCTGTGAGGGCAGCAGTGACAGGGACATGCACACGTGCGCTCTGCCGGGGGCTGCAGGATGAGAGAGGCGGGCGAGCAGAAGGCTTACGAAGGCTCTGAGCTCATCGGTAAGCGTCCAGGATGCATTTGATGCTCCTTTCTGGCTGTCACCATCCTGATGATCGCTGTTGGGAATGGAATGGGTTCCTGAGTAAGTGCTGTGGATTTTACTGCAGAAAATGTGAAAAATAAATTCTAACGAGGGACCAAAAAATATGAAGGATTAGATTATTTTTTAAGTTTATATGGGAATATGTCTGATGATAGCCAAGAAACAATTTCTAAAGTAGAGTTAGAGGAGATTTGCATTAGTGGGTATCAAAAGTAGCCAGGAAACTGTTGTGATCAACACTGGATGCTGTTGGCCCAGAAGTGGACAGACGGATAAAAGGACACGAACAGAGAGGCCTGAAACAGAGGTGAATGTGTGTGAGATCTGATATCCCACACGGGGAGGTGATTTGTCTAATGAATGATGTTAATATCATTCGTTCTGCATCTGGAAGAAGACCAAGCTGAGTTCAAGATGGGTTAAAGATTAAAATTTTAAAATACAATACAAAATTGTTAGAAAAAAATAGGAGAATAGCTCTCTAACCTTGGTGTAGTAGAGATGTTTTGAAATAAGTAAGGTAAAAAAACCGTGAATACAAAAATGTTTCAAATGTCAAAAGTAAAATCAAAGACAACTGATGAAGCGAAGGGAAAACAGTACGCAGATGGTAAAACGTTAATAATCCGAATAACAGAAAGCTCCTGGAAGCTCCAAAGACAGACTCTAGAAGAGAAAGGTAAGGAGGGTGCCGCACGGAAAATCATGGCCATAAACAAGGCAGTTAGAACAGTAATCAGGTGTTCGCTGTCGCTGTCCAGTTGGCGAAACGTGAGAGAGTCTGTAGTGGCGGTGAGGGTGCAGAGGAACAGGCACTCACCCCCTGTTAGTAGGGCCATGCGTTGTCTGACAGCATCGTTCAGAGTAAGGGCGCCTTCTGCCTGGGGTCAGTCCCCCATGGACGAGTCTCTCCTGTGGAAATAGCCCTCGCTAGTCAGGAGTTGGTTTGCAAGCAGTACAAGGACAGTGTTCACGGTGGCAGACAAAGACAAACATCTGCACGTTTCACTGACCACCGATGTGGAATGATTGACCACATCATGGAGTGTTTGTTCATTCAGTGTAAAAAATACAGTTTCCAAAACCTGTGTTCAGTTTAGATGTGTTCGTCCGTCGCATGACGATAAAGCGGATTGCGGAGTGTTACCATACATTTTGGTTGTGTTTTTGGTTTTGTTTGCTTAAGAAGGACTAACCGCATAGATGGGTGCGTGGACCGTGGCAGAGGAGCAGGGGATGACACACGGGCAGGCGGTTAGCGCTGGTGCCGCGGCTCCGGGCGTGCACGCGGCTGACTGGCCTCTTGGGCTTCCTGACTTAGATCTGGGATTGTTCTGCTTGTTGCGTGAGCTGGAGCACGTCTCCCTTGCATACATTACAAAGAGAAAAGCAGAGAAGTAGAGAAGCAGAGGAATAGTAGAGTTTTACTTAAAACAAAAAAACCCTCTAATTTCCAGAAAAAATAATTCCACCATGATTATTTGTATTTAAGCATAATTTAAGTATGGCCCATTTTTCGAGACATGAACCAGAAATATTGTAGGTTATGGGGGAAAGATCTGGAATATCTCAAAATACTGTATTCCTCTCTTGATCCCTGTAAGATAAAGTCGCCTTTGACATTTCTGCATTTTCTCTGCACATGTTTTTGTGTGGAGTAGAGTGGGAACTGCTTGCCTGTCTGGGTCGCAATTCCTTGGACGTTTTACCATGACTTCTTTTCTTTAATTTTAGATTTTGTTTATTTATTTGACAGGCAGAGATCACAAGTAGGCAGAGAGGCAGGCAGAGAGAGAGGAGGAAGCAGGCTCCCTGCTGAGCAGAGAGCCAGATTGGACTTGATCCCAGGACCCTGAGATCATGACTTGAGCCGAAGGCAGACACTTTAACCCACTGAGCCACCCAGGTGCCCCTACTGTGGCTCTTTTTCTTTTTTTTTCTTTTTTAAGATTTTATTTATTTATTTGACAGGCAGAGATCACAGGTGGGCAGAGAGGCAGAGAGAGAGAGAGAGAAGAGGAAGCAGGTTCCCTGCTAAGCAGAGTGCCTGATGCGGGACTCGATCCCGGAACCCTGGGATCGTGACCTGAGCCGAAGGCAGAGACTTTAACCCAGTGAGCCAGGCACCCCCCTCCACCATGACTTCTAACACACTTCCCAAGATGGGAACTGAGGCAGCCACACAATAAGTTTGTTGTGATTTTTTTTTTAAAAAAGATTTTTTTATTTGAGAGAGAAGCGCACATACAAGCTTGGGAGGGGCAGAGGCCAAGGGGGAAGCGGGCTCCCCACTGAGCAGGGAGCCCGATGCGAGACTCCGTCGTAGGACCCTGAGATCGTGACCTGGGCGGAAAGCAAACGCTTAGCCAGCTGAGCCACCCAGGCTCCCAGTTTGTTGTGATTTTTTTTTTTTTTTGCAGAAATGGTAATAAAAGTGGAATACCAGATCTGTTCTGGAAAGGTATAGAAAGCAAGAATGCTCACCCTGCTTATCAGAGATGGTTTTGGTGATGGGTTTAGATGTGTGCCCCCTAAGCTATAAGAGGTAAGGTGGTAGGAAGGGGAATTGAAAGTTTTGTTGTCCCTTAGCTGAAAGTGGAGCACTGTGGTCACTTGGGGGAGGAGTTGCTGTGTCTTCAGCCACATCCTCAAAGGAGGGAACCACGTGGGCTCCTGCGGAGGCCGGGCCTGCCCCCAGACTAGAGGGCGCCCTCAGCCTTACTGTGTGTGACAAGCTGAAGACAGAAGCAAGTCAGTGAAGGCAATTTTGACCAAAGGGATTTTTCATTTTTTAATTGTAATATGTAGCACCTTTTTTTTTTTTTAACCTCACTAATTTACATTCTCGAATTGAGCTGAGTAGGAATTCACCAGTACTCACTGAATAAAGTTAATGTCTGCAGAGCTATGTGCAGTAAGGTCGATGAGAGCCTTTCCTGAGCACTTTCATATCAGAAGAGTTTATATAAAAATAGAAATTATTTTAAAATCTAGAAATTATTAGAGTAAGCTACAAATGATTCTTGTCCTATGATAAAAGCAAGTCTTTTAATGCCCTTTATTAAGTAACATTGTGTTAATTATGGTCATTCATGTTTATCTTGGTAACATGAAAGAAATTAAAGTTTTTATTGTTCTAGAAGTCAGATTTTCACTGATACAGTGTAGCCACCTTGCATAGATTTTTAGTTAATATTTGTCTATATCTAACATCGAGTTCTAAGTAATGAATTAATTTATGGAAATTCTCTGATTCCTTTTTAATTTGTTAATTCTTAATATGCAGTGTTGTAGAGGTAAGTTGCGTAGAGCAGAGCTGGAATACAATTAAAGGGTGGGTTAATTCAGCCACAATGTAGACCTGACTCTGGACTCACCAGCTTTGAAATGGAAAAATTAGTTATTTCCATCTACACCTGGACTTCAGGGTCTGGGAGTTTCTTATGGGCAGTGAATAATCAGTTGATAATAGTCACAGTAATTTGTTGTTTAAAGTTTAGAGGGTTTTCTGCATTAGTTTTCTATACATTTTTAATTCTTTTACGAGTCCTAGACTTGACAGATTTCCAGTGATTATTGAGGCCTCATCAGCGCGCCGCATCTGTTGACATGATGCGGTCGTGAGCCCTCAGCACCTGACCTTAGAGTAAGGACACTGTCTGTTTAACCTGTGCTGTTTTCTCTTTCAGACGGGGAACCGGTGCTTTTAAATCCAGAGTGGGACTGCCTGCGCCTGCTCCTGTTATCAATAGCAAATACGGACTCAGAGAGACAGATAAACGCTTAAATAGGCTTAAAAAGTTAGGTGACAGCAGCAAAAACTCAGACAGTCAATCTGTCAGCTCTAACACTGATGCAGATACCACTCAGGAAAAAAACAATGCAAGTAAGTAAGGGAGATTGATAAGCATCTGTCTTCTTTTGTTATTATTATTATCATTTTTAAAGTATTTTCACACAGTTGTCTTTCTAAAGTGTGCTTCACTTCAGTAGTTTTGATCTTTTAAATATTGAGAGAAGCTCTGGGACTCCCATGCTTCAGCAGCACCGCAAGGTTCTAGAAACGATCCGAGCATAAAAGCAGTCTGTATCCCGCCTCCAGATTCAGTCCTGTCCTCTAGACTGAACTGTCTGCTTTTCTTGAATTCCTGGTAACTGGATACTACATTCTTCATCATGTGTTCCAGGGTCGTCCTGTGTTTGAGAGAAACATTTTCAAGGTGTTAGTTTGACTGTGGCGATGGTGGTAGGTCCTACAGGAAGGCGAAGGACTGGGTGGAGGTGTGGAGGCACGTCCGTGTCCCCACGCCGAGCCAGTCCCTTAGCACACGTGACGCCAGCCCGGGCAGTTCATAGCTCTGGCCTCAAGGCTTCCACCTGCTTGTCGCTTGCTTGCCCTTTCCAACCGACCTGAGCCCGTTCACCAGACCACCAGCTCCCAGGCTCAGCGTTGCGATAGAGGAGCGTTCGGAAGGTCGCTGGTTCTCTGACGTGGTGCCCTAGCCACCACGGAAAGCCGCAAGAGAGGTGCCACGAAGAAGCCAGCCCTTAAGATACCGGTTGTGCGTGGGGGCAAGACAGTATGGAAACTGGAAACAGAACGGAGCATAAAGAGGAAAGAAAGCGGAGCCAGCCTAGCCGGGCAGAAGGAAGTGCGTCCTGTTTGTGGAACTTTGAAGTCCTGGGACCATGCTGGTGGCGGCCGGTTTCCTCTGGGTAACACCAGTTTCCTCTCGTTGCCACTAAAGCTGTAGGCGCGTTAGTCTGACTTGTTTCTGACAGGAATCAAGTTTCCACGTTTTGACTCAGTGATCCCTAGGGACACCTGTTTTGCCCTGCCAGGTGGCCATAGGTCCTTGGTAGCGCCTTGGTGCCTCTGGAAGTCGCGTTGCTTGAGGCTCCCCCCACCCCGTCTTCAGCTGTTTGCAACCCAGCGCGGTGCACCCCTCCCCTGCAGAAAACCCAGGCAAGAGGGGAAGGCCTCTCCCGCGATGGGTAACGTCATGCCGTGAGTTCCTGCGTCCACCTGCTGCTGGAGGTCAGGGGCCAGGTGTCACCCCGTAGCGGAAGAGCAGTACCGTGTTCTAGTCCAGTGTCCCTGCCCCAAGTGAGCACAAAGAGCGCAGTTAGCCCGCCACTCGCTGTTGACTGTTGGTTCTCACAATAAATGGAACATAAGCAACGTTTTGTTTCCGGAGTCTGGTTCCTTGGCGAAACTGGAGACTTGTGAAGCCCGGTTTAGAAATACATGCATGAAACACTACAGAGCGCGGACACGGCCACCACGCTGCGCACGCCGGACGGCGCTGTGACACGGGGGGCATTAACTCTATTCCTACTGTATGCATACTGAACTCAGTACACCACGGAGTCAAAAAGAGCGTAACGTAGGCAGCCACTGAAAGTGTGCCGACTACCATGTGGCCCTCTGGGGAGTATTTCTTAGTAAGCCAAATCCTCAGAAGCCTCCTAGTTGCTGGAGAGCTGTGGAGATGTCTGAGACTCAGGCCCATCCCCCGGGGTGCAGGAAGCATCCGGGTCGTCACGCCGAGCAGGCTGCAAGCGCAGAGCAAGCCGGGGTCCCTTTGACCCGGGGTCTCAGCCTCACCGAGGGGCGATGCTGCGCTCCCCAGTGATTGCCGATGGGGGGGAGCTGACGGTTCAGATCACCTTTCTGCAGGATTACAGTGGTGAGGACTGGGAGGGTGGTTGGCGCTGCCGTGGAGGGCCGGGCGCTGGAGTGGACAGACGCAGCCCCCGCTCTGGAGGAGCTGGAGGCTTACCACCAGCAGCCCTCGCAGCCCGCCCTCCGCTGGGCCGCCACCGCAGTGTCCTGTCAGGTCCCCACAGGTTTTCTTTCAGAAGGGATTGCTTTTGGTGTCTGTGTCTCGACCATAACCTCCTACCTGGTTGAAAGAAGGACTTTTTGAGATTGCAGCTGGGAGCAAAGCCCAGGCTGCCCGAACCTCTCCCAAAGGAGGCGGTGAACAGCTTGTGTGTTCTTTTTTAGAGAAACATTTCTGCCTAGTCGGGAGAAAACTTCCTTCTGCGCAGATCTCTTTTTGAAAGGTGTCTCTAGAGCCACGAGTTTGACTGTGGGCTTTAGCATCCGGAAAGAGGAGACAACAAGAAATCCATTTTCACAAGTTCAGTCCACAAGCCTGAATTTTAAGGCCATTATTAGAAGAGCGTAGTGTCTTAGGCCTCTTGTGGCTCGATGGCTAGGCCACACTCCCCCCATAGTGCCGCGAACCAGGGTGTGAGTCGTGCCAGTGCCACAGGTCGGTGTGAGGCCTGGAAGCCAAGGCGGGTGGAATAAGTTTATCTTAACTCGGGAGCGCCTGTTCTAGAGAGAGTGGACTGGGCCACCCGCTTCTCACTGTCAGCGGTCACAGACCTCACTGTCGATCTGAACCCTCCTTGAAGCTGAGCCGGTAGGATACTGCTCGGTCCTTTCCGACAGCCATTGCAGGCTGCTCCTGCCGGCCTGGGCTGGTCGTGTCCGATGGAAGGTGCTTGTTGAGCCTGACAGACTTGAACTGAACTCTACAGTCTCACTCAGGGTTTTCTGGATCTTCAAGTTCTGAAGATGCCAGGCTGTGGCCGGCCCTCATGTTCCCTTGGTTTATGGGCATAGTGTGCGTTTTTGGGGCCTTGCCAGTACCGAAGCCAGCCCGGGCGCACAGGAATCTTTGATGTCATTTCACTGTTCGTGTGGGCTGTCATTCTCGATGCGCACACAGGGCTGCCTTGTGCTTTGGAGGGCACTGTGAGGTGGCGGTGAGGGCCGTGCCGTGTGGGTCCTGTCCCCGGGAGTTAAGCACCGCCACTTAACTCTGTGGCATACTTAGTACGGTAGGTCTTGAGTCAAAGATGCCGCTCAGTCCAGATGCCAGCTCTCCCCCATTGCCGGTGGGCGACCTGAGGCACGCTCAGCCGGACGCATTCGGTTGCCCCGTGGACTTAATAGCGCTACGAAGAAGGCATGTTAGGATTGAGATCATACTGATTGGGCCATTCGCACAGCATCAGTATATAATAATTGTTAAGAATGTGTCTCTGCACCTAGAATGACTGTTTTTGATTTGTGCACTGGAGATCTGTCCCCGCCGCCAGGCCATAGAGTCGCCCCATGGTGTGGCTGCGCCGAGGCCAGAGGAGCCGCAGGGGTGCCTGATCTCTGCTGAGTCAGAGTCCTCAGTCCCTGGACAGACTCCCGTTCGTTGGCAGCGCGGCTGCTGTCTTCCTCTAGCCTACCAGCACTGTCCTCCCGAACCAGGGCAGTGTAGACCCGTCCAGGAGGACCCTTGGCGCCCGCAGGGCTCCCATCTTTGTCACATGGCTCACGTTGGCCTTCCCAGATTCTCTGGGTCTCTTCTGACCTTGGACTTGATGATCATACCTCTGCTGGGTTTTGTTGAGAAACTTTTTAAAACGAAAGTCTAGGCTGACCAGTACACGAACACGTGTAAGTGAGATCTCCGTATCAACAAATCCATAGCATCCAACACAGTCCGTTCTGTGTGGTTTAGAACACAAACACGAGCGCCCTGTGGGTGGGTCCCGCAGTTGGCTAGCCAGGGAGTCCTTTGGAAGCAGGGGTGAATTCAGAATCACCAGAAAACGAGACTCACCTAATGGATTAAGATAGAAGCCAGACTAAGGAGGATCTCAGGTGCTTTGAAAACAGAAAGGGTCATTTGTAGAAAGTCCTGAAGGTCTCCCTGAGCAAAGCATTTCTTAAGTGGAGTCTTAAAGGGGGGAGGGGACTGGCTTAGGAAAGCGTCTTCAGGGTGGAGGGAATTCATAAATGAAGACCTGGGATGCGTGTAGGACCCGAATAAGGAAAGTAGATCGTGGCTGGAGTAGGGGGTAGGAAGGAGGAATATGACCATTGTTGAAATTTTTGGATTTATTCTGAGGGCATTCGGTTACTGAAAGTCTTAAAGCCCGGCAGTGACGTGTTGTACTAGGAAAGTCACTCCAGACACAGGGTGGAGAACAGGCTGTTGGGGGAAGCGATGGGAGAGACGAGGAAAAGTAGGGGAGGGAGTCGCCGCGGTTCAGGCAGGGGGCTATGAAGCGAGAGAAGTAGATGGCCGCAGGGATGCGGCAGGAGGGGGCTCCACGGGACCTGGTGGCTGACTGGGGGAGGCGGTTAGGGAAAGCAGGAGGGCGGGGTGACCTCTCGCCGTCCGCTTGGGCAGCTGTCTGTGTGGATGGTGGTGTTCCTGAGCAGGATGGAGAATTTAGAGGGAGAGCAGCCGTGAAGCTTGATGCTGAGTTCAGTTCGGGGGGCATGTTGGCTGTGATGAGGGGTCCATCCTCGGGATGGTCTAGATGCCGGCAGGTCTGTGGTGTTACCGACCTGTCATCTAGGAGGGAGGCTGGAGAAGGTGGCTTGGGAGCTGCCGGTGCATCAGTGCTAAGAGCCATGCAGGGGGCAGGGTGGGTGCTTGTCACCCAGAGAAGGCGTGTAGTTTCCAGAGGGTCTAGGACAGCGGAGGCCTGAGGCATGCAGTTGCGGGGGGCAGAGGGCAGGGCACGTGAGAGTGTGGCCCTGTGGGAAGCCAGGGGGATGGGAGTTTTCAGGAAGACAAGCGGTGAGCAGCGTCCCGTTCTGCAGAGAAAGGAGGAGGAGGGCAGGGCTGGAGAGTGGCCGCTGGACGGCACGACAAGGTTTTCCAGGGCTGCCAGAGGCTGTCTCCCTAGCGGGACGAGCTGGATCCAGGTCGCAGCGGGCTTGCGGTCCAGCGCGTGGGGTGCGTGTGGGTTGAAGGGGTGGTGCGGGCGCGGCGCGGGAGCAGGCAGCAATATGAACAGTGAGGCTGACAGCCACCAAGTTTGGTCCTGGAGTGGTCCTTGAGGAGTCTGAGCCGAGCCGGGGGACTTCACAGTGGAGTTTGAGAAGGCCAAAGTGCCGGACGCCGGCGTGCGCTCACATCGGCAAGCACGTGTCTTCAGACCTCGTAGGAAGCCTCGTGAGCATAAAGAAATCCTATAACCAAAGAAGGCCCTGTATAGGCTCGTGTTTTAAAAAATCATTTCCAACGAGTTTGTATGATTCCGGTCCATGCGACGTCAGTTCTCCGGTCGAATGGCGCCCAAACCACGACTGCTGCTGTTCTCTAAGGACGAGTGGCTGCCTCGGGGTGGGTAGCCCATACGGAGAAGTGCCTTCTGGGTCCAGTCCAGGTGCTCGCTCCTGGGAGCTGTGCTGGTCTGGGTACCCCAGATCCTCTTATGAGACACCCTTGAGTATAGAGCCTTCTCTTCTTGCTGGTTTGCTATGTTGGGAATGCTTGTAGCGCATTCTTGTTCTCTCTCAGAAGCTACCTAGTGCTAACTTATTTGCTTAGCCATGCAGAAGGAACAGCCGCCGCCCTGGCAACCCTTGGCCAAGTCCACGGCGACAGTCTCTGCCGGGCAGTGTGCTCGGTTTACCCATAGTCAGTGTTTACTCGCCCTGTTTTCTGCTGAGAAGTGCGGGTTCTTACTTCTGTCATCTCCGCTTCCTGAGTGGATGACTCCGGGGCAGTTTGATGAGGAAGGGATTTCAGGTGGGGGCTGGGGGGGGCGATAAGGAATTGAGAAATGGACTCCTGTAAAACACTGTGCATACAGGTCCAAACAACGGAGAGAAAAACGTAAAGACAGCAGAAAGTCCCTGGTAAGGTCAAGCTCACTGCAGAGCTTAAACTTGAGTCACCCATAAGCCTTTTTGCGAATCTGATCGGGGTCCTCAGGTTGGCAATTCCCAGGAGGGTCCTTGCAGCCTTTCCATACACTTGTCCAGAGGAAGTTGGATCCCCCTTTGTCCCACGAGTGTAACTCTAGTCGCAGGCTTCTTCCTACCTCGGTTTGGTGGTTGGCAGCCGGCGGTCCCTGAAGGGATGCAGCCGAGAACGCTCTGCCGCCCCTGGAAGTCTGCTGGTCCTCGCGGAGTGGGAGCAAGAACTTTGTGTAGTGCCGCTCGTTGTGGGATTGACAGTATATAGTTCTTAGGGTCTCTCTCGCTTGTTTGAAACCACTGTGGTAGAGTGTCTGTTAGAGCTCAGCGATGACGTATTTCTGTGCTGTATTACCAGTCAAGTAATCTCCTTCCTTTGAGTCCATGAGTCACGGGATTTAGAAACCTATCTTGAATGATGTTGAGAATTTGTGAAAGAAAATCTCATTTTTCCTCAAGTTTACAAAGACTCGAAATAAGGAAAAGAAATACTTACATGTCGGACAAGTATCACAATGGGTTATGGACGAGCTCTGGGTGGAGTGCAGGTCTGTGCTGCAGGAGGTGCCGAGGTGCTCCGTAAACCGGAGGCAGCGGTTGGGAAGTTACAGGAAGGCGGCATGGGGGTGCCCGTGTGCCGGCGGAGACCAGCGGGGTCCCCTCACACGCTGCTCTGATCCAACCCTCTCGTAGCCAGCAGGTTTGGGTGGTGTGTTGAGTGCGCCTGTGTTCCCCGGACTGGTTTTCATCCTTTTTTTTTTTCTTCTTAACTCGCAGCTCCCAACCGAAAATCTTCCGTCGGTGTGAAAAAGAACAGCAAGAACAGAACATTAACGAGGCAGTCTCTGTCAAGAATTCCAGCTTCCTCCAACTCTACCTCATCTAAGCTAACTCATGTAAACAATTCCAGGGTACCAAAGAAACTGAAAAAGCCTACAAAGCCTTTACTTTCAAAGATAAAATTAAGAAATCATTGCAAACGGCTGGAGCAAAAGAGCGCTTCTAGAAAACTCGAGATGGGAAACTTAGTACTCAAAGAGCCCAAAGTAGTTCTGTATAAAAACTTACCCATTAAGAAAGAGAAGGAGCCCGAGGGACCGGCTCCGGCCGCGGCAGCCGGCGGGTGCTTAACCAGACACGCGGCGCGGGAGCACCGGGCGGGCTCCGGGCGAGGTGCCCCGCCGCTGGGGCATGGCACCCCCTGCGCCTATACCACCAGGAGGTCCGCGCGGACGAGGACGACCCCGAAGGAGCCCTCTGACCTCCCGCTGGATCCCAGCCCGTCGGACGGCTATAAGAGCGGCTCGCCAGCAGCGGGCCCGGACGGCAGTGGTGGCGAACAGCCGGCTGCCCCGGCGCAGGAGGGGGACCTGTCCCCCGGGGCGGCGCCCAGCGGGGAAGCCAAGTGTCCGAGGAGTGACAGCGGCCTGTCGAAGAAGAAATCACGGCAAGGGAAACTTGGGAAGCCGTTGGCGAAAGCTGAGGAACCTGCCGAGGGGCCGGACTCCCCTGGAGAAGCTGGCGTGGCGCCCGAGGTGCTGGGGGCCCCCTGCGAGCCGGCCGAGCACGGCGCCCCGGAACCCGCGTCCGGGGCCTACCCGGACTGGGCGCCTTCGCCCGGCGGCGGGCCGGTCGTCACGTCCGACAGCTTCAAGACGAAGGACGGCTTCAGAACTGCAAAAAGTAAAAAGAAGAGGCGAATCACCAGGTATGACGCACAGCTGATCCTGGAGAATAACTCTGGGATCCCCAAACTGACTCTTCGGAGGCGCCACGACAGCAGCAGCAAGACCAGCGACCCGGAGAGCGACGGCATGAGTTCCTCAAAGATAAGCATCAAGCTAAGCAAAGACCACGAGAGCGAGAACAACCTGTACGTAGCCAAGCTCAACAACGGCTTTAACTCAGGGGCGGGCGGCAGCGCCACGAAACTGAAGATCCAGCTGAAGCGCGACGAGGAGGGTCGGGGGCCGCACCCCGAGGGGCTCCACGAGAACGGGCTGTGCTGCGGCGACCCTCTCTCGCTGCTGGAGTCCCGCATGGAGGTGGACGACTACGGCCGCTACGGGGAGGAGAGCACGGACGAGCCGTCCTCCTCCGACGGCGGCGAGGAGGACGAGGACTACGAGGAGGACTTCGAGGACGACTTCATTCCCCTCCCTCCGGCCAAGCGCCTGCGGCTGATCGTGGGCAAGGACTCCATCGACATTGACATCTCCTCCCGGAGGAGAGAAGACCAGTCTCTGCGGCTCAACGCGTGAGCGCGGTCTCCGTTTGGCCCCGGGAACCTCCTTTAAAGAAATAAAAACCAGTTTCCGTCAGTAAGTCCTCCCCCGAGACCGCTGTAGCCGCGCTTCCCTGGCCTCCACTGAGCAGCGTCCTGCTGTAGAACGTGTACAGCCCGCTGACTCTCCCGAAGTCCGATTTGTGCACATTTTTATTGTACTTTCTAAATAGCCTTCCTACGTGCAATTCTGAGTTAGAGGGAAAGCCCAGTTGTAAAATAAAGGCTCCAGCGAAATTGTACAGTGATAGCGACTTTCCACACGGGACGTTGAAAACAATAATGTGGCTACACAATTTTCTTTTTCCCTTTTTTTTTTTTTCCTCTTCCCTTTTTTTTTTTTTTTAACCAAGAGCATCAACTGGCTCTTTAATATATGACTAAACAATAATTTAAAACAAATCATAGTAGCAGCATATTAAGGTTTTCTAGTATATGCTAATATCACCAGCAATGATCTTTGGCTTTTTGATTTATTTGCTAGATGTCCCCCCCACCTCGGAGTTTTGTCACTTTCACACTGTCCGCTGGCCCAGGTGTACTGTGCGTGGCCTTGCTCAAAAGAGCAAACCATCGGTCGGGAGTCGAATTGGTTTCTTTAAAAAAAAAAAAAAAAAAGTACAATGACACGCGTGACCGCTCACTTTCCAGTACGTTGTCTGTACGAGAGCGCGGTGTGGAGGACAAGTTCCGAGTCCGTGTATTTATTGCTTGTCATGTAAATTAAAGACCTTGTATTTAACACTTTTCGATCCTTTTAGATAAAATTGTTCTTTGCAAGAATGATTGGTGCTTATTTTTTCAAAACTTTGCTGTGAACAATGTGATGACAACAGGCAACATTTATCTAATGAACTACAGCTCTCTTAATTTGGGTCTTCAAGGTTTCTGTTGCACTTGTAAAATGCTACAAGGAATATTAAAAACTCTATTCACTTTAACTTATAATAGTTTATGAAATAAAAACATGAGTCACAGCTTTTGTTCTGTGGTAACCTATAAAAATGTTTGTCTTTGAAATTCAATGTAAAGAACTGAGAACAATGTATATGTTGTAAATATTTGTGTGTTGTGAGAAATTTTTGTCATAAGAAATTAAAAGAACTTACCAGGAAGGTTTTTAAGTTTAGAAATATTCATGCCAATAAAATAGGAGATTATAAAATATATAGTTTTAAGCACTGCATCAGTGGGAGTTCTTGGCTTATGTTAGTTTATGTATGAAAATATCAAAGATTTTTTGACTATATTATCAGTTAAACGAAAAGAGGAGTCAGATTTAATTTGTTTTTTTTTTTAAGCACTTTGAGAAGAGAAATTAATTTTAAGTAACTTAATGAGCAAAGTTTTGATTACTACTTTATGTTCAATACCAACCTTTCATTTCTCTGGATTATTTTACAAATCATTGGACAAAGAATTTGGGAATATAAAACTGTAGCAGGTGTTTGACGCCAGTGGGTCTCCTTATTTCTGGGAAATGTGTACGTGTACTTTCAGATATACAGTGTTCCTGAGTAAGATCGATTTAGGGGATTCGTGTAGTGTCTATAGAAAAGTAGCCCATGTCTTAAGATATTAAAAGGAATCTGCCCGTAACAAAAAGTCCAGTGGAGAAAACCTCAATGCTTACTCTTACTTTTGGTGATTCCTGCTGGTTGCCAGGTTCTGGGGAACATCCTTTAAACTGAGTCCCATAAAACAATGGCCAATAGGGGTTCCATGTAGAAATTAATAATATTCATAAAAGTGTTTGCAATGTAGAGTTTTTGTTTCTCCTCACGTTCTTTTAAGGAGTTACTCGTGTGGTCTTAACGTCGCCTCATTCCCGTCTGTCCCATGCAGGTCACCCCTCAGGTAGTGTGGAGGGCAGGTGCAGACCCGCTTCCCTGCCACATCCCCCGCCCCCGCCCCTGCTCCGCGTGTGGTCCGTCCCCGGATTCGAAGCAGAACAGTTCCCCCCGGTTCTGTCCCGAGGCCCTCAGAGCGCATTGTGGACCACATCTGTCCTCACATTGTCCCTCGGGGGAGAAGTGTGAGTCTCCAGCCACTGAGGAAGGTCGAGCATAGACTCCGTGTCTGGAAAGTACCAGAAAGCTGTGGGCCACCCCTTACACTCCCGCCTTAGTGTGGAGCATGTCGAAGAGGTTCAGAGACTTAAGTCTCAGACCATCTCCCGGAATATCAGCGACAGCCATTTCAGGACTTTCCCCCTAAAGGGAAAAGTCACAAAATACCACATTTCTCCATTTCGAAGCTTGATTTTAGTAACTTATTTACGTTTTTCGAGGCTGACCTTCCCCAGGGGCCCCAGCAGCGGAGCCCTGGGGTCGGGGTGCACAAACCTTTCAGGGAAACCTGATTTCCATTTTTCCAGGTGGGGGCCTCGGAGCTGCTCGGGCTCCGCCGTGGAACTTCCCTGTGTGCGATGGCGAGAGCCACACACGGGTGACACGGTGACCACTTGGAAGAGGCTGCGTTCCATACAACTTCAAGCTTGAGCTTGCGCAATGATTCGTAAAGATTTTGGCATTGTAAGAATTAGGAGATGATCATAAAAATACATGTAAAGTGTTCGATTTTCAATCATTTTTCAAATTACTGTTTTAAATTGTTTTGCTGAGTTGTAATACCTTTGAGATACAATGTATTCCTTGTACTGAAAGAATGAAAAAAAGGACTTTTTCAGCATTTGAGGTAAGTTCTTTAACGTTTCATTAAAAACATTTTTTACAAATATTTTGTACATGCACTTGCAGTATTGAGGTTAATCATTTTAATAAATTCGGAAATTGAAACAATGTGGCCAGTGTTCGCTGTATCTGAGAAGGAAGGATCTAAGGGGTGCCTTTCAGCACAAGACTTCCGTTTCAAGTAGGATTGGTCAAGTGGAAGGTGTGCAAGCTTTCCAGCATCTGCGAGTTAGAGTTAGCCGAACTGAGCCGCTGCCTGTGTCCCGGCCTCCCATTTGCTGCCGGTGCCGCTCCTTTTGTTGAAAAGACGGGAAAGCAGTCCTTGTCTCCAGGGGAGGCTCCCCTCCAACCCCCCCCCCCCCGCCCTCCGACCCCACACTGCGCAACTCCCAAGGGCTGGGTTTCTACCCTCTCTGAATGGACAAAACCGGCCTATCGGGTGGCGTGGGTCCTCTGTCCTCCTAGTTACTGTAGCAAAACCCGATTGAGGGGAGACGTGGGCCTGGCTTAGGAGTCGGGGGGCAGGAGTTGGTCCAGCCCTGCTGCATCTGAGGGGCCCTGGGCGAGCTGCCAGCCCCCCCCCCCAAAAAAAACCTCTGCAGCACCGCGAAGTCCCCGTGGATGCCTGAGGCAGGCAGGGTGGGTGACGCAGCATGGACCGGAGAGCGCTGATGTCCCCATTGAAACTGCCGCCTCCGCCCGGCTTCATTCCCGCCCACTACCCGGTGGCAGCTAGCTTGCAGCATGCTGCCCGGAGCCCTGTGTGGTTTCGTCCCTCAAGTGCCAGCTCTGACACTGGTGCACACCCAGTCATGCTTGCTTCCAAGCCCAGAGGCGCTTTGGTAACCCCAAGCTTCCAGTAAGCGAGGCCCTGGCCTGCGAGGGTGACGCAGTCTCCAGCGTCTCCCTCCCCGAGGTCAAGAGCATGGGCACTGCTTGCATTCACTAGTGGGGAAGCCCGTTGGAAAAGCGATTTTGAGTCCTTCGGAAGGGGCGGGGCGTGTGGATGGGCAGGGTTGGGGACGGGGCCTCCCGCCAGGGCCACCCCCGCCCCCCGTTACTGCACCTCCCAGGGCATCAGGTTTGTGTTCACGGAAACTGTTGCAAAAGCCTCCGATCTGGGGGCCCCAAGATGGCCTGCAGCCTCCTGTGGTGACTTGGGTCACAGTCTTTGAAAGAAAATCTGTCTGTTCCCAGATCCTGTTTTCTCCTTGTCAAATGCGTGAGTTTTTCTGCTAAGTTCAATCGATCAAGACTTCTCTTTTTTGGGGGTACCCCTCCCCCCAACTGAGTCTGCTCCACCGTGGGGCCGCTCACACACCAGAAGGCTGGCAGGGGATGTGCACGTGGCCGGCCAGTCCGAGACCCTGGCCGGCGCGATCCCTAGTGACCTAGAGTAAGGCTGCATTTCTTTAATACTGCTTGAGCACCTAGTCTGTATTAGTGCGGGGGCAAGAGGTGTAATTAATTAAAACCCTGGGAGCAGGTGACAGTGACCTAGGAGAGGGGACCAGAGCGCCCGGCCCCTCCCCCCACCAGGACCTAGAAGAGGGCAACAGGGTCTTCCCGGAGGAGCCGGCCCGGTGGGGAGAGCGGAAGCAGCTGGGAGGGCAGGTGGCCTTAAGGCGGGGGTTTGTGTGGTTAATGAGGGACAAGCACAGTGAGATGAGAAACTTCCACGGGGGATGAGTTCACAAAAGGGAAGGTGGGGGAGTTATTCAGAGTCTGGGGGAGGCGGGCTGGCCTTAGTCTGGGTCAGTCTTCCCTGGTAACAAGAGGAACGAGGCGGAGCTGTGGGGGGGCCAGTTCCGGCAATGAAAGTTTCTGTTTTGTCTGTAAACAGGAGGCGAGGGCCCTCAGAGCTTCAGGAGCAAGAAGGAGATCCAAAGTCGAGAAAGGAAAAGCAAGCCAACTCTCCAAACGCAGCTCAATTCATTATGGAAACATTTACCAATTACTTTCTAGGTACTGGACTGTGTTCTAGACACCCCTGGAACCAAGGCAGAGGGGCACAGCTCTTCTCAGCCCTGGTGCGAGACTCTAACCCAGGTGGCGGTAGGGTGGGGGTGGGGGGCAAGATAGAGGGCTCGGGGGGTGGGGCAGGAGAGGGCTTGAATGAAGAGTCCCGGAGAGTGTACCAGTTAAGGAAGAGAAGAAGAGTCTGTGGCCTGAGTGGGCCCCTAGTCAGGGACAGTACAGTCACCCGAGGCCTGGAGATGCACCTGTGGTCAGAGAACGAACAAGCTAGTGGGAGGGGAGGAGGTTGTGGCCAGAGCGGGCCCTCAGAGGTTCGGAGGGACTGCCTTTAACTGATGGCAAAGACGCTGATGGGGCCTGAGAGAGAGTGTCCTGGTTCTGGGAGACCAAGACATTGGGCAGAACCAAAGTCACTCAAGATGACAGCTGACACCCTTTCCTGTGAGTCCTGGGAACCACTAGCTGGAAGCAGCCTGCAGGGGATAAACACGGGGAGGTCCCCTACTCAGGGACGGGGGTGCCTTGCTGAAAGGGAGGTGAGCAAATGCTCAGAAATTTTGTTTCAGTGAATGAGTCAGCCTGCTTGAGGCCACAGGTTGCAGGGCCAGACCTGCCCAGACCTGGCCAGGTCGCAGGGCCAGACCCAGCTCCAAGGTCCTGGGTGCTTTTGGATGCATGCCTGGAGAGCACTAGCAAGAGTTCCAGAGCCAAGGGTCACTGGGCCAGCCCATGTCGCAAGGCCCCGGCTTCCCAGGTTAACTCTGGAAAGTTCCGTGGATGACAAATGGTAATCACTGCCTTTTACCCTCCTTTCCATGCAGTTATACGGGGCCAGGGGAACTTTGCCCGGAGGTTATCATGCAGATAAGCACGGTGACCTAACCCCACGAGTGGAATAGACTCCGGCGCTTGAGAAGTGTGTAAGGTGCTTCATGGACTGGCCTTGAGCTGAGTGAGTCGAGCCAGAGGAGGCCCGAAGACCTCCAGGAAAAAGTCCAAGGTTTCTTCCAGCCTGGTGAGCAGCTGACTCCATCTCGACAATGACCTCACGCAAACGTAGCCTGGCAAACAGGAGGAGGGGGACACACTTTGGAAGCTAGAGTGACGAGTCCGGGGAGCGGAGCGAGAACACTCCTGCACCGCTGACCCCCCCCCCCCCCCCGCGTGTTGTGATCTCTTACACCTGCAGGTGGGGCGGGGAGTCAGATGTGGATGGGAAGAGTCTGCTAATCTCTCCCCCAGCCTCTGGCAGGTTGGAGGTCACACTCCCTCAAACCAAACAGAAAGACATTTATTTCCTCCTCTTGCCAGTGAAACCACATTTTTCCTGGGGTAGGAAGGGGGAGTGACGGACGGCCTGAGCAGCCTCCAAGTGGCCCAGACCCGCTCCAGGCAGTGCTCAGGCCCGGTCCTTGGGGGCCCAGCGCTGTGGGTCCTGCTGCCCTCCCCTGCGGTTCCTCTCTGGTCTCTGTTTTCTCACCTGTCAAGCAGGGCTTACCTCACACTGACTATGCAGTTGTTCAGGAGTGACAGGAGCCGTGAGCCTCTGCCTGGGGCCCCATCCCCGTGTTGCCAGGGCTGAGTGCCATCTGTGCGCTCGGGGGCTTCCTCTGGGCCTCTGACCTTTGCCCTCTCCGGTTAACACCTGCTCCACCAGCCTCCAATCACAGCCTTTTCCATTCCAGCTTCAAATCACTGGGCCCCTGGAACCAGTCTCCACTGGGACGTGGTGGACGGACATCAAGGTTTCCAGTTCTTTCTTCCTCTGGCCAATGCCTCTGTCCGCCACGCTGGGCCTCCTCCGTTCCCAGAGCACACTCCTCCTTCCCCATGCCTCCCCTCCTTCCGCAGGGGCCTTTCTGGATGTGTCTGCTCCCTTGCCAACCTTCTCACTCAGGGCGCTCAAAAGGCACGGGGTTCCGGGACTGGCTCTCCCGGAGCCACGAGGGGCAGGTGCATACATTGGCAGAAAGTGGGACACAGGCCTGGATGGGAGGAAGTGAGAAACCCTGAGGGGGTGCCCAGGAGGCGCCACTGCTGCTGGGGAATCGAGGCAGGCAGGGTCCAACGCAGAGCGGGGAGAGGAGAGACGAAGAAGTGTCCAGAGACCCTGGTATGAATAGTTCGTAAGCCCAGGGGGCGGAGAGGCAGCAGACCGGAGGAGTCCCGGAGACAAGGAAGGACAGGATGTGCTCTGGAAGGATGCCGAGAAGTTCAGAGTGGCCAGTCCAGAAGATTCAAAGGGCCTGGAGGGGCCAGGTGCCCCTGAGGACATTGGGAGGGAGACGGGGACTCACTGGGTTAGGAGGAAGGGCCAGGCACCCTCAGGGGAAGCTCAGTCCACACCACTTCCTAACTGGGCAGCCTTGGCTCCCTGTTCTGTGAAATGGAAACAACCGTGCGTGCCCACCTCACTGAGGAGCAGATGAAACAGCAAAAGGGTGTCCAGGCACGATGTGGCCCACGGTGGGTGGTCAGCCATCATGGGTTTCTTTCAGTTTCTGGGATCTAATTCCAGAGGCTGTGCTTGCTGTTTCTCTGGCTTCACCCAGTGAGCCCCACCTGGGCTCCCCAACCCTCCTCCCGGCCCCAACAGTGGCCCAGGCACCCCAGGCCAGAGGCCAGAGGCCAGAGGGACAGAGGGACAGAGAGGGGGAACCCCGGGCAGCAGGGACAGCCTGAGCCCCCCCTGCTGGCGGTGGAAGGCATCCTGGATTCCAACACAGGCAGGTGCTGCTCAGGCCTCTTCTTAGCAGCCTCCTCCCGGGAGAGCCAGGCCGCCGGGGGAGGATGGGGCCGAAGCACAACGGCCGAAGCAGGAGAGAAGAACCGGGGAGCAGGAAGGCCGCTGGCGGCTGCGCCACGGATGCTGCAGAGCGGAGGCAAGGCAGGCCGGGCCGGGGGACGCGCGGACGAGGCGTCGGATGACATGCCCCTGTCTGGACTTCATCCAGTGGGTCTCGAACACCCATCACCATCTGACCTCAGCCACTGCCTCTGAGAGACCCACCCTACTCATCCCAGAGCTGTCGCCTTTGGTCCTTTGCCCTGGATCCCAGACAGGTACGAGTTCCGTTCTCAGGCGTGGCTGGAGCTCACCCACACCCAGGACATTCTCGACAGTCTGGCCGAGGGACAAAATAAAAACAAACACAGGCACTTGATCATGTTACTGTGCCCTGCACAGTTCATTTTTAAAGTAGAGCTTTGCGGGGTACCTGGGTGGCTCAGTGGGTTAAGCCTCTGCCTTCGACTCAAGTCATGATCTCAGGGTCCTGGGGTCCAGCCCCCGTGGGGCTCTCTGCTCATCGGGGAGCCTGCTTCCTCCTCTCTCTCTGCCTGCCTCTCTGCCTACTTGTGATCTCTCTCTGTGTCAAATAAATAAAATCTTTTAAAAATAAATAAATAAAGTAGAGCATTGCTACATATGCTTTTAGTCCAAGAAAAGTGCAGACGGAAGCAATATATAAATACATATATATTTTTTGCCTTTGGGGCAAAAAAGGATCCTTTGGGGATCCTGCAAGTTAGTTCGTCTTAAAGTGCAACACTGTTTCATCTTAAAACTGGGGCAGCTCTGCGGGAGGACCTCTGTACAGAGGCTTCAGTGATTGTTACTTTGACTTGCTTATGATTTCCAAAAATATAAATTAATACATTAATTGCCTGGCAGCCAGGCCCAGGAGGTTGCTGCCCTTTGACCACTGGAGGCCCTCACCAAAGCGGTTCCTGTTCAACTCCCTTCAGCCCCTGGAGCTGCTGGCAGGGAGCCAGCAATAAGAAAGACCCCGGCCAGGACGGGACCACCACCTGTCTGCCCTTCCTCCCCCCAGAGAGGACGAGTCCATCCTTGCCCTGGAGGCGCCAGGGGAAGGCGGTGAGTGTGTCTCGTGCATCTTTGGGAACACCGAAGCCTGGCAGGCTGGGATCCTCACTGCTGTTCCCGGGAGGGGGGAGGAGCCCGAGGCCCGGAGCCGGACAGTGTCACCAACGTCACAGAGTCAGTCCCCAGGACTCCACCACCCTGGACTAGTTCCTAGGGACCCCTGCGAGGGTCTGGTGGGTTATGGCTTCAAGGTGGGAGGTAAGGCTGGTGGGTACCCTGGGGCTCACCTGGGTTAGGAAGTATTTCCTATTCCCTCCGTCTGGACCCTTGCTTGGTCCCACCTTCACCTGAGCGGCAACTTCTGAGCCCTGGGACCTCTGGCAGATGTCAGCTCCAGGATCCTCCCGGAGGCCCCACTGCTCTCCAATCTCCTCTCGGATCAGTTCTGATTCCTCTAGCCCCATGGAGTCCTGGGGGCCTGACGTGTCAGCCCAGGAGGGCCCGGGCAAGCCACAGGCTGATGGGGAAGGGGCTTCCTCCCTGGAGAAAGAAACCCAAATGCGCTCCAGCCTCTTGTCCCCTTTGGTCAGCTGGGCAGGCTTCAGGTCATCCCCAAAAGCCAGAGCCTTAGGCTGCCACCAGCCACGGGGGCGCCTGGGCCACCCTCTCCTCCCCCCAGTGACTTGGGGAGCTCAGGAGGCCATACTAGGCAAAATGGCGGTGCCAATCTGAGCCCCAGGACCCCTTCATCCTGTCCCAGGACTCCCAGCAGAGAAAGGGCCAGGAGGCGGGAGCAGAACTTTTGCTCCACATTGGATCCCTGGGACATGGCCCAAGGTCTGAGATGGGGCGGGCTGGTGGCCAAGGGACACGTGGGTGTGGGCAGCTGCCGCTGTCATAGCCTTCATGCCAGGCAAGGGTGGTGGACCAGCCAGGAAGGAACGCACTGTCCCCAGGCTGGCCCTGCCAGCCTACCTGGCGGGACAGATACTGCTGCTTCCAGGGGTTCCCACGCAGCCTCAAGGGGAGGGGGTCCCTCAGGTCCAGCCAGGGTGTGCGCTGGGCAGGCGCAGAGCAGGCACAGCCCTAAATGTCTCCTCGAGGCTGACCATTTTCCCTGTGGACGAGGAGGGAAGGCATGTTCTGACAGGGACCAAAGCTGGAGGCACGAGCGTTAATGGGGCACGGCGAGAAGGAACGAGACAGAGTGGGGGTGGAGGGGAGATTGCAGGGTGCCCAGCTGGAGACAAGGGACCCAGGGGGGCAGCCCTACCCCCACATGCCGGCCTACCTGACCAAGGAAGGCTTGAGCCCAGTGCTCCCCCGTTCTGAAGCTGCGCCCCCTCGCCTCCCAGTGCGGTCGGGGCTTCCACGCACTCGTTCATTTCCTCACACATTCATTCGATGGCTGCTTGCTGAGCACCCACTCTGTGCCATGATCTATACTGGGCACACACTGGCCACCCGGGAATTCCTGCTTCCCACCCTGTGGGGGGGGGGTCCCTAGTCTGACAGGGAGACGCACTTCAGTTGGGGAACACGGAGGAGGGGACACGGGGGGAGGCCTCCTGGAAGGCTGGCCAGCACAGCAGGGAAGGCTTCCCGGAGGAAGTGTCGTGGAACTTGGTTTGGGGCCCTGCTCTTCTCAGAGCTTCTGTCAACAGTAGCCTTTGGCCCCTGCCTTGTAATGCACCCCGGCTGGCAGGGCCCCGGGTGAGACAAGGTGACAGGCCTGGGCCACGGCCCCTCACTGTTCCACGTGGCAGCCTCAGGAAAGTGAAGACACGTTGGCGCCCCCTCCCCTTCATCCTGCTGCCCTGTCCCTCGGGACCGGGGCCACAGCAGACTTGTTTCAGGGCCTGAGGCTCAGCGAGAGCTGAGTGAGCAGCCGGGCCCTCTCCCTCCTGTGTTTGGACCCACACCCTGCCACCTCCTGGCTGGGTCACCCACCGCAAACGCCGCCAGCACCTCGAGCTCACTCTTGTCATCTGCCAAGTGAGGAGGAGGAGTATAGTTACGGCAACTAACTGTCAGCTGTCCCCTAAGTGCGGGCGCCGCGTGGGCTCGGATTTTCCACGTGTTGTCTTGATTTCTCCTGGCAAGGCATGAGGCAGACCTCACCACTCGATGTTAGAGACTAAGACTCGTCTCAAAACCACAACCTGGGGGGCCTGGGTGGCTCAGTCAGTTAAGCGTCTGCCTTCGGCTCAGGTCATGACCTGAGCCCCGTCCTCAGGGTCCTGGGATCGAGTCCCGTGCCACGCTCTCTGCTCAGCGGGGAGTCTACTCCTTCTTGCCACACTGCCCCTCCCCCTGCTTGTGCTCACTCTCTCTCAAACAAATAAAGTCTTTAAAAAGCCACAAACCCCACAGACCCACAAAACTGGCTTAGGACCCTTTTCTTCTGTTCAAAATCGAGAGACCCCAACCACTTCCTTGAACATCGTTCTTATCAGGTCCTGTCTCAAGCCAGAGTCCTGCAGAGAGACACGGAAGGTGGGCACCGGGGGCTTCCTCCTGCAGGAGCTGGGAGTGCCACAGGCGGGCAGTCCCCCTGCCCCAGGGTGTTCGGAAATCAGGACATGCTGGAATCGCCTGACCCTGTGCCTGAGGGGGTGAGGTACAGGAAGACCCCCCAGAAATCACTGGCCAACGGTCACAGCTGGCAAAACCTCTACCACCACCATTGCTTCCCCGGGAGCTCTTTCTGGTGGCTGTGGCTGCAGGATCCCACAGTGACACTGTCCCTGGTGTCATCAGTGGTGGCCACAGTGGCTCCTAGACCTGCCTGTTCTGGAAGCTTCTCTTCCTTTCCAAAGCAGGTTTCCTCCCCTTCCCAGGGGGATCCGGGAAGGGCTTTCCTCGAGAGTCTCCCAATAAATGATTTCCCTTCTTCTTCTTCTTTTTTATTTTTTGTAAGTAATCTCTAAATCCAATGTGTGGCTCGAACTCACGACCTCGAGATCAAGACTTCGCGTGCTCTGCAGACTGAGCCAACCAGGCTGCCCGAATTACTTTGAAGTTGACCTGCAGTGGTGCCTGTTCTTTGCAGTCAACAGCGTGAGCAGTCGGCGGCTTGGGGGCTGTGGCTCCCATGTCAGTTCTGAGCGCAGACTCGAGCGCAGTGAGTGAGGGTGGATGGGTCTCCTCCGCAGCTGGGAACATGCAGCCACTGCCAGTGGAGTCTTTAAAGAACATTTCAAAGGACTCAGGAAAAGGCTCGTGATAGATGCTGCAGTTGAAGAACAATTTACACAAAGTCCACACGTTGCTTTGTTTGTTTTTAAGATTTTAGTTACTTATTTGAGAGAGAAAGAGCCAAAGAGAGAGTGAGCACAAGCAGGGGGCGGGCAGAGGGAGAGGGAGAAGTAGACTCCCCCCTGAGCAGGGACCCCAACACGGAACTCGATCCCAGGACCCTGGAATCACGACCCGAGCCAAAGACAGAGGCACAACTGAGACACCCAGGCGCCCCAAGTCCACAAGTTTTAAGATACAACTTCATTATTTTGGACATGATACACACACACCTGTGTAACTAGCACTCAGCTCAAGATATAGGACATTGCCAGCCCTTGGAAGGTTCCCAAAGGCTCCAGGTGCCCCTTCCCAACAACACTGCCTACAAGGAGACCATTACCCTGACTTCTGACTCCATGGACTGCGTCTGCTGTTCTAGAACTTCATATAAATGGGATCCGTGGGTCCCCTTGTGTCTGTCTTTCTGTGCTCTCCATCATGTCCATGATATTCCTTCACGGTGTGGCATGTGCTCTTTTTTTCTTTTTCTTTTTTTAAAGAGCTTATTTATTTGAGTGAGAGCACAAGAGTGGGGTTGGGGGCAGAGGGAGAGGCAGACTCCCCTCGGAGCAGGGAGCCCAACGCGGGGCTCAATCCCAGAACCTTGAGATCACGAAGGCAGACGGTTAACCCACTGGGCCACCCAGATGCCCCATGGCGTGTGCCCTTCATCACTGTTGTCCTCAACTGCGGGAATATACCACGATTTGTTTATACATTCTACCCCTGCTGGGCATTCCTGTGGCTTCCTCTATGGGGCTATTACGAGTGGTGCTGTGGGCATCGTTCACGCACACCTGTTGCTGGATGTAAGCAGTGATTTCTATCAGGTACGGACCTATATCCAGGAGTGCACTTACTGGTTCTCACTTCGTTATGAAAAATGTCAAACCTACAGAAAATGTGAAAGACTTGTTCGGTGAACTCTACAAGCTCTTCGCCTAGACGCCGCAACTAACGGTCTACTGCAGGGGTCGCGTTGTATCTCTGTCCGTCTGCCCGTTCCTCTGTCCATCCATTGATCCATCTACTGTTCCTGAGGCAGCAATACAATTTTTTTTTTAACAATACAATTTTAAGGGGAAAAAAAAGGGCAGGACACAAAATTATCCCAAAGCCATAGACTCAGAGAGATCGGGAAGATATTCAGCAAACCCCCAGTGGCCACGGTGATCTCTGCCTGGTAGGATGGGGTTAAGGTCCCCTAGAGGAAGCAAAGGTGGGAGGGACCAGGGAGAAGAACAGAAGCAACCTGCCCCCACCCAAGCCCCCACCTCCCAATCCTGAGAGGTGTGATCGAAGGGCTCAGAGGGCCCCACACCGAGTTGAGAGCCTGATGTGGGGCTCAATCCCAGGACCCTAGGTTCATGACCTGAGCCAAAGGCAGAGGCTTTACCCCACTCAGTCATCCAGGTGCCCCAGCAGAAGGTTCTGGAGGAAGAGACCAGGATGGTGTATTCAGTATCAGTGTTCATTTCTTTTTCTTTTCTTTTTTTTAAAGATTTTATTTATTTATTTGACAGACACACACAGAGAGAGAGAGAGCACACGCAGGGGGAGCCTCCAGCAGAGTGAGAAGGAGAAGGAGGTGGGGCTCGAACCAAGGACCCTGGGGCCATGACCTGAGTTGAAGGAGGACGCTTAACCCACTGAGCCACGCAGGCTGCCCCATTGAGAATTGACTTAACACTACTGAGCACTGAGCACCGTCTCTGTCAAAAGAGCGGAGTGTGTGTCCTGAGGGATGGAATCCAGCGTGGGGCTGGCTGGAGGGCAGATCGTGCTAAGGCCATGAAGGGAGGGTTGAAAAGGGTCAGAAAATTGTGGCCGGGGAGGGTCCTTGTGGAGAGCTCTGGGCACAGAGCTGGAGCTGGTCGACCCAAAGCGGGCTGCTCCTGAGCAAATTTCAAGGTGCGTCTCTTTCTGGTGGTGTGAGGGCAGGGCCTGGAGGCTGGCATCTGTGTAAGAACAGAAGGCAGACTTCCAGTTATACAATAAATAAGTCACGGGGAGGAAAAGTACAGCACGGCGAATAGTCAATGATACCGCAACAACATTGCATGGTGACAGATGGTGACTACACGAACCGTGGTGACTGCCACTCTGGGTGCAGAACTGTCGAACCACCGTGTCGTACACCTGAAACTCACATGACACTGTGCTTAACCACACTTCAATTTTAAAGAAGTGTTTTAAAAGAAGGTGGGGGGCACCCTGGGTGGCTCAGTCGGTTGAGCATCTGCCTTTGGCTCAGGTCCTGATCTCAGGGTCCTGGGATGGAGCTGGGCACTGGGCTCCCTGCTCCGTGGGGAGCCTGCTTCTCCCTCTCCCACTCCCCCTGCTTGTGTCCCCTCTCGTTTTGTCTCTCTCTGTCAAATAAATAAAAACCTTAAAAAAATAAAATAATTAAATAAAAGAGGGTTTAGACCAAGGTTCAAGAGCCCAGAGGCCGGGGTTGCCCGGGTCAGGCAGGTAGATGTGAACACCGTGTTCTTTCCAGGTTCACGCCCTGGCCACGTGCCAGGTTCTGTTCTCTGTTCTTTTAACGATTCCCTCATTTCATTCTTTTAACAGCCCTAGGAGGCAGGGCCCCCTGTCGCCCCCGTTTCACAGGCAAGGAACAGAGGCGCCAGACTGCGGCCCGGGTGGAGCCCGGGATGGGAACTCGGCCCCGTGGCGCGCGGGGCTCCCGCACCTTTCAGGGAACCGTCCCGAGCACCCGGCAGGTGCGCGCCCTGCAGTGGGTGGAGGGGCCGGGAGAGGGCGGGGGTCTCACGGCCCGAGCCCCCAGGGCGCGCGCGGCTTGGCGGAGGGCTGCGCGGGCCCCCGGCCTTGGTCGCGGCTCGGATTAGAACCGGCTCCGGGGACGGGAACCTTCGCGGGGTCACACGCTGGCGCCGCGGCCCGGGCCGTGTCGTGTCGCTGTCGCTGTCGCGGCACCGGCAGCTTCGCGAAGCCAGTCGGAGCGAGGGGGACGGCGGTCGGCCGACTGGACACGGGGGTGCGACTCGGCCCAGGTCCCCGCGGGGCTGGGGGACTTCTGGGGGAGGGAGGCGGGCGTCGGAGGTCCGCCAGGGGCGCGGGGGCGGGGGGCACGTCTCCGCGCAGGCCCCGCCCCCTCCGCCTCCGGCCCCGCCCCTGCCGGGGGCCCGGCACCCTCCCTCGCCCAGAGGGAAGTGCTGCAGGAATCCCGTCGGGCCGGATTCCCTACCCCAAGGACAGCGGCTGGGCCTGGAATTCGGCCCAGACAGCGGGGCTGGGAGGAGGGTCCAGCCGCAGCCTCCCAGGCCCCAGAAGATCTTCCAAGGTCGCCTTCCGCGCTCGCCTTCCTGCTCTCGCTCTGCGCCGTTACGGGGCGTTCCGAGAGGCTCTGGGACCCGCCGGGATCCCAGGGACGGTCGCCGGTTGGGCTTCCGTCGACCTCGGAGTAGCTTCTTCCCGCACCGTGGGGTCGGAGGGTTCCAAGTCGGTTAGCAAAAGGGGGTGGGGACAGGGCTAGGGCCGTCCAGGCTAGGGATGGCCAGTATCCCTAAGAGGAGAGACCCTCCCAGCAGGCAGAAGCCAGACCCTGGGCTGGGAGAAAGGAAGTGGGCTTGGCCCAGCGGTGCCCATGGCCTCCTGCCTGTGCCCTTGGATCTCAGCTCACCCATCTGCACAGGGCATCTCTGGTTTCCTGCTGGTTGTTTCCCACAGTAAGGAGCTCTGCGCCAAGGCCATCTGGCTCAAGTCCAGGCTGCGGAGCCCGGGGCTGACCGAGGCGACTCAATAGGCTGCAGCTCCTGGCTCAAGGCCTCGGGACTTTTATTTTTTTTTTTAAGATTTTTATCTATTTATTTGACAGACAGAGAGAGATCACAAGTAGGCAGAAGGCAGGCAGAGAGAGAGGAGGAAACAGGCTTCCCGCTGAGCAGAGCGCGATGTGGGGCTCCATCCCAGGACCCTGAGATCATGACCTGAGATCATGACCTGAGCTGAAGGCAGAGGCTTAAACCACTGAGCCACCCAGGTGCCCCAAGGCTTCAGGACTTCTAACTGTGCTTTAAAACACAGATCCTGGGGAGACAGGACACCCTTTGGGGGGCCCTGGGGATCACTTCCAGCAGATGGATGGCCTCTGCCCCGGGGTCTACCACCGGGAACTCAGCTGGGCCTCCTATGTAGATTTTGGCTGTCATCTCTACATAAGGACAATCAGATTGTCACAGAGATAACGTGATCAGGCTTGAAAACTATTTCTCCACACTGTACCCCTTCCCACTATCAGCTTGTGTGCAGTAAAATTAGCTCGTGTGGGACTTTTTGCATGTGTGATAAAAGAACCAGTTTGTTTGGTATGAGTATTTAAAATACGACCCGGTTTTAATAATCATATTGAAGTATTTCTTTGTTTTTTGAAAGTGGAAAAAGGCCTTTTTCCTCAAAAAATGGAAAATGATGTAGGGAAGATGACGTTAGATTTCTAAGTCGACAAGAAAGAAAGAAATCTTGAGACGTCTTTAGTGCAAAGTGGTGGCTTATTAAAGCAGGAGGACAGAACCCATGGGCAGAAAAAGCTGCTGCCCCGGGGTTGTGAGGGGTGGCTGGTTGTACACTGTGGGGTTGGGGAATGTAAGGAAAAAGGGAGGTTTTAAAAGAACTTTCATTTGCTAAAGAGCACGTACAAGATACCCTTGCCATTGTCAAGTTAAGGCTTTCCCCCCCCTCTAGCAAGGTGTTAGCATTAAGATAGTTGATAGAGATTCCTGGAAGAATGTCACTTGTGTCCCACCAAGGAGTGGGGGTCAGGGAGGTTGCAGGAGTCACTTGTGGTCCCCCCTCCCCCCGCCCCGGGGCTTCTGCTCCCTCATTAGAAAAGGCCCTCCCACCCCCACCCTCTTAGACCTCTGGGAGGCCCCACATTGCCAGAGTCCTTGTAGGCTTTGCTCTCCTAGTGGCTTGCATGGCTTGCAAGTGTGCCCTTCCTGACAACAGGTCCTGTCTTCCAGCCTCTGGGAATCCCTCTGGCAATCAGTAGAAGGGCACAGCTACCCTTTGTGGGGCCCTGACTCTGGCCTGCCCTTTCTCAGCTCACATCAGTGACTCACCACAACAATGCTGTAGGGTAAGAACAGCTATCTTCATCTAGTTTAGAGAGACAGGTGACTTATCCAAGGCCACACCGTCGGTAGAGGCACAAGATCCAAAGATAGGTTTCTACCCTTGACGCTATCCTCAGGATCCCTGCCAAATGAAGGATGGTGGGAGGGCCTGTCTCATTCACCAGACGCATGGGCATTCCAAGTCACCTGCTTTCTTTAAACCTGCTGGGCTCTACACCTGGCTGTGGCCTGAATTCGCTGAGGCTCAGGGTATGGTAAGAGGCCACTAAATAAGACCATACTTGGGCTCAGAGACCTCCAGGAAGCTGCTAGGCCTGCTCAGGCTCTAGCTAGCCTAGCTCCTCATTATACTCCTGGCCGGGGCTGAAACCCAATCGCGAGCACGTAGGATTTCAGCCTGTTGGCCTTGAGCCCTCACATCAATATTTTAAGGCTTAGAAATGAAGTAGGGGAGCCTGGTCTTGGGTGCAGCCTGGGAGAGGGTGGCAAGCCCAGCCCAGCCCAGACTCTACTTCTCTAGCTCTCTAGGAATCCCCCCCCCTGCACCAAGCCTCTTGGGGATTTCTGGACTGAAGGTGCCTTTGATGAAAGGCTCCCCTGGATTTTCAGGAAGTCCTGGGTTGGTCTTCTCCATTTCTGGGGGAGACAGACTCAGTAAGCCCTCCTTTTGAATAGGCTTTGTCGTTGGAATTGGTGGCAGGGCTGTGGCCCATGGGACCCTGGTCTGCCCAGTGGCCGTGAAGGGTCCCCCGCCTAGTTCCTCAGGCCAGACCAGAGGAATGAGTCAGCAGGAATTCCCAGACTGGACAGAGACCTCCCAACCCCTACCCCTCCACCTCCCCACCCCCCGCCATTGCTCCTAAGGCCCATCACCTGCACCCTCTGTGTCTGCTCTCAGAATTCAGCATCAACTAGTGCTTTTGGAAAGTATTTTCTTAAGTCCCAGAAGGAAGTCTTTGTAATTGGAACCCCCTCTCCCCAGCCCCAGCACATGCCTCCTTAAGCCTCCACTAGTGCCCAAATGTGGACATTTTGATCAGAGAATGTAACTTCCATCCACAAATGAATCATGTGCGGACACGGCACTGTCTTCCTGGGCTGAGTGGCCAAGTGTGTACATTACACATTAGGAACGCTGGCCGCAGGTGGAACGCCGGGCCATGGAATAACCACGTGAACCCTCTGGCTTGCTGTGGGCTCCCCTCGTACCCTCTCCTTCGGCCCTCACAGCACCTCTGTGCCTTGGGGGGTCACACAGCACCCTTCCTTTTCCCTGTCCCACTTCGTCATGCTTCACAGAGACTGCGTTCTGTAGCGGATGGAAGATTTCTGGCGACCCTGCATCGAGCAAGTCTACCGGTGCCAGTTTTCCCAACAGCATTTGCTCCCTCCTTGTCTCTGGGGCACATTTTAGTAATTCTTGCAATAGCTCAAACGTTTTTTTTTAAATAATTATTGTATTTGTTATGGTGATCTATGATGAAAACTCATTGAAAGCCCAGATGATGTTTAGCATTTATTAGCAATACAGCATTTTAAAAAAGATTTTACTTATTTGACAGAGAGAAAGAAAACAACAGAAGTTGCTGCAGAGGGAGAGGGAGAAGCAGGCTCCCCGCTGCGCAGGGAGCCCAATGTGGGGCTTGATCCCAGGACTCTGGGATCATGACCCGAGCTGAAGGCAGAGGCTTAACCGACTGAGCCACCCAGGCGCCCCCATAAAGTATTTTTTTTTAAGTTTGTTTTTTTTTTTTTTAATTTTTAGGTAATCTCTATACCCCATGTGGGGCTGGAACTCATAATCCCAAGATCATGAATTGCATGCTCTACCAGCTACCCTGCGATAAAGTATTTTTAAATTAAGGTATATATATACACACACACACACACACATATACATACATATGTATATATACATACATACACCCTGTGGGTTTTTTTTTAGATTTACTTATTTTACAGAAAGAGAGCACAAGCAGGCAGAGCAGCAGGCAGAGGGAGAGAGAGAAGCAGGCTCCTCACCAAGCAAGGAGCCTGATGCGGGGCTCGATCCCAGGACACTGGGATGGTGCCCTGAGCTGAAGGCAGCTGCTTAACCAACTGGGCCACCCAGGCACCCTTTGTTTTTTTTTTTTAAGACATGCTATTGCACACTTAATGAACTACAGTGTCGTAGAAACATACCTTTCTCTGCACTGGGAAACCAAAACATATATTTGCCTGACTTTATTATGACCTTTGCCTTAATTGTGGTGGTCTGGCATTGGACCTATGATATCTTGGAGGTTTGTCTCACATCCCCATTTCACAGCTGAGGAAACAGGCTCAGTCCAAAGACACATGGTCAGTAAGTGCTGAGCCAGGACTTGGGTGCAGTCGGCAAGTATCTGAGTGTCCACGGACATCAGAGCCTGCTGGTCACGGGGTAGAGAGTGATATTCGAGCCCTAGCTCTCCTGGAGTTTCCATGTGGTGAGCAGACGGACAATACACAATAAACAAACAGGGATGAGGGGAGAGGGACTGGGTGGCAGTGGGGTGGACAGTGTGGCTATTCTGGATTGGAATCGGAGCCAGGCAGAGCTGTTCTCCTCGCTGTCCGGTACTGCCAATGATTGGCGCATTGAAGTTACTCGATAAATATGTGAACAATGAACCCTTCCTACCACCTTCAACCTGGCCACATTTAACTCTCGTCTGATACACCAACATGGGGCCCAGCATCTTTTATAGCCTGGTCTGGGCGCTGGACAAACATTACTTTCAGCTTTCTCCAACCACAGATGGCGAGGCAGTGCTTAGTATGATGCATGGGGCTTTTTGCTTTGGATAACTTCTTAGGAGAAGGTCTTGGGACTGGGGTCGCCAGCTCAAGGGTCATGGGTGTATTTACCACTCTGGGGTTCTCCCTGTGGACAGTGATAGGTCCCGTACTTTTCCTGAGCACCTACTGCATGCCGGGCCCCATCGTCATTACACATCCTCACAGATCACTCTGGAAAGTGGACTGCCCAGTAAATGCCTTCTCAACCTTTCAAAGCCTTGCTCAAATGGCCCCTGGTGAGGTTTCCCCTACTTCTATGGCAGAATTGGTCCTTTTTTTGTGTAAAACCTATTATGTTAGCATCACGACCTGCCAAGCTTCTCCAGTCTCTGCCTGGTGGCCTAGCCAGGGTGGGCTCTGAGTGGCCAAGCCAAGGATAAGCTAATTAGAGCTACATTTAGGATTAGTTTGGCTGCTGGGGAGGGAAGTGTTCTGTCCTCTGGCAAGTCACACCCTTCACACAAAGGAGCCAGGGTGCCTGCCCTTGTCTCTCATCTTAGCCATGGGACCTCAGCTGCAGCAGGCAGTCTCTGCAGGACTGTCTTCACATCTATAAATGGAAGCAATAATGTATAAAACTTCTCCAACACCTTTAATAAGGCACCTTTTCCGCCCGCAGGGAGCTGCCGTCCCATAAAGGCGTCTGTGGGTTCTAACAGCCCAAACCAGCAGATGCCAGAGTTATTTCAAAGGACAGGGACCCAGCTCTTACTTCTAGTGCCTTTTTCTCCTCGCCAGGATTCTGGCATTCCTGAGATTACTAGGCGGCTGCCAGGGGATAGTGGGACAAAAGGTCTGTCACCTGGGCAGGCCAGGAACATGGCCCCACCTCCTTACCAGGGTTATTTTTAGACAAAGTCCTTGACTAGCTTATCTAAATGGCCCGACTGGAGACCTTGACTTTTTAGCTCTTCAAACATCCAACGGGACTCCCACCCTGCCTTCCTCCTAAAGCCTGGGCTACTCCAGTACAGGCCTCCCCCTCCCCCCACAGCTGTCTTGTCAAAAGCCCCCTTTCATTATAACACGCTTTTGTCCAATAAGCCCTTTTTTTTTTTTTTCCCCCCTCAGAGCAAGTTCAGCCAAGTACAGACTGTCTAAAAAAAGAGATTTTTGCTGTGGGCAGATGGAAATCCCTCACAGGAGCCATTTTCTGTAATCCAGGCGCTTAATTTCCTAAGCAGCCTGGGAAACCTCTCGTCCCAGCTCATGTCCCATAAAATAGGATCTGTGATTTTTATACTTTCCTGTAACCCACTTCCAGAAAGGATCGGGACGGCGGGGTCGAAGAGGAGTGAGGGACACCGGACTGTGTGGCCAGTGGGAGCAGGGCGGTCGTCCCCCTCGGTGGGCAAAGGTGCGTTAGTCACGGTCACGGGGCTGCCTCCTGCGCGGGGGCGGGTGGGGCGCGCCCACAGAACCAGCAGCCGCACGTCATTCACCTTTGGTCCGGGTTCCGCGCGGCGGTGGAGGCCCCGCGGCGGGATGCGGCCCCGCCGGCCAGGAGCCTCTGGGCCCCGGCGTCCTCAGCACCAAGGACAGGGAAACTGAGGCCGCCGGCGGCCTCAGAGGGCGGGGTCACCCGTGCGGCCTCGAACCAGTCGCCTCCGCCCTCTCTCGGGCCCCGGTTTCCGACTCTGGGATCGTAACTCCTCCGGCTCTGGGATGGACGGAGCGTGGTCGCGCCTCCCGAGCAGCTCAGCCGCCGCGGAAATGTTGTAAAAATACAGCCCCGGCGCTGCAGAAGGAGGTGCCTCGCCCCAAGGTCGTGCGGGAAGAGAAGCCAGCTTCCAGGCACCAGCTTCCTGCCTGCCCCGTGCCAGGCCCCGGCCTCTGATGTCCTGAGGCCCCCGGGGGTCCAAGCAAGCTTTCGGCTGGCAAAGCCAAGCCCTCGATGCTCGAGGCTCGGGGGCCGGCCCCGCTCGGCCCGCGCAACGCTCTAGAGGAGCCCCGCGCCTCCCTCGCTGCCTCCCAACCCCGCGACCCCCGGCTCCGGCCCGACGCCCCGCCCCCCGCGCCGGTCCCGCCCCCTTGGGCCCCGCCCCCCGCGCCGGGAGCGCCCGGGGCGGGGGGCGGCGCCGCAGCCAATAGGAAGGTGGCGTGGCGAGGGCGGCGGCGGTTGTGATGCGCCTGGCCGGCGGGCGGCAGCCAATCCGCGGCGAGCTCGGGGGCGGGCTGTGACGTGGGCGGCGCTCCTCGTGCGGCGGCGGTATAGGAGCGAGCGCCGCGGCGAGCAGGACCAGCCGAGCGCCGCCGCCGCCGCCGCTGCCACCGCTGCCCGCCGCCCGCTCCCTCCGCGCCGCCGCCCCGCGTCCGCCCGGCGCGTCCCCAACCGCCGCGCCCGCGCCCGGCCGGCCCGTCCGCGAGCCGCCGAGCCGCCTCCGCGCCCGGCCTCCGTGAGGGGGGCGCCCGGCCGGACCCTGAGCCTCGCTCTCTCGCGCTGCGGCCGCCAGCGCCTCCTCGGCCGCCTGCCCGGCATGAAGACCAAGTTCTGCAACGGCGGCGAGGCGGAGCCCTCGCCGCTCGGGCTGCTGCTGAGCTGCGGCGGCGGCAGCACGGCCCCGGCGCCCGGCGTGGGGCAGCAGCGCGACGCCGCCAGCGACCGCGAGCCCAAGCAGCTGGGCGGCCCGCAGCCGCCGCTCGCGCTGCCGCCGCCGCCGCCGCTCGCGCTGCCGCCGCCGCCGCCGCCGCCGCTGCCGCTGCCCCCGCCGCCGCCGCCGCCGCCGCCGGCCGACGAGCAGCCCGAACCTCGGACGCGGCGCCGGGCCTATCTGTGGTGCAAGGAGTTCCTGCCCGGGGCCTGGCGCGGCCTTCGCGAGGACCAGTTCCACATCAGTGTCATCAGGTCGGTGGCGGCGCGGCGCGGGGTGGGCGCGCGGAGCCGCTACCCGGTCAGGTGACGCTGCCCGGGCGGGGGCGGGGCCGGGGGCGGGGCCGGCGGGCCGTGCTGGGGGGCTGGAGACCCCCTCCGGCCCCGCGTGAGATCCGCGCGGATTCCGCGACAGGGGCCCGCGGCCTCCCAGGACCTTCCGGAAGGCGCTGCGGGCCGGAAGAGCGGCTGCGGGGGAAAACGGGTCTCCTGCGGGCAGAACAATGCCGTGGACTCCGCGAGTGCGTTTTGTCCGGATGCTTCAAAATTTGGGAAGTCCCTTCGCGGTTGGAGGGCCTTCGGTGCGGAGGGCTGTCGTGATCCGCTTCACGGAGAGTCACCTCCTAACTTTGCTTCTCGCTCCTCGAGTCCGTGGCTTGCTTTTCTCCCCGCTCTGAAAGAGTCGTTTGTTCGTGGCCGGGGGTGACATTTGCTCATCCCGGCCAGCTCTGTCCAGCCCTAGGGCTGTGTTAGGAGGTGTGGCTCCAAAAGTTAGCACCGGGGGGAGAAAGATTTCCCCCTCTTTTCTTCCTTTCCTTTTTTTTTTTTTTTAAGTTAAAAATATTTAGTTAAATTTGAAAGACAAGAAATGGATGTGTGCCCGTCTTCAGACTGAGCAGGAAAAGACTCCCGTGGTTTCTGTTGCCGCTCTGCGCCCCAAGATAACCATTTCCCAGTGTGTGTGTGTCCTTCCATTTAGACCTTTAGAAATGCGGTTCTTTCTCTGCTGCTTTTCTTTTAACTGGTTGGCTCGGTTGAGCGTCGCGTCTAGACACTGGCTGGCTGCCACTGATAATCCCCAAATCCAGCTGGGGTCATTCGATTCCTCTTCCGTGCCTGGTCTCCCAGCAGAGCTGCAGATGCGGCAGAATAACGGAGCCTCACTTCCTTGCTGTGCCGCCGGCCCCTCGTGCACAGTTGCTATGAACAGTGAGAGTCAGAAGGTAGGGGTCAGAAACAGGGGTGTTCAGGTGATCTCGCAGCTGCCTGATGATTTTTTTTTTTTTTCCATGAAACTCTCCAAAAACGATCACGTTTAGTTAGGCCTGAAGATTCTCAGTGAAAAGAATGATGGTGGGGCGCCTGGTGGCTCAGAGGGTTAGAGCCTCTGCCTTAGGCTCAAGTCATGATCCCAGCGTCCTGGGATCGAGCCCCCAAGGGGAGCCTGCTTCTTCCTCTCTCTCTCTCTGCCTGCCTCTCTGCCTACTTGTGATCTCTCTCTGTCAAATAAAATCTTAAAAAAAAAAAAAAAAAAAAAAAGGAACAGTGGAGCACATCCTAAGCGGTACCGTGCGTCTGTAAAACGAAAAACCTGGAGGGGCTGGAGGTCAGTGGCTGTTTGCTGACCTAGGAGGTCTCTGGTATCCCCACCCCCCAACCCAGTGCTCTTGCCTGTTGCCTGTGAAGATGTTTGGACACCCTGGGATCTGGCCTTCAGACATTTTTCTTTGGTCCCTTTTAGGGGAGTGTCACTGGTCAGTTAAACCTTTGTGTTTTGTGCAAAACTGTCACTGTAAGAGCGTCAAAGATGTGTTTTGTTTCTTTTCTCTAAGAATTAGTAGTCTTAGAAATGGTCTTGGAAGCTTTCCTTTTTGGTTTGAAGGACCCTTTAAAATGACGCATAGTAAACATTGCCTTTTAGTTCTCTTCTCTGGAATAAAGTGTGGTTATGGGATCCATTTAATAGAGAGAAAAGAGGTCATTTAGGTCATGGGAAGGGGGTGACGCCTAGCTTTTAAAAAGCAAAAGAGGCAGTTCAGAAGGGGGATAAGGGCTCCCCTTGGCTGACATCTAGTGACCCTCCACAGGCAGTTGCCTTTCCTGGGACTCCGGTTATTAGGTGTTACTGACCTTCACGATCTCTCAGCGTTGGGTGGGGTGCTGGTCCCTCCCCGGCGGTTTGTCAGACGTCGCCTCCTCAACTCAGTCCATCGAGTCTGTCTCATGTTTCACCCTTTTGCTCCTTCCCACCCTGGAATATGCTTTTGCTGCTTTCCGTCTTTGAGTTGATAACAGCAGCTGGCCGGAGCCCCAGGACTGCTGGCACACTCCCTGCCCCCCGAAACCCCTCCTCTGCCTGCAGTGGCAGTTGAGGCCTGGTGAGCGGCTTTTGCCCCCACACCTGCTGTCTGTTCCCGGTGTTGTTCGTGAGGCCGGAGCCCAGGTCCGAGTCCTTGCTTAGACCCTGTCACGGGAGCCGTGGATGTCCTTGCGCTCGGGTCCCTCCTCTGAATTGTTCCTTGTCCTGTTGTCAGGTATCCTCAAACGTTGTTACTCTTCGTTTTAAAGTTTAGGTGGCTTCCTGTAACTGGAGAATAAAATCCAGACTTGTTTGCCTGCTTTACACTTGGGCCCCACCTCCCTTTCTAGAGTGGTTCCTTTTTGTTGCTGTTGTTTAACACCCCCCCCCCCCCCCCCCCCCCCCCCCCCCGCCGCTGCCCTTACCAGCCGTGAGGAGCAGTGAACTCCTTACACTGGATCCTGTATTTCCTGAGTGAGCTTTGTGCTTTCAGCCTCTAGGCCTGTCTGTGCTCTTATGCTCTGCTTGGCAGCCTGGTGTCTGCTTTTAAACTTCCTCCTTCAGGGGCGCCTGGCCGGCTCAGTGGGTTAAAGCCTCAGCCTTCCGCTCAGGTCATGATCTCAAGGTCTTGGGATCGAGCCCTGAATCGGGTTCTCTGCTCAGCAGGGTGCCTGCTTCTTCCTCCCCTCTCTCTGCCTGCCTCTGCCTACTTGTGATCTCTGTCAAATAAATAAATAAAAATCTTTTAAAAAATTATAAAAAAAAAAAACTTCCTCCTTCAAGGCCCAGCTTAGAGAGAAACAGAATTAATTTCTTTCTTTCTTTCTTTTTTTTTTTTTAAAGATTTTATTTATTTAACAGAGGGAGAGAGGGGGAGAGAGCAAGCACAGGCAGACAGAATGGCAGGCAGAGGCAGAGGGAGAAGCAGGCTCCCTGCTGAGCAAGGAGCCCGACATGGGACTCGATCCCAGGACGCTGGGATCATGACCTGAGCTGAAGGCAGCTGCTTAACCAACTGAGCCCCCCAGGCGTCCCCAGAATTAATTTCTTATTTGTTTGTCTTTTCCATAGCCTTTCATACACATACACACCTTGACAGCAACAGCACCTGCCACATTTGTGTGTTTCTTTTTTTTTTTTTTAAAGATTTTATTTATTTATTTGACAGAGAGACATCACAAGTAGGCAGAGAGGCAGGCGGGGAGAGAGGGGGAAGCAGGCTCCCTGCTGAGCAGAGAGCCCGATGCGGGACTCGATCCCAGGACCCTGAGATCATGACCTGAGCCGAAGGCAGCGGCTTAACCCACTGAGCCACCCAGGCGCCCCATTTGTGTGTTTCTTCTTTGCTTCTTCTGTAATTGAATTCCTAGAGGGCATTTCCTGTTCATCTCGTATCTCCTGCAGTGGAATAGTGCCTGACTCGTGGTAGGCACTGGATTTTAGCTTAAATTGACCTCTTCAGGGGCGCCTGGGTGGCTCAGTGGGTTAAAGCCTCTGCCTTTGGCTCAGGTCATGATCTCGGGGTCATGGGATGGAGCCCTGCGTTGGGCTTTCTGCTCAGCAGGGAGCCTGCTCCCCTGCCCCTCCTGCCTCTCTGCCTACTTGTGATCTCTCTGTCAAATAAAATCTTAAAAAAAAAAAATTGACCTCTTCACTATTCTCTCACTGTGATGACAGGTCTTTTAAAGATTTTATTTATTTATTTATTTATTTTTATTTGACAGACAGAGATCACAAGTAGGCAGAGAGCCCAATGTGGGGCTTGATCCCAGGACCCTGAGATCATGACCTGAGCCGAAGGCAGAGGCTTAACCCTCTGAGCCAGGTGCCCCATGACAGGTCTTTCTAATCAGACTGTTGTTTGCCGGAGTCTCTCTAATCAGGGGTGGTATAGGGAAAGATTAGAATTATCATTACATTAGGGCACCTGGGTGGCTCCTCGGTTAAGTGCCTAGCTCTTGGTTTTGGCTCTGGTCGTGATCTCAGGGTCGTGAGATTGAGCCCTGCTTGGGGCTCTGCACTGGGTATGGACTCTGCCCAAGATTCCCCCCTCCCCCCATGCTTACTGTCTCCTCTCTCTCCAAAAAAAAAGAAAGAAAGAAAGAAAGAAAGAAAGAAGGAAAGATTACTGCCACAGCCAGCCGTCACGGCGGATGTGCGGGCCCATCAAATCGAGGGTCGGTTATTACCACTCTCGTTGCTGGTTGGTAAATCACAGTCAGTTGTGACATGAAACTGCAGATCTTTGCAAGATTTCATGAAGTTTGATGGAAGAAATGTTTGAGAGCTGTTAAGTTTCGCACAAATCTGTTGACACGTTATATCCCACGGACCCACTAATAGTTGAAAATTGATGGGGAAGAGGATACCCTGAACTGTCCCAAGTAGAATCATTTAGACATAAAGAAACCAAGAGAAGTCGTTGAAAAGACTGGCCAAGTCCTCAGGTATATTTGCACAGTGATGCAGTAAAAGTCAAATAGGGAGTAAGTTGTGGTTTATGGTGTCCTCACTAAGTTTTTTGATAAAATTATGCCAAAATTCCCTACTTAATGTCCCTTTTATGTACACAGTTGAATTTTAACCTAAATTCTGTTGTATATGACTTCCAGTTTCATTTTTCAAAATAAATAAAGTTTCATTTACATTTTTACTATTTACTGTGAAAATTTGATCCCTTAAGTAGCTTTACCTTTTTTCTTTAAGATTTTATTTATTTATTTGAGAGAAAGAGATAATGAGAGAGAGCTCAAGGAGCACCGAGAGGGAGAAGCAGGCTCCCTGCTGAACCAGGAGCCTGATGTGGGCTTAGTCCTGGGACCCTGGGATCATGACCTGAGCCGAAGGCAGGTGCTTAACTGCTTAACTGACTGAGCCACCCAGGTGCCCTGCTAACTTTAAAAAATATTTTATTTATTTATTTATTTATTTATTTATTTGCTTGAGAGAAGGAGTGAGAGCACTAATGGTGCGGAGGCACAGAGGGAGAGGGAGAACCAGACTGTCTGCCAAGCAGGGAGCCTGATGAGCGCCCGCGTTGATCCCAGAATCCTGGGATCATGACCTGAGCAGAAAGCAGTTGCTTAACTGGCTAAGCCACCTGGGTGCCCCATATGGCCTTACTTTTTTTTTTTTTTTTTTAAGATTTTATTTATTTTTTAGATAGAGAGGGAGATCACAAGTAGGCAGAGAGGTAGGCAGAGAGGCAGGGAAGCAGGCTCCCTGCTGAGCAGAGAGCCCGATGCAGGGCTCGATCCTAGGACCCTGGGACCATGACCTGAGCTGAAGACAGAGGCTTGACCCACTGAGCCACCTGGGTGCCCCATGGCCTTACTTTAAATAAATAAATAAATAAATAAATAAACTTGGGGCCCCTGGCTGGCTCAGTTGGTGGAGCGTGTGACTCGAGCTCAGGGTCTCAGGGTCATGAGTTTGAGCCCCGCATTGGTCATAGAGCTTACTTAGAAAAAATTAATAGACTTAATTTTTTTAGAGCAGTTTTAGGTTCATAGCCAAATTGACCAGAAAGTACAGCGAGTTCCCATATACCTCCCCCCACCCCGAACACACACACACACCACACACCAGAGTTGTACATTGGTTACAGTTGATGACCTACACTGATATCATTATCACTCAGAAGTCCCTAATTTGCACTAAGGTTCACTGTCAGTGCTGTACATTGAGTGGGTTTGGAAAAACGTATGGCAAGAATTTGCTATTACAGCACCCTGCAGCGTAGCCTCACTGCCCTAAAGGTCCTCTGTCCTCTGTCTGTCCCTCTCTCCACCCAACCCCTTTTCTCAGATGTTCTGTGATTGGAAGCATAAAGTGTGTAGTCTTTTCAGATTGGCTTCTTTCCTTAATAGTGTTCATTTAAAAGTCTCCTTTGTGTCTCTTCATGGCTTACCATATCATGATCGTGATTTCATTTTAGTGCTGAGTAATGTGTAATCATTCAGACGGACCATGGTTTATCCATTTACCTACTGAAGGACATCTTGGTGGCTTCCAAGCAGATATGACTAAAGCAGCTATAAACATCCATGTGCAGCCTTTTGTGTGGATGTAAGTTTTTAACTCTTTGGGTAAATATGAAAGTGTGCAGTAGCTGACTTGTATGGTAAAAGCATGTTTTATTCTGTAAGACACGGCCCGTCTGTCTTTCAGAGCGGTTGCGCCGACCTGCCTTCCGGCCAGCAGTGAGCGGGAGTTCATGGTGCTCCGCATCCTTGCCGGCATTTGGTGCCAGCATTCTGGAGTTTGGCCACTCTGATAGGTGTGCACTGGTATCTCATTTTAACTTGCGATTCCCTAATGACATATGATGTGGAGAATCATCTTATGTGCTTATGTGCCTTCTGTATATCTTCTTTGGTGACGTGTGTGTTTAGATCTTTTGCTCATTTTTTAAGTCAAGTCATCTATTTTCTTTTTTGTTTTTTTAAGTTTTTTTTTTTTTTTTAATTTATTTGACATACAAGCAGGGAGAGTGGGAGAGGAAGAATCAGGCTTCCCACTGAGTGGGGAGACCAATGCAGGACTCGATCCCACGACCCTGAGTGGAAGGTGGTTGTGTAACGACTGAGCCACCCAGGTGCACCGATGTTGTCTATTTTCTTATTGTTGAGTTTTAAGAGTTCCTTATATCTTTGGGCTAATAGTTCTTTACCCAGTGTGTCTTTTGCAGATAGAGTTTTTTCTTTTATTTTTATTTATTTATTTAATTTATTGATTTGACAGAGATCACAAGTAGGAAGAGAGGCTGGTAGAGAGGAGGAAGGAAGCAGGCTCCCCGCCCAGCAGAAAGCCCGATGTGGAGCTCGATCCCAGGACCCTGAGATCATGACCTGAGCCGAAGGCAGAGGCTTTAACCCATTGAGCCATCCAGGCACCCCTTGTTTTTTCTGTTAAAGATTTTATTTATTTGCCAGAGACAGAGAAGACAGTGTAAGAACACAGGCAGGAAGGGCGGCAGGCAGAGGGAGGAGCAGGCTCCCTGCTGAGCCTGATGCTGGCTGGATCCCAGGACCCCGGGATCATGATCTGAGCTGAAGAGCATCTGACGGAGCCACCTAGGTGTCCCTGCAGATATTTTCTTCCAGTTTGTGGTTGTTGCCTTATTTTCTTGAATAGTGTCTTTGTGCAGAAGTTTTAAATTTTAATGAATTCCAGCTTATTAATCATTTCTTTCATGGATTGTGCCTTTGGTGTTGTATCTAAACTCTGATGGCGACAAGCAAGGTTGTTTGGATGACTTCCTGTTACAGTCTGGTTTGTAGTTGTGCATTTTACATTTAGGTCTCGGATCCATTTTTTGTTAACTTTTGTGAACGATGTAAGGTCTGTGTCTAGATTTCTTTCTTTTTTTAAAAGTAGACTCCATGCCCAGCGGTGAAGGCCAGTGCAGGGCTTGAACTCACAACCTTGAGATCAAGATCTGAGCTGCAATCCAAAGTCGGACACTTAATGCAACTGAGCCACCCAGACATGCCCAGATTTCATTTTTTAACTGTGAATGTCTAGCCATTCCAGCACCATTTGTTAAGACTGTCCTTTCTCTATTGACTTGCCTTAGCTCTTTGTCGAGATCAGTGGACTGTATTTATGTGGATCTATTTCTGGGCTCTGCCCTCTGTTCAATTGATCTGTTTGCCTATCCTTTTTTTTTCCCCCCAAAGATTTCATTTATTTATTCAACATACACAGAGAGAGCACAAGCAGAGAGGGTGTGGCAGGCAGAGGGAGAGGGAGAAGCAGATTCCCTGCTGAGCAGGGGGAGCCTGACATGGGACTGAATATCAGGACCCTGGGATCATGACCTGAGCCGAAGGCAGTAGCTTAACCAACTGAGTCACCCTGGTGCCCCCATTTGCCCATTTTTTTTTTTGCCTATGCCACGCTGTCCTGATTACTGTAGTGTTGTAGTAAGTCTTGAAGTAACGTAGTGTCAGTCCTGACTTTTTTCTCCTTGAATACTGAGTTGGTTATTCTGGGTATTTTGCCTCTCTGTGTAAACTCCAGAGTCAGTCTGTCAGTACTGATAAAACAACATGCTAGGATTTTGATTAGGATTGTGTTGGATCTATACATCAAATAGGGAAAAACTAGCATCTTGTCGATATGCTGAGTCTTCCTATCCATGGACATGGACTATTCGTTTTATTTAGTTATTCTTTGATATCCTTCATAGGAGTTTTTTATTTTTCCTCCTATAGATCTTGTACATATTTTGTTACATTTATACCTAAATGTTTCATTTTTTTGGTTGCTGATGTACATGGTAATGTGTTTTTAATTTTAATTTCTCCTTATTCATTGCTGATATATGGGAAAGTGAAAGTGATTGACTTTTTTTTTTTTTCTTTTAAGAGAGTATGGGGAGGGGCAGAGGGAGAGGTAGAGAGAAATCTCAAGCAGACTCCATGCCCAGTGTGGAGCCCAATACAGGACTTAATTTCACAATCCAGAGATCATGACCTGAGCCGAAATTAAGAGTTGGAGACTCTTAACCAACTGAGCTACCCAGGTGCCCCATATAAAAGTTAACTTTTGTATGTTAACTTTTTTTTTTTTAAGATTTCATTTATTTGAGAGAGAGAGAATGAGAGAGGGCATGAAAAGGGAGAGCATCAGAGGGAGAAGCGGACTTCCTGTCCGCAGGGGGTCCGGTGTGGGACTCGATCCCAGGATTCCAGGATCATGACCTGAGCCAAAGGCAGTCGCTTAACCAACTGAGCCACCCAGGTGTCCCTATATGTTAACTTTTATATGACTTTTATATCCTGTAGCCTTGCTATAATTCTTAGTTAGTTCCTGGATTTTATTCTCAGTCTGGTCTCTTGGCTTGTCCGGCTACTGATGCCCATGTTCTGCTTCCGGGTTTTCCCTGCAGCACACCCTCCACCATCTCACCATCCTCTATCACCTGGTGGAGAATCTGGTCCTGCCCTTGGACAGCCCTAGTCTTTAGCTTTTCATGAGTCTGTTTTGCGACTACAATGAAGTTGTACTCTCCATGTCTTTTATACATGTATGTATATAAGCAGGCTCTGTACCCAGTGTGGGGCTTGAACTCACAACCCTGTGATCAAGCATTGCAATCTCAGGGCGCCTGGGTGGCTCAGTTTGATAATGCCTTAACTCTTGCTCAGGTCATGATCTTGGGATCATGGGATCAAGCCCCGCATTGGGCTCTGCGCTCAGTGCGGGGTCTGCTGGGGATTCTCTTGCTCTGGCCCTCCCCTGATGCGCGTGCACGCTCTTTGTAAAGGAAAATGAATAAATAAAATGTTAAAAAAAAAAAAGAGTTGCATTCTCTATACCAAGCGAGCTTGCCAGGTGCCCCCCCATGGCCTTCATTACATATTTACCCATCTCACTGTGGCCAGTACTGTGTTCTGCTGAGCATCCCAGTAGCCCAGGGACTCAACAATGAAACAGTTAAAAAAAAGTGAGGCCTGGGAGGTCCGTGTGAACGGGGCCTTGCCGGGGGGCACTTTATGGAGGAAGTGGCAGCAGCCCTGTGCTCTGACAGATGGCAGACCCTTCCGTGTGACAGAGTGGCCAGACGCGTGCTGCCTGGCAGGGGTGCTCAGAATAGTGACTTGGGAGCGGAATTGTTGGAACCTGTTCTGAGGAACACTTGGTAGCGCCTGGACACAGTTTTGATTGTCACGATTGGGTGGTGGCACTGCCGGCCTCCAGTGGGTGGAGGGAAGGGGTACTGCTTACCATCCTACAATTCAAAGGACAGCTCCTGCTCTAACTCCAACAAAGAATCCTCTGGCCCTGCATGTCGGTGGTGCTGAGCTGGAGCAGGCCTGGGAATAGAGGACTAGAGACCAGCTTCCCCTCCGGCGGGCGCAGTCCTGCACGTGCGCTTTTGCTTCCAGTTGCTGCTGCTGAGCTGCTGACATGACCTCATGTGGTCATCACAGAACCCCCGCGTTAGATGCTGCTGGATTATTTGATGGTGAGAAGGCAGGCTTAGACGGCATGGAGTCAACGGCCCAGGGCCACACAGGTGTCTGCAGAAGCCAGCCGTTCACCAAGGTCAAAGTCTCTTCCCTTAACTCCGCCTCCAGGCTTGGGGTTAAGGCACCTGTTCCTGATTACCGCACACTGATGGTGTCATTTCACTGAGTTGGCTCCCTGCCCTCAGCCTGAACCACGGTTGTTTCAAGTTGAGTTTCAGATAGTTAAAAGAGATTTTGCAAATATCTCCACCCCCTCTTATTTCCTTTGTGCTCCAGATTCATCGGCTGTTTTGGTATGTCACTGTTTTTTCTATTTTCTGCGTATCCAGTCGTGGACTTGTGGATCATTTTCCGGTTGAGGGAGTGGTTATGTTTGATCCCCCATCCCCCCGCATCATCTGACTTTTAGAGAAAGTGAAGTTTGGGGGGATGCCGGAAGCCTCAGGGAGCTGGAGTCCTGCGTGCTGGGCCTGATACCATGTAACTGGTGGGCAGTCCGCAGAGCTGTCAGGGGCTCCTTTAGTTTTCAGCAGAATACAGCTGGCTGGTTGCAGCCCAGATAACCTCCTAGCTTGATTTAGCGGACGAAAATGTTAAAAAGATTTTTCTGGAGCAGGCGGGTTCTCGGGTTTATCATTTCTGAGCATTGAGCTGATGCACCTACATGTGGGTCTTTCTAAATGATGAAAAATACATAGATGTTAGAGGAGATGACTGGGTAAGCAAAGTGTCACACATACTTGGACCATTAGGTGATCTTCAAAAAGGAGATTCTGATACATTCTACAGCACCGGTGAACCTCGAGGACTAATGCTATGTGAAATAATTGCAAGTCACAAAAAGCCGTAACTGTATGATTTGACTTTTTTGAGATCTGCAGTGCCGTCAGGTTCATAGAGACTGAGTAGACTAGGGTGGCCGAGGGCTGGGGGAGGGGAGAGTGGAGAGTTAGTGCTTAATGGGCACAGTTTCAGTTTTGCAAGATAAAAAGAGTTCTGGAGGGGCGCTTGGGTGGCTCAGTGCGTTAAGCCTCTGCCTTCGGCTCAGATCCTGATCTCGGGGTCCTGGGATCGAGCCCCACATCGGGCTCCCTGCTCAGAGGCCAGTGTGCTTCTCCCTCTGCCGGCTGCTCCCCCTGCTTGTGCTCTCTCTTTCACTCTCTGTCAAATAAATAAAGTCTTTAAAAAAAAGTATTTTCTGGGGGCACCTGGGTGGCTCAGTGGGTTAAAGCTTTTGCCTTCGGCTCAGGTCGTGATCCCAGGGTCCTGGGATCGAGCCCCCCCATTGGGCTCTCTGCTCAGTAGGGAGTCTGTTTCCCCCTCTCTCTCTGCCTGCCTCTCTGCCTGCTTGTGATCTCTGTCTGTCAAATAAATAAATAAAATCTTTTTTTTTTTTTTTAAAGTATTTTTCGGGGGGGCCTGGCTGGCTCAGTTGGTTGGGTGTCTGCCTTTGGCTCGGGTCATGATCCTTGATCTTAGGGTTTTGGGATAGAGCCGCAAATCGGACTCCCTGCTTAGTGGGGAGCCTGCTTCTCCCTCTCCCTCTGCCTGCTGAGCCTCCTGCTTGTGCTATCTCTCTGTCAAGTAAATAAATAAAATCTTAAAGTATTTTCTTGAAAACATTGAAGCCACTTCTAGATGCAAATGTAAAGACTAGCTCAGAAGCTCTCTCCTGTATGTCTGCCTTTAACTTGTAGTTAAAACTTGTTCTTCAGCCAAATCACCGGCTACTACTTCACCACAAACCGTGTACTTGAATGTTGGTGTGACAAGCACAAGTGCCCAAGATCTGTACTGTGTGTGCCGGCGTCCTGATGCCGATGTGTGCAGGCGGGTCACATCCACTGGACTACTCAGCTTTCTTCCTGGGGCTGAGAAGGTTTTGAGGATCTCTTCGCCTCCGTTTGGCTGCCTTTTGTACACGGAGTGTATTTACAAGCTATGTGAACTTTTCAGAGCAACCAGAATTGACGGACAGTTTTCATGGCCAACACCTAATGGTCGTATTCAGTGTTTTTGATAAGGTGGGTGGAAAGTCTGGAACGTTTTCTGAAGTGATCGTTGTTTCCTCTGTGTGTGCTCTGGAACCAGGAGGACAGCTCGCTCCTGCGGCTGTATGGCCGGAGAGGGACCGAGGAGTAGACGGGCGCTTGTGCTGTCCCTCCTGACAGGCTGGATGGTAGGAAGCTGAGGGGTGCTGGGGTCGCTTTTCCAACTTCACTTCCTCTCTTTCTGGTTGATCACTTCAAATGACTTGTTTTCAGTGTTTCAGTGGGGAGCACTTCTGCCACCTCTGGCCGCCCAGGCAAAGTACAGCTGTGTCCTAAATGGTGATGACCCACTGTGGAAGTCAGGGGCATTGTCTCATATGCCTTGTAGTAGGGAAATGCCCTTTTTCCTTCTTCCTCCTTGAAAATCTCCACATTGCTGTGAAGTCTGGAAATTGTACTTAATGGCTACATGTCAGAGTCACCCGTTTGAATTATGATGACCTAGTAGCAGATGGAGAGGAACTTGATTTATTTTACACTTTGCAGGTTTTGAGTTTTTTGTGGATTTACCCTGGATGTCAGTAACATGTAAATTTCCCAGAGCTGCTTTACTGTCCAACACAGTAGAGTCCTGTGGGAGAGGACGGTGCTGCAGGATCTGGGACAGTGGAGGTCATGCAGAGAAAGGCAAGTTGGAGGAGAAAAAAATCTGGCACTTGCTCTGCAGCTGAAGTTCAGTTGGAAAATTCACCAAGAAGTAAATTAACCCTTATTATTATAGATTGATAATGGATAAGAAAAATATTTTTCTTTCTTTCTGGAGTATTATCTGTTTGTGACTTGAGGCAGGAAATTTACAGTAAAGGCTCAATTAACTGGGTCCCAACTTGCTGAAAATTTTCCTTATTCTTTTTTTTTTTTTAACCACTCCTGTGTCCATAAAATCAAGTAAAGGGTGAGATTTGTGCTTATCAAACTGGCATGCCCGTACTCAAGCCACAGTGTGGTCTTACAGATCTGCCCAGAGAGCTAATTGTATTAGTGGCTTCAGAGAGTAGTTCGTATTTGCCAGTTTGTTTATTAAAACAGAAAACTGGAAACAAACTGAGTGACTCTTGGTTTTGGCACAGGTTGTGGTCTCAGGTCGTGAGATCAAGCCCTGCAGTCAGGCTCCATGCTGGGCATGGAATCGGTTTGAGATTCTCCCTCTCCTGCTGCTCCTGCTTGTGCTCTCCCTCTAAAACAAATCTTTAAAAAGGAAGAAATAAGGAAGGAAGGAAGGAAGGAAGGAACCCAGGCAGACATACATCCTGTTATCGTCCAGGACCAGGTGACATTTGTGTCTCAAGGATAGGGTCACATGGAGGAGCTGAGGATCCTGCAGGTGTCTTTGACCTTTTCAGAGACCCCATGTGACTAATGAGAACTGCAGACAGATCCGGTGTATGAGTTGCCCCTTGTCCATTTGTGGATTGTGAGGGAAGAGGCTTGGGTGTCGGTAAGGTGTGTATTATCAGCGAGAGGCAATTCATGCCTGAAGTCATGCTCGTGCTTTGACTACTTTCTCCTGCCCGGGTGCTGTTGAAAATGCCATCTCTTCTGAGTTTTCCTGTCTGATTCCCTACATTTTCCTGCCTTTGCATTTGGCCTTTCAGCTCAGTGGTGGGATTTAGGGGGCTGCATTAAAGAGCACTGTGTAGGGGCACCGGGGTGGGGGGGCTCAGTCGGTTAAGCATCTGCCTTTGGCTCAGGTCATGATTCCAGCATCCTGGGATTGAGCGTCCTGTCCGGCTGCCTGCTCAGTGGGACGTCTACTTCTCCCTCTCCCTGTGCCCCTGTTAATGCTCTCTCTTGCTTGCTCTCTCTCAAATAAATAAATAAAATCTTAAGAAAACAACAACAACAACATTGTGGAAGCCCTTCTGTGTGGAGATGGCCATGGCTGTTAAAGCATTAAATAAAAACTTTGAAAAGCTAAGAGAGTATGAGCAGAATGGAAATGAGTCTGTAGGAGGAGGCAAAGGGCAAGAGAGGTGCATGTTTGCCGAGCTCCCCTCTCTGGACTTTAAAATGTTTCTCTTGACAGTTTTTGTCATTCCTTGGGTGCCAGGACTGTGCGACCCTGGCATTGAGAGCGGAGGAGGAGAGAAGGTGGTGGGTTTTGTGTGTGAAAGCCTTCTCTTACTGGCTTCGAAGTTGAAGGGAGGAAGGAAAAGTGGCAAAAAGATAGGTGGGAAGGAAAAAAAAGAAGAACCTGGTCAGGACCAAAGGAAAGGACCCCTGGTAGCAGTGGTGGGGGCAGAAGCTCCGTGTCCAAGTGGAGTAAGAAAGGGTGTTCGAAGCTGGGAACGCAGTGCAGCCCTGCAGAAGTTTCCTGAAACTGGGTGACTTTTCTCATTCCAAAGCTCTTAGTGATGTTTCTTTCTCCAGATCCTAAAATCAGAGGAGTCTTTTTTTGTGGGCCTGATTGCTCTTAGGATCTAGCAGTTTTCCTCGAAGTATTTGATGGTTAGGAGCAGATTTTAATCAAATGACCATCGCCATGAATAAGACACAGAGGTTTAATGTTACAAGGTTGGTTCAGATAAATCAATGAATGTTCGATCTGCAGTTAACTACTTAAGGCAGAGTGTTTATCAGGTTCATAAAGAAAATTAACAGCTTTATTGAGAAACCACGAAGTTCACCCTTTTAAATTCAGTTCAGTGATTTTTAGTCTTTTTATGGGGTTCTACAGTAATCACCACCATCTTTTCAGAACATTTTCATCACCTCAGAAATAAATTCTTTACCATTCGCAGTCTCTCCCCGTGCTCCCCACAACCGGTAATCCAGCTGCTATCTTCTGGACATTTCGTGTAGAAAGAGTCACACAGTATGGGTGGACTTTGGTGGCCACTTCTTTTAACTTAGTATGTTTTCAAGGTTTACTTGTGTCGTAGCACATATAGCACTTTGTTCTCTTTATGGTTGAGTAATATTCCATTCTGTGATACACCACAGTTGATGGACATTTGAGCTTTTCCGTGTTGTGGCTATTATGGACGTTTGTGTACAGTGTTGGTGAGGACATTGTCCAGTTCTCTCGGGTGTATGTCTAGGAGTGGAACTGGTGGGTCCCGTGGTCACTTGATGTTTATCCCTTTGAAGCTGTCATTGATCTTTCGAAGCCTCTGTCACAGAGAATCTCTGTGGACCCTGGCAAATTTCCCCCATTATGATTGAGGAGATACTGGACAAGGTTGTCACTGCTTTGACCCACTGTGGTCTTTATCAGCACCGTGATTTCCTTTGCTACCAATCTTCTTGGTACATTGCCAGCTGATTTTTTAAAAGATTTTATTTATTTATTTGACAGACAGAGATTATAAGTAGGTGGAGAGGCAGGCAGTGGGAGAGAGGAGGAAGCAGGCTCCCTGCTGAGCAGAGAGCCCAATTCGAGACTCCATCCCAGGACCCTGAGATCATGACCTGAGCCGAAGGCAGAGGCTTAACCCACTGAGCCACCCAGGTGCCCCTTAAAAGCTTTTTTAAAGATGGGACGCCTGGGTGGGTGGGTTAAAGCCTCTGCCTTCGGCTCAGGTCATGATCTCAGGGTCCTGGGATCGAGTCCCGCATCGGGCTCTCTGCTCGGCAGGGAGCCTGCTTCCCCTCTTCTCTCCGTCTCTGCCTGCCTCTCTGCCTGCTTGTGATCTCTGTCAAATAAATAAATGAAATCTTTTTTAAAAAAACCTTTAAGATTTATTAATTTATTTGGGAGAAAGTGTGCAGAGTGAGAGAAACCACAAGCCGGGGTGGGAGGGGCAGAGGGGAAAGGGAGCAGGGTCCCTGAGCAGGCTCCCTCATTGAGCTCCCATGGGGCTCAATCCAAGGACCTTGAGATCATGACCAAAGGCAGATGCTTAACCAGCTAAGCCACCCAGGTGCTCCAGATTCTGATCTTTAGATCAGAATTTTGGAACCTTCTGTGATCTATGTATTTGGGTTATGTGCTGAAACATTAGAGTATTTTTTGTGATAGGTGTGTTTGTAATGGAATAGCTGACATATAAGAGAATTAATGATCCGGTATGTTTTGGAAATTCTGGTTCGTATTTGACCTTATGGAACCTGTTGTCAGTTAGGCTTCTATTTGAGGAAGACCTTGCATGGTAAGAAGGCATAATTGATATTTTTGCCATAAGGAACTTTGAAGAGGAAGTAGCATCAAATACCCGATTTTAGTGTTATATGGGATGGTTTTTGTTTTGAAATGATTTTGTGGAATTTCCCAAGGTTCTCTTTAATCATGTCGATCAGTTTGGTGGCCTACTGTGACACAGCATCTTTGACCCATTCCTGGGCTAACTTAAATTTTAGATCATCTGCTAATTTACAGTTTCCAGTTTGATCTTCTCTTCTCAGTGTTGGTGCAGTTGATTGTTTGGCTTTAGGAAGAGGGTGACAGACTGACGCTCACCAGTTTGGGAGTTACGCAGCAGGGAGCCATCGATGCATGTTGCCAAGAAGACTTTGTTTTTTTTTAAGATTTTATTTATTTATTTGACAGATCACAAGTAGGCAGAGAGGCAGGCAGAGGGGTGGGGGGAAGCAGGCTCCCTGCTGAGCAGAGAGCCCGATGCAGGGCTGGATCCCAGGACCCTGAGATCATGACCTGAGCCGAAGGCAGAGGCTTAACCCACTGAGCCACCCAGGTGCCCCATCTTTTTTTTTTTTTTTTTCTTTTTTTAAAGATTTTATTTATTTGAGACAAAGAAGTGTGCATGATCGGGGCCGGGGGTGGGGGCAGAGAGAGAAGCAGACTCTGTGCTGAGCAGGGAGATTGATGTGGGGCTGGATTCCAGGATCCTGGGATCATGACCTAAGCCGAAGCCAGCTGAGCCACCCAAGGTGCAGCCCCCAAGAAATCATTTGAATAAAGCTAACTCTCAACATGTTTTGTAATTTATTTTAATAAATCCGTTTTTTCTGTATTAATGTACCTATAAATATTTCCAGTGCGTCAGTTTTTTAACTTAAAATATTTCATGGCCTTTAGACTTAAAAATTTTTTTAGTTATCTCAACTAGCAATTTGACATTTTTATTTATTAATTTTTAAAGATTTATTTTAGAGGGAGAGAATGTGTGTGCACAAATGGGGAGAGGGAGAGAGAGGGAAAGCAGACCCCCTACTGAGTGGGGAGCCCAATGGGCTCAATCCCACATCCCCAAGACCACGCAACCCGAGCTGAAACCGAGAGTCAGATGCTCAACTGACCGACCCACTGGGGTGCCATGCAGTTTGGTATTTTTAAAAGTTATATTTTGATCTGTCAAGTTTTCATTGTTAAATAAGGGAGACAAGAATATGAAATATGGAGTGCCTGGACTGCTCAGTTTGTTAAATGTCCGACTCTTGGTTTTAGCCCAGTCATGATCTCACGGTCGGGAGATCAAGCCCCCTGTTGGGCTCCTCACTCAGTGGGGAGTCTGCTTGAGAGTCCCTCTTTCTCTGTCCCCCTACTTGCATTTTCTATCTCTCTCTTAAATACATAAGTCTTCACAAAATAAGAAAAAATATGAGAGGGGACTTCTGATGTGCCGACAGGCGAAGAGTGAGTGGTGTGGCTTGGTTGTAGCACACTTTGGCAATGTGTAGCAAGAGTTTTAAAATGTTAGTGCCCTTTGACCCAGGAAAACCAACTGTAACTGAAGGGTCTCATCAGACTGTGCTAAAGGTTGATGTACAGGTGTACATACTGTAGAGTTATGGATGGAAGTAAAAAGTTAGGAAAAAGCCACAGTGGGCCATTGGCTAAACCATGCTTAGTTTTTAAGATAAAATTGTGTGTGTGATTAAAAATTGAGTTTTTAGGGGCACCCACCTCAGTGGGTTAAAGCCGCTGCCTTCTGTTTGGGTCATGATCTCAGGGTCCTGGGATCAAGCCCCGCATTGGGCTCTCTGCTCAGTGGGGAGCCTGCTTCTCCCTCTCCCTCTGCTTACCTCTCTGCTACTTGTGACCTCTGTCAAGTAAATAAATAAATAAATAAATAAATAAATAAATCTTTTTTAAAAAAATTGAGTTTTTAATGCTGAATCGATGGAAAATGCTTGTACTATAAATGGAAGAGGAAGTTATGGAGTAATACATTTAGTAAGATCCCGATTTTTTTTTTAAAGATTTATTTATTTATTTGACAGAGATCACAAGAAAGCAGAGAGGCAGGGGCGCCTGGGTGGCTCAGTGGGTTGAGCCTCTGCCTTCGGCCCAGGTCATGATCCCAGGGTCCTGGGATCGAGCCCCACATCGGGCTCTCTCCTTGGCAGGGAGCCTGCTTCTCCCTCTCTCTCTGCCTGCCTCTCTGCCTACTTGTGATCTCTGTCTGTCAAATAAACAAATAAAATCTTTAAAAAAAAAAAAAAAAGAAAGCAGAGAGGCAGGTAGAGAGAGAGGAGGAAGCAGGCTCCCTGCCAAGCAGAGAGCCCGATCCCAATGCGGGACTCGATCCGAGGACCCTGAGATCATGACCCGAGCTGAAGGCAGAGGCTCAACCCACTGAGCCACCCAGGCGCCCGTAAGATCCCAATTTTAATAACAAGAAAGAAGTAGGAAAAGTGGCCCTTAGGAAAATGACAACCAAAAAACCCAGAATGCTAGAGGACCCTGGCTGGCTCGGTCTGGAGAACATGCAGCTCTTGATATCCGGGTCAAGAGTTCAAGCCCCAGCTTGGGCATGGAGTCTGCTTTAAAAAGAAAAGAAAAGAAACCATCCAGGATGAACAAAAGTGGTTATGTTCAAATGACAGAATTTGGGTAACTCATTACATTTTTAGTTTTCGGGGTCTTTAAGATCCATAATAACATGATCTTTTGGAACATGAATTCCGAAATCTAAAAGGCAAGACCATTTACTACACGTCACAAGCAGCCTACTTTCGTTGCTCCTGTAGAACTGATAAAACTTAGCTGAGTCCCTAACAGCACACCCAGGTCCCCTGAGTTCTTTGTCGCTTGTGGTGGATACGAACACGAAAGTGACAGAAGCAGCAGTGCGCTCCTGGGCTACTGTGTGGCTTCGTTCTCCCTGAAACGACTTGCTTCAGCGTAGAAAACCTGTTAGCCCTAGTTCTTCAGCTTGGGGGTGGTTCTGTGCTTGGTTTTTCTTTGGATACCCAGAGAAACTGGAAGGATTATTTTGATATCTGATTAACGATTGGGGAGCAGCAAGCTCTTCGTGGTGTTCGTGTGCTCGTGGCTCCCCTGGCTGGGCGCTGGGTCCTGTGCCCGCTGCTGACATGTGCTAAGTGGGAAATACACGTGTTTGTTTCATTTTATTTGCTCTTCTGCTCCCTGGAGCATCTCGTGTCTCCTGCGTTCAACTAGGACATGTGTGTTTCTTACAAAGCTGTTGTGGCGCTTGTTTGAAATCCTTGAGCATTCCTGGGGTTTTACTTGGGAGAAGATCGTGACAAATTGTGGTCAGTGGGACCCTTGCAGCTTTGCTTCCCCGTCTGGGGCCTATCTGCCCAACGTATCTTATTCCCAGTCGAGTCGTTTGGCTCATTGGTAACCGGTGTTTTTCTAGGTGGTTTCTCACAGTTTGGGTCATTTGGGATAAAGACCTTGTTTCATTTATCTTGCTTGTCACTAGGAAATAACCGGCAGTATACTTCCTCCCGCTTGGGCCTGTTGAGCAACAGGGGCTGCCGATAATTCAAGAGATGAAGGGTTTCCAGGTTGTGAGCTGGTTCCTGGCGGAGCTGGCCTGCCTGCCTTCTCTCGGAGCACGGGATTAAACTTTGAATGGAGTTACACAACTTAGAACAGTAGCTCATCTGTTTGCTCTCGCCGCTGACTGAACCCTCAAGAGTGTGTGACAGGAAGGAAAATGAGGGCTTGTAACTGATGGGAAGCCCGTCCTGTCGCCTGGGAGCCAGGAGCCCTGTGGCAGGGCGCTTCTGATAAGCCGCGCAGCAGAGGCGTTGCCCTGAGTTGAGAAGAAAGGTTAAGGCTGCTCTCATCCCTTTCCACCACACTGTCCCTGTGCTTCAAGGCTCACTTCGGGGAAAACCAGAGCCTTGGGTTCCCGGGTCTCTCTGTTCCTCCCTTGCAGGGGTAGAGAACTGATTTGCATTTTGGGAAAAGAGGTCGTTACTCTTGCGAAGATTTCCAGGTGCTCATGATTGCTTTGTAAGCTGTTGACGAAGTTCTTAAATATGACTTTTGTTCATATCTGGGAAACACAGCTTCTGTGGAAGCACATTCGAGTTTTTCATTGGCTAAGAAAAATAGTTACATATGGAAAAAAGTCATTTTTCTTCTTATTTATTTTCTTAAAAAAGTTTATTTGGCAGGCAGAGATCACATGTAGGTATAGAGGCGGGTGGGAGCGGGGGCGGTGGGGAAGCAGGCTCCCTGCTGAGTAGAAAGCCCAATGCAGGGTTCAGTCCCAATGCGGGGTTCGATCCTAGGACCCTGAGATCATGACCCAAGCCGAAGGCAGAGGCTTAACCAACCCACTGAGCCACCCAGGCACCTCCGTTTTTCTTTTTTAAAAAGTGCTCTATTGAGGTATGGTTCATATACCATATAATTCATCCATTTAAATAAAGTGTGTGTGTCTGGTGGGTTTTGGTATATTCACAGGTATGGGCAGCTGTCCTCTCATAATCAATTTTAGAACATTTTTCTTATTTCAGAAGGGAACCCTGGCCCCCAGCCCTGTTCGGCCCAGTCTTGGGCACTCACTGATCTGCTTTCTGTCTGTGTTATTTCCTTGTTCTGGACATTTCACATGAATGGGATCACAGAATATGTAACTGGGTTTCTCTCACTGAGCATAGTATTGTAGCACGTTTCAGTACTTCATTCCTTTTTAAAAATCATTGTGGTAAAATGTACATAGCTTGAAATTTACTATTTTTAACCATTTTTAAGTGTATCGTCCAGTGGATTAAGGGCGTTCACTCTGTTGTACAACACTCACCACCATCTCAGGAACGCTTCCAGCTTCCTGCTCTGAAACTCTGTCCTCGTGAAACACCAAGTCCTCTTTCCCCCCTGGTGAGCACTGTCCTTTGACATTCATGAGTTGAGACTGTGTTTTTAGTTTTCTGGAATGTGCTATATCCTTTGGGTGTGCAGCCCTGCTGACATCTTAATTTTAGCCACGGAAACCTGTTTCCGGGAGTCTGAACTCTAGAACCGTTAGATAAATTCACGTGGTTTTTTTTTTTTTAAGTTTATTTATTTAAGTAATCTCTACACGCAACACGGGGCTTGAACTCATAACTCATGACCCTGAAATCAAGAGCTGCACATTCCATCAGCTGAGCCAGCCAGGCACCCCAAACTCGTGTTGTTTTAAGCCGTCAAATTTGTGGTCCCGTGTTACAGCAGTCCCAGGAGACCAAGAGCTCTGTTGTGTGCACATTTGTACACATTCATCCTGTTACTGTCTGGCTCCCACAGCACCTACTATGTGCTTAGCCCGGCACGGCGCTGTCCTGCCCTGTCTCGTGTCCTCATCTGTACATGGGAGGTCGTGTCAGCGTCCAGCCTGCTGGACTGTGGAGGGGGGACCTGAGCTAACCTGCTGAACACTGCAGCCTAGGGAACTCGTATTTATTTACCTAATTATTTAAAAGATTTTATTTATTTATTTGACAGAGACACAGTGAGAGAGGGAACACAAGCAGGGCGAGTGGGAAAGGGAGAGGCAGGGAGCCTGATGTGGGGCTCGATCCCAGGACGTTGGGATCATGACCTGAGCTGAAGGCAGATGCTTAACGACCAAGCTACCCAGGCACCTCTCAGGGAGCTCTTAAAATGACTAAAGAGGGGCCCTTCGATGGCTCTGTCGAATCAGTCTGATCCTTGATTTTGGCTCAGGTCACAATCTTAGGGTCGTGGGATGGAGCCCTGCATCGGGCTCCCACAGGTTCTCTCTCTCCCTCCTTCTCTCAAGAAAAAAAAAAAAAAAGATTCCCTCTCCCTCTGCCCCCTCCACCCACTCAAGAAAAAGAAAATGACTAAAGAAAGTGCAGCTCTTTTACAGAGGGGTGAATTTGAGGCCCAGAGAGGTTTAGTGATATGCCCAAGATCACACAGCTAGTAAGTGGCAGTACTGGGATTTGAATCCCTGGCCCTGAAGCCAGTGGTCTTTCTTATAGCATGATGCCTTCCCCCAGCTGTCTCTTAGGGAGCTTGCAGTCTAATCAGGGAGCCAAGCTGCGTCCACCATACCTAGTAAGGCGGACATAACGGCTGGGTGTGTGGAGAAGAGAGACAGCAGTGCTGCTGGTCATCGTGGTCTTCAGAAGAGCTTTATGGAGCACCCACCATTGGGCGTTACTGGGCCTTGAGAATTGTATTGAGACCCTACCCTTGTCTTCAAGGAGTTAGCAAGGAAGAGGGCGAAAGCTTCTTGCAAACATTGGACTTTGAACCTGGTGGTAAACTGGAGGGAGTTTTTAGGTAGCAGAGAAGGGTAAGGAGGGGTTTGCAGATCAGGTGAGCACCAGTGAGGGGATTGTGATAAGCTGTATCCGTTAGTACTAGATTGAGCTGCTTATAGCGAAAGCCCTAGAATAACCGTGGCTTAAACAACACGGAAATTTATTTCCCTCTTGTGTGAAGGTCTCTGGAAGTAAACAGGCTGGGCGGGTGTGGCAGCTCCCTGGGCTTGATGAAGATGTGGGCTCCTTACAGCTAACGCTCAGCCATTCCTAGGCTGTGGCCCATTCCCACAATCTAAGAAGCTAAAAGCTCTGGCCATCTGTGCCCATGCAGACCCTGGCACGAAAGTGGAAACAGCACTAGACATTTCAACATAGAGAATTTAATAGAGGGAATTGGGTGAACAGGCATTAGAGGACCAAGGAAGCAGAAATGGGACCCCGTGATGCAGAGAACTGCAGGAAGCAGCCCCTTCCCTGGGCTGGGGGACCAAGGGAAGGTGGGGGTTATCGGACTCTGGAGCTGGGCCCCCCCGTCCTGTGATGAGGGCACCGCGTGGCTGTTGCTGGCATCTGAGGGCTTGAGGAGCACCCCAGGAGCTGGGGCCCAGACTCCAATCAGGTATCCCGGAGAAGGGGGGTTCCCCTGTTGCTACTCCAATGCTCGGTCCAGAACAGCAAGCCAACCTGTCTCCTTCCTCCTGCCTTCCGGCTTCCCACCAGGCCCCGCACTGGCAGACCCCCCAACTGGGAGCAGCTGGCAAAGGAGATTTGTAGCGGGCGGGGGCCCCGGCCCAGCATCCCCGCGGGCAACAGCAGTGTGGATGTGGGGCTCGGAGACCAGAGCTTCGCGGCTGACCCACTGTCCTCTCCTGGTTTCAGACAGCAGGATGGAGGGCAGGGGGAAAGGGACAAAGGCCATGAGGACGTCTGCCGTTGACTTCCAGAAGTCATTTATTTGTCAGCACCGGGTCACACGGGCATGCCTGCCCGCCGAGGCAGCTGCCGGACAGTCCTCACGGCAGGCGCGTTGCCGCCGGAATGAGACTGGGAGCGAAGGAGAGTGTCTGCCGCCGAAGCGGCCGTTTCAGAGCCGTTAGCTCCCGGGAAGATCCCGGCATTAGCAGCCCTCCCGGGAAGAATGTCTCTCTCCTTTCTCCCCACACAGTCTCTAGGTCTGCACTTCGTAGCTCTCGGCCGTGCTCGGCCGGGTGTCCTCTACTCCCTGTGCGGTTCGGCAGCTGATGCTCTAAGTTAGGTGCGTGGTTTAGTCTCCGCTCGGGGAGCACAGCTTGACGGGACGGGACTGGTTATGGTGGAGCTGGTGGCTCCGGTGACGGTGACGGGGTGTCCTTCCGGAGAGCTGCGGTTTGCCCTCCCGGTCACTTTCTCTCCGGAGTCGGGGGTCTCCGGCGCTCTGACGCCGCACGTCTGCCGGCAGCGGTGGACTCGGTTCGCAGGAGCGTGCGGCCCCGACGCTGCCCAGGATTTGGAACTCTGACGGTTGTGTGTCTCGTTTGTCTTCATCAGAGGGTTGTTTCTTGCGGCGGGGCCCGAGTGCAGGCGAGGTGCTTGGTGTCTGGGGCTCCTGACGGTGCGGCTGCTCGTCTTCCTTCATTCAGCTCCCATCCCTCCATCAACTGCCCCTCCTCTCCACGCAGGTGCTTTGGCCCCAGAGCGGTTCCTCTGCTGTTTAAATGACCGCTGTAACTTGTTTCCTGTCTCTCGTTGTCAGAGTGGAAGGTTCGGGGCGCTGAGATCTCCGATCATTTCCTCTGAGCGCCCCAAGAGCCGGTTAATGTTGCAAATTCTTTGAAAAGGCTGTTGGTCGAAATCGGTTGCGATGTTTTTACGCTTCAGGTGGACGGGCCTCGGGGAGGTGGACTTAGTACTGCCCCAAGACTTTAGCCTGGTCGTTATGGGGATAGAGTGGAGGTTTGGGATCAGCGGAGCGGGAGCCTGCAGGAACGCATCTGGGATGCTCCACCCCCGGTGTGGCGCGAGGCCCTCTTCGTCCTGCTCGTTCTCCAGAGGCGCTCAGCCTGCGCAGGTGCACGCCTGCGGTCCACACGGAGCTCCCTTCCTGCGTCAAGCTAAGAACAGACAGGGAATTTGCTGTTTGTCATGTGACTCTGAGATTGAGCCAAATACTTGGAGCTCATCGTGTGTCCTGCAGGTATCCCTAGAGCCGATCGGGTCTTTGATGGGAGCAGTGGTCATGGGGCCCTGATGTCTCCTCCGTCGTCATCGTCCGAGAAGGGCGGATGAGCTGCCCTTCAAACTCCTGATGCTTGCTGTCCTCTTCCTTCCGCAGAGGGGGCCTCAGTAACATGCTGTTCCAGTGCTCCTTCCCTGACTCCGTGGCCACCATTGGTGACGAGCCTCGGAAAGTGCTCCTGCGGCTCTACGGGGCGATTTTAAAGATGGTGAGTTTGTAGGCTGTGTGGGGACGGGAGGGCCCTGGGAACAGTTTTCATCCTCTCTCCTGAATTACCTGGGAAGAGATGTTAAATACTTTAGTGGTGTTAGTGAAGCTATTTTTACATATTGCTTTTGTTTTAATTGGGCTGCACAGCTGGGTTTTTGCTGATATCCTGTTATGTTCCGAATTCCTGTTCTTGCTTATAATTTATTAGTAAGCCAGTACAAGTATTTTCCAGCTTTATATCCAGAGAAAAGTATGATCTTGGCAAAATCTCTAGTAGTGGTTATGATGCTTGGATTTTCCACACTTTGAAATTTTTAGCTCAGACCTAGCTTGTAAAATTCTAATGTAGAAAAGGTATTGTTTTTAATAACATGATCATAAAGGTTTTTACAGGGCACAGGGAGACCCGTGGACAAAGTATGATCTCAGTGGGGCTGAATTTACTACCTCCCTTCCTTTTTTTTTTCTTTTAAGATTTTATTTATTTGACAGACAGATCACAAGTAGGCAGAGAGGCAGGCAGAGAGAGAGAGGGAAGCAGGCTCCCTGCTGAGCAGAGAGCCCAATGCAGGGCTCGATCCCAGGACCCTGAGATCATGACCTGAGCCGGAGGCAGAGGCTTAACCCACTGAGCCACCCAGGAGCCCCCTCCCTTCTCAAAGGAATAAAGGCATTCCTTTGAGATTTCTTTAAAACATTGAAATTGTTAGACTCATAATCTTTCTAAAAATTTATATTACTTAATTGAATCTAACTTTCAAATAAAGTGCCCTATTTATTGAATTGTCTTAACCAATTGTAGGAGATCCCAAATGTCTGGATTTTTTTTTTTTATTTATACCATAGATTTACCATTTTACTGACCACACGTACAGATGTTTGATATATCTCTATGGTAGAATTTTAATATCCATTTAGATCTTCTTCAGAGGGGCCTGTTTTGATCTTCATGAGATGGAGAATAGTTTTCCTACTTAATGTTGCAAGAGACTAGTCTCAGCTCAATCTGAAGGTCAGATTATGCCCATGTCTATGACAATTCGACTTTAATGTTCAAAAATATCAAAGTTACAGCTGGACTCTGTGTCATAATGTGACCGAACCTTTTCATTGAGTAGTTTTCCTCGGCCTTGTCAGGCTGTGCAGTGCTCAGGATCTGAGCGGTGGAAGCCACGCGCCCTTCACCCAGGAAACTTGAGGCCGTTGTGTGATGAGGAACACACAGCTGACCCTCACCCCTGACCCACTGGTAGATGGCACACAAGCGACAGTTGGGTTTTTCATTCAATCAAGTTGCACTTCCAAAGCACAGTTTTTGAAGAACCCAGTTAATGCCCTCTTGGTACTTTAAGTGAAATCAGTCTTGAGCCATTTTATCTTTGCCATCCTCTAACCATTAATCCCTTTTCTTTTCATCTGTGTGCTTTCTTGTGAGCAGCACTTTTAAAATACTTTAATAACGAGCTGCTGGAATTGCACATGATACAGACGATTGTTTAAATCTGATTTTTGAGGCTTTCGTTTGTATTTATAACTTGAACTAGGGGTGTTTTAAACGTGCACTATGGTCCCCACCAGGTACTGGCTAAGCTCGGCGGCAGGCTCTGCTCTGGACCTGTGCTGTTTGGGATGCTGGTCGCCAACCACAGGGGCTAGCAAATGTTTGAAATATGGCGAACGTGACCAAAGATGGGAATTTTGAATTTTCATTACTTTTAATTAACTTAAACTGCAATGCTCGCGTGTATGGGTGGCTGCCGCATTGGACAGCATAGCTCTAGAACGTGCTGCATCACTGGATGGGTCACTTAGTGAAGCCATCGACAGCACGGCCTGGCCCTGAGCCGTTAACTCTTCCCCTAGTAAAGATTCGCTATCAGTAGTTAGTAGTCTGTCCTTTTTGAAAAATTTTAGCCATCCACCATTACTGCCTTAATAGTACTTACAGTAGAAGTGTCTGGAAATAGAGTTAGTTTTAGCATTTCTATGTGTCTGTTTTTAGTTAACTGAAAAATAAACAGAATAAAGGCATTTCAAGTGCAATTGATTCTTGCCAAACGAATAGATTGGAGTATGTTTTACATATAGTTCTAATTTGTAGGGGGCACTCTACATTTAGCTTCTTAATTATGTTTTTATTAGGCAAATCTCAGTTGCCATTCCCGAAGGTGCCTCCTCCATGCAGGGCGGAAGCTATGCTGGGAGACGAGCCCCTCACTTACTGGACAGTCCGTGGGTGTCTCCCGGCTCATGGTTCAATTCCCGGACGGCAGGCTCAGTTTTGCTGGAAAAAAACTGCTCCTTCGCTTTAGAGTTGGGAATCTGTTTTCAGTATAAATACTTGATGGGTCGAGTCCTTAGTTCAAGGACACTTTTTCTGTGCAGTTCCAACTGAGTAAAAACATGAAGCCTACAGCCTCAGTTGGAAATGTTTTGAAGAGGTTTTTGGCTGAGGTTTTTGTCCTTCAGGGTTCGGCAGGGACACTGGTTGCCAGGTGGAATTTTCGACCTGAATGGCCATTATAAACTGTGGGTCATTTGAATACCTGGACAGCAGGAGGAGAGGAACCAGGCTCTGGGGGACTCTGAGAAACGGTGGCGGGAGAGGAAGACCCTGAGCCCTTGAGCCCCTGAGCCCGTGAGGCACAAGCCAGGTGACTGCTGCCAACAGGTGCGGGCAGAGCCAGGCTCTCCCAGCTTTGCCCGGCCAGGGATCTCGCCGCAGCAGTCAGTGCCTTTTCAGATATTTCCACCTCCAATTCAAAGGACCTATAATTTTTGTTGCTGGGGTGTGAGTTCAGTCATATTGCCGACCAGCTCTTTGGAACGAATCTAGCCTCTGGTGGAGGGACAGAGTCTGCCATGAGGCCTCTGTTCCCAACACAATAAAAAAATGTCCCCAGAACTGATAGTGATTTGTTAGGATTTGCATTCATTAAGAGAGGTGGCTGAGCCAATCTCGAGCCCACCCGAATAATAAATCCCGTTACTTTCAGAAATGAAGGGATTAAAGACAAACGGAATGTAGCTCAAATGCCATGCAGCTCAAATGCTGTGCTTTCCCTGCCTGTGCGCTCTCCCTGTGGGGAAAGCACACTGGTCCCGATGCAGGTGTGTGCGCTGCCCGGATAGACTGGGGTGCCCGAGTGCAGCTGTAGGAATGCAGCATAGAGTAGCTTTAGGGGGCGTTAGAATAAGCTCCTTCCCTAACAGTGTTAACTGACAGCTGCAGGTGGGGATAGAGCTGTGTGTTTTCTCAGCCGGTCTTGCTGTTTTGCCTAATGACACGCGAGAGCAGCTACGTCCCGCCTTCCCTTTCTCCTTCGACACTGACACTTCGGAGTTTTTGGCTCTGATCAAATATGAAGGTTAACTGTTTCTTTGATTTACATTTATAGTCCTTTACGAGTGACTTTATTGAAGCTGATTAGATGCTGCTCCACTTTTTCCTTTTTCTTCACCATGGTGTTGTGAGATGGCCGAGACCGTGGCTATGGGGTCCTGCTCCTGAGTGCTAGTCACCGCAGGCTAAGGGGCAGAAAGCCGACAGTTTCTGTCCCCAGACTTTGTTCTCTCCCAGCCCGTTTCTGTAATGCATACACTATAAACATCAAAACATCCATCTGATCCAAAAGCAGTGCCTGCCAACACAGTTCAGGGTCCGCTTCACACGGCCTAGCTTTCATTTTAACGAGGAGGGCTGGTTTCAAAGTTGCACAATTGTTGGACACAGAATTCCCCTGTAGGATCACCCCGAGGAAAGTAGGATAGTTTAATAGAAGTTGAAAAGTCCTGGTTCAGCCTTTGCCCTGTAGAAAGAGATGTGATTGCTAGAAGAGAGCTTGAAACGATAATGCAAGCTATAAATGTAACCTGGTTTTTTTCCTTTCTGATGCTGGGAAGGCACATGAGCTCCGCAGCGTCCAGTAGCAGCCTTTTCAAAGCAGCAAGTTTGGCTGATCACAAATAACCCGTTTGCTTATTTATCATGAACTGTGGAAGGCACAAATGTCAGTACGTATTGTTCATTCAGCGTAACCTGTGCCGGTTGGCGGAAGTCTCAGAGGACTGCTTTGTCCCTTCCTCTGTCCGAACAGTAACTCTGTGTTGAGCCGGTTCCTTCTGTGCATGAGTGGAGAGATTTGGCCTCACCGTTTGAACGGTCTCACGGGCATGAATGTCTATAATCCACTCAAAGATCTCTCGAGTGTTGTCTGGGAAAACGTTTTTGTGTGTTCTTTGAGCAGTAGAAGGCTAATATTAGTGCTTATTGAGTACTAACCGTAATAAAACTAAAGGCATCAAGGCACAACGCAGATATGTATTCGTGACTCAAAAGAGTGCAGTCTGGGACGTGGTCTGTTTTAAATCCAGAAAGCAGAATGCCATCTTCCCTGTTTTCTCTTAATCCCAGTTGAAATAGAAATTAACTCCCCCCCGCCCCAAATATGGGAAACAGACAGTATGGGAAGAGCCCGTAGATCGTTCATACTGGAGAATCCGAGACGGAGGAACGCACTGCCCACGGACATTGCAGAGAGTGCCGGACGCGGGCTCACACGGGCTCCCTGGCAAAGAGCCCTGCTTTGTCCCAGGAGACCGGCGAGAGCACACGTCCTCATCGTTACTAGGATCATCATGAGTTTCAGTTGTTTTGTTTACTCTGCGTTTAAAAAAAAAAAAAAATCCCCGTGGACTTTGAGTGTGGCGTAACTTTGTCCTTTCCTAAGGTAGTCCGCTTCCCTCCCAGAAGTAACTCACCGTTCCGGTGTTGCTGTTCCCATTTGGTCTAACCTAGTATTTCTTCAGTTAATACTCGAGACAGAGTTGCCCAGTCGCTGTCTGCGGCCCTTTCATACCTGCTTTGATGCCTTCTTCTGATAACTAAACAAATCGCAGACTACTGTGTCTAATTTTGACATATGCAAAGTGTCTTTGTCTTGCTGGTCTTAAATGCTCGGGATTGATAGCATGAAGCCGATACAGGTTTCTGGCCCCTGGAGCGACGGTGTGGCCGCAGCCCACCCGTCCGGGGAAGGAATGTCCTTGTGTTGGGTGGCGCGAAGGGCACCTGGGGGTAACGTACCACTTTAGCTGTCTTGCATGTGTTCTCTGCCGCAGGCTGTCCATGCGATCGTGCCTGGAGCACTCTGGTTTCCAGGTGACAGACACGATTCACGGTATAGTATGAGCCCTCTGAAGCTGCAGCATTCTCTACAGCTTTCTTTTCTTTCTTTTAGTTCTTGGTTTCAAAAAATGCTTTTGATGAAAGACAATTGCAGTGCTTTTGTTAAGGAGCACCAGCTACAGTCTGTGCTGTGCCCCGAGTACAGCGATGAACATTTCAGAATGTTGCGGAACGATGTAACGAACATACCACTTTTTGGTTTGGGGGTTTCCTTTTTTTTATTTTTTATTTTCCCCTTTTCAGTCCAGGGCAAATCAATCCCTTTCTTCTGTTTCCTCGGTAGAAAATGATTTGGTAACTTTAGAAATTTACGGGCCTCAAAATTCATTTGAGGTATGTCGCTCCTTCTTCCTTCATACTACTTTGAACTTTAAGGAAGCACCACGCTGTGTTGGTATTTTGGTCAGAGTTAGAAACAGACTCTCTTCTTTGTGCTCATCAGTCGGTTTCCTCCCCATAGCCGGTAGCCTGACGAGGGTCGGCAGTGCTGGTCTGGCGGGGAGGCGCACAGGCCAGGGAAGCCAGTCCACTTCCTGGAAACGTGTTGTTTGCAGGTCCCCCTGTGGGGTGCTTCTGACTAATGCTCCCGAAGCCTTGGGGGTCTTGGGGCAGCGGGTTACCCTGGATCAGACATAAATTTTGAGAAGGTCCTTGAAGGAGCCTTTCTTCTGGTTCATGTCTTTCTAAAGCCTCATAGAACTTCTAGTCTCCCGTTAGTGAACCAAGTCATTGCATTTTGCCAATTTCAGAGGATCAAATTGTTTTAGAATGTCCCTCGAGGTAACTGGAGATGCTCTAGAGAAGACCATTAAATCTTAAAAGTCGTTGGTCTGCTTAAGTTCTCACAAGTCATATGTGCTCATTAGAGAATCATGTAAGCTATACTTTTATTTTTTTATATTTTATTTTTTTACCTAAAAAAATATTTATTTATTTGACAGAGAGAGACACAGCGAGAGAGGGAACACAAGCAGGGGGAGCAGGAGAGGGAGAAGCAGGCTCCCCGCTGAGCAGGGAGCCCCATGTGGGGCTTGATTTCAGGACCTTGGGATCATGACCTGAGCCAAAGGCAGACGCTTAACGACTGAGCCAGCCAGGCGCCCTACTTTTTTTTTAAAGATTTTGTTTTGTTTTGTTTTGTTTTGTTTTTTTAAATATTTTATTTTTTTTTTTTTTTTAAAGATTTTTATTTATTTATTTGACAGAGAAATCACAAGTAGATGGAGAGGCAGGCAGAGAGAGAGAGAGGGAAGCAGGCTCTCCGCTGAGCAGAGAGCCCGTTGCGGGACTCGATCCCAGGACTCTGAGATCATGACCTGAGCCGAAGGCAGCGGCTTAACCCACTGAGCCACCCAGGCGCCCCAAAGATTTTGTTTTGAAGTAATGTTTGCGCCCACTGTGGAGCTCGAATTTGTGACCGTAAGGTCAGTGGCACGTTTCACCAACTGAGCCCCCTCAGTGCCCCCAGCTGTGCTTTAAATCAGTACAGTGTGATGTGTAAAATATTTTCTCAGAAAATGCTGAGAGAGACCATAAAAGTAATAAATACAGAATGTTTTCGTAGGAGCAGGGAGAAAAAAGGTTAGAGTCCCCGGAACATTGAGAGGAGACTTAGGGCAGAAGGTAGTGGAAGGAGCTGCGGCATGACTGCTGTGTGTTCTCTGGAGCCAGGGTTCTCGCTCTGGCCCTGCCCCAGCTCACCTGAGGCACAAGGCCTCGCCAGGAGCAGAGAGGGTGGCAGCTACTGCCCCGTGTCGTGTCGACCCAGAGAGAGTCAAGTGTGGGCAGATCTTCAGGGGGAGCCCCTGAGCCATGGGCCACATAGTAAATTAAAGAGCCCGTGCCGCTCCGGGACCAGACGGGCATCGCAGTGACAGAGCGATCCGAATTGTGCAACACCTCCTGTTTTGGGGGTAAACACGGACAGTCTGGGAGTTGCTTGGGACTCAGCTCACGAGGATAATCCCAGATTTTCCTAGGGCAGATTGTTAGATGTCCTGGAAGTTGAGTCTAGCTAACACTGGATTGTTCTTTCTTAATCTCTCACTAATGGGTGCCAGAGTGTCTTATTTGAAAGGCCACAGTCAACTTGCTCTTTTGTTCAGAACCTTTAAAAGAGCCAGGTGGAGGGCGCCTGGCTGGTTCAGTCGGTAGAGCTCTCGACTCTTGATCTTAGAGCCGTGAGTTAAAGCCCTGCGATGGGCATGGAGTCCCCTTAAAATGACGAAGTAAATAAGGCGGCTTGCATGGGTTCTCCGTGCGGTTCTTCGTATTTCTGTCCCTGGCGGGGACGGCAGGGCTGGTGGGAAGAGAGGCCCTCCATGTTTCCATCCAGCGCTCTTGTTTGTATGTTTTTATTTCTGTGGCAGCCGCAGCCGTTACATTCAGCATAGTGGCTACTCCTTCCTTGTGACAGCATCTGTAACTGACGATAGGTCGATTTTTTTTAAAGGTTTTATTTATTTATTAGACAGAGATGACAAGTAGAGAGAGAGGAGGAAGCAGGCTCCCTGCTGAGCAGAGAGCCCAATGCGGGCCTTGATCTCAGGACCCTGGGATCATAACCTGAGCCGAAGGCAGAGGCTTTAACCCACTGAGCCACCCGGGCACCCCCTACATCAAAAGATTTTAGTAATTATTTGATATTAACCAGTATTCAAATTCCTAATGTAAAACATTTTAGTTTTATTTTATATATGACGGCTAGTTTTTATTAACATGAAAAGCTGGCAAAAAATTTAGAGTCCTGTTACATATTTATACCACATATTTTAATATCTGCTTCAGATAAACTTGTGCCTCTGATGGAAAATCCTACAGATTCCAAGATATATTTTACTTCCCATCTTCCTGCTCAAAAAAGTTCTCTGACCTCTTCCTTGGCAGCGTGAGTCTGTCTGTCATTGGCTTGTCGGGATGAGGCCCCTTCTCTCACTTTCCGTGACTGTCTGATTGCTTTGAGATTTCCTGGTCTTAACTCTTCCTGTTTGTAGGATTGAGGGAAGCTGAACATTTTGTACTGAGGAAACAGAACAGAGGTTGACCGTGGCAGAAGCCCATCTTGCCCTCATCATGGTGCTCTGATGGCACATCCCGCCTTCATTTGGGGGCGGGATGGAGTGGGCAGCGGTGGGGAAATTCTTAACAGAATTTATTGCCACTGGCGTGAGTATTAAAAAGGAATGGCCTTGGGAGCTCAGGCAATTTGTAACTTTGGATGAGGTGACTTGCTTTTGAGAGCACCATTGGATGAGGGAAAGGGACTTCTGTTGACTGAATAACCCATTAACTGTATCTCCCTAAGAAGATACAGTTTGAATATAACAGCATAGGAATAACCATAGTCATTTAGAATTTGGCACAGGTCAAATCCCGTTACAACAAACTTCCATAGAATATCCAAATTCCATATACCATATCATAGAACTTTTTTTGGTCTTAACTTTCCTTAGGGAGGACAAGCACAGGATTCAATGTTTGGGGGCATTTTGGCCCTGTTCTGCATCCAGATGAACACCGCAGCCGGTTCTCCCCATGATTGGGACCATGGATGCGAGTTCGCTGGAAGCCGGCTGGCCCCGTGGCGGAGGCTGTGCCTGGAGCTTCACAGCATGGCCGGTCCTTTAGTTCAGCCGGCAAAAAGCCTAGGGGGCAGCAGGATTGCTTGGTGTTTTTTGGGGGGAAGACGGACCATACAGGAAAGATGGAGTCCCTATTCGTGAAGAGCTGCTAGGCCGCGAGGGAGAGAGGGGCCACTAAACTCTGAGTCTGAGGTAGCAGCGTGGCCATGGCAGTGGTTCGGAATCAAGGAAGGAGCGAAGCTGTCGCGGAACCCAGTTACCGCTCCCCCTGAGAGGTCACCACGTCACACACCCAAGCCGTCAGCAAACATCTGCAAGTATTTCTGGAGGATTTTCATTTTTATAGCTTTCACTGTAACGGGATTTAACCTCTAACATCGTTTCATCAGAGAAACGCAGATCACACGCAGATCACACGAGTGGAAGTATCTATCCCCCCATTTGTACTTCTGCATTTTGTACAAAATGATCTCCACGGGATGTTAAAGATGTTACTGAATATGTGTAAGTGCAAGTCTTTTGCAGATAGCATCATGAACACGGATGTTTGTTTGCCTCTGTGCTGAGGAAGCTCGCACAGGCACGGTTGTGCAGAGCGCACACCAGAGCGTCTGCGGAGTGTGTCCGTGCAGGACGGACAGGAGCGCGGCTCTAGCGCGCTGTGCTCTTTGGTGCTAGCGTAGCTGGTGTTGCTTAACGTGGCATCCCCCCCCCCGCCCCCGTCCACACTTTCCACCCTTGGTACAGGTATTTTCGATAAAGCTGTGGCATGGAAAGGTATGTTCTTCACGGGATGTTCGAGAATCTTTTTACCTTAACATTTTTTAAAAGTTCCCTTTATGGGCTTCCTTCTGTGTCTGGCTTAAGCCGGCTCCGTTTAATGATCACAGATAACGTTTGGAGAGGCAGTATTTGAGTATAAATTCTGACACGATGCTTAAGTTTCTGACTTGCTTTTCTCCGTCCCCTTATTCAAGATCGTGTGAAGATTTCTAATGCACAAGCACTCAGGCTGGGGGCGGCTTGTAAAAAGACACGATCTGTGACGTGGAGACAGAGCGCGGCCAGAGAGCTGCTGACGGTCACTAAGGGTCTAGTCGTTACTGCTAGATCCCCGGTTTCCATTTCAATGAGGAAAGGGCTATACAAATATCCCTTAAAATATCAACATCCGAACTAAGTTTAAGGACTTGGTAAATTCGCATGACCCTCTCCTTGGTGGAGGCAGAATGCAGATGAGCCCGCGACAGGCCCCGCGAGCCGGGCGAGGCCGTAGAAGCAGCAGGTCGGCAGGCTCGTCGCTCGGGTTCTGTGCCAAGGCTCCTGCCTGCACCGAGCTTTCTTCTCTGTCCCCGTTCTGTGCTGACCATGGCGACCTGCCACGGGTGTGTGTACACTCCCTGTTCTTGCAGGAAGGAAGCTTCCTCAGGACAGTGTTGACTTGAAGGAACCACCTAGCTAAATTGGGGAGACCACGTGGCCCTTTGTCTTGGGAAGGCCTGATTGGAAGAGCGCCCCCTACTGGCTTCCCTCTCCTCGGACAGTGAAATTGTGAAAAGGTACACGGCTGTTTGGGGTCAACAGCACATTCCTTTTCTTGTAAAGAAACGAAGCAGTTCCTCGGGTGTTGGTCCTAGTGCTGGACACTGGTGGTGCCTTTTGGCCTGCCGCTGGTGACATCCGTGGGTTGAGAAGCATTCGTTAAAGACCTGTGATGTTCTGTAAAGCCTGACTGTTCTGGTGGTTGCAAAGCTAGTGTCTGTCTGGTGCTCCCCATCTTACCAGAAGTGTTTGCTTTTTCTCATTCGTAGAGGTCCTGTAATAAAGAGGGATCCGACCAAGCTCAGAAAGAAAATGAATTTCAAGTAAGTAATTAAGTGCATTCTGCCTCTGTCTAAGGTGCACGCGGTGTCCGTGGTGCCTGTCTGCTCACTGCCCCCCCGGGGGCCGGGCTGTCTCTCAGAGGCTGGGCTCCGGCCGCGCGGGGAGCCGCCCGCGTGAGAGCGAGTGTGGCCCGGCTGTAGTAGTTCCTGCTCAGTGTCGGCAGCGGATGTGTGGTGTCTTCACGGCGATCGGAACAGCACGTGGGGTGCCAGGGGAAGGTGGTTTGGGGAGATGCTTGAGCGTGACGGATGCGGAGGCAGGCTGGCTCGGGCGCTGGGCTTCTGACCCCCTTCTTCCATCCACGCAACACTGGAGCAGGCCGTGCCTGGGGCAAGCAGGAGTGCCTTTGCCCGCGCGCACGGTGCCCTGGTCAGCGGGGCCTCTTCCCGATCAAAATGACCCCCTCTCTGAATGCTGACGTTCAGAAGAGCTTGAGGTCGAGAGCGTGGATGTGTCAGCCTGGTCCCTCTTCGGGGCTCAGATGTGGGGCTTCTAGAGCAGTGATGTCCTCGTGCCGGGGCGATAAGCCACCTTGGAGCACACTGGCCCAGTGTGTGCAGGTTTGTATGGACGTACACACTGCCCACAACACAGACAGAAGTACGCTTTTACTCACTGTAGACTAGTTACTGAAACTGTCAGGAAATGGGAATTAACAAGATGGTGAGATCATGAAAGAATAAAAGTACTGATGTGTCCCCCATCATGTGTCGGTGGGTGGTTCCAGGGATACCCTGCCCCAGAGAACCCCGTCTAGCTGATCTAGAACATGTGCTCTGGGTGACGCTGACAGACGCCAGCAGGCGGGAAGTAATGGACATAGAGTTTTCCACCAGCCTGAGTCCTTGGGGTATAGGCCTGTGTGTGTCCTGATGGTCGACCAGGCTGGGCCACAGGGGCCTCTGCGATGCCAGACCCACAGCATGTTCTCAGTTCTAGTTAACGAGGCTTCTTGGTGGCACCTGGCAGCACCCTGCCTGTTCCAATACGTTCTCTTCCCCTCCTCGGTTCCTTCCTGGGTCTGATCTGTTGTCTGACGTGCCCCACAACGTGGCCCAAGGCCCTCTTCCTGTGCTGCCCCTCAGCGCCATCCGCTGCCCACTTTCCCTGGCCATCTCGCCAGGTCCAAGACTGAACACTGGGTCTCCACCCCACAGCCTCCAAGGAACCTCAGTTTCTCCTTTCTCTGCCAACAGAAAGCCAGGAGGCCCCTTGGACCCCCTTCTCTCCGTCACCCCGTGTCTCAAGCACGGGTCCGTTGTTTCCCTGTGGGCTCTACCCTGGGTCTGCGCGCTCTTCTCCTTCAGTACCACACGCCTCCCTAGTCCAGGCTGCCCCCGTCTCCTCTGGGGGCTCTGCTTCCCCTCCTGCCCCAGCTGCTGCTCTGACCGGGTCGGCCGCCGGCCTGATGTCCCTGATGTCCCTGATGTCCCTCAGCCCTCCCTGTGCCCCAGCCGGCTTCCCTGTGGTCTGCCCCGCCGAGCTTTCCACTCTCTTCCGTGTCCTTTCCCATTCTTGCTCTCCAGCCGCGTTGTCCTAAACTGGGGGGTTTTCTTCGCAGATGCTGTCCCTCCCGGTTGGGATGCTCTCAGCTTCAGCCATTTCCCAGCCCCCTGCTGTTGTAGTGAGGACCTTGCCCAAGGGTTGCTTTCCCACGGAGCCCTCGTGTTCCCTAGACGAGGTGTGTCTGTTTTGTGCCCTCGCCGAGAGCACCATCTTCCTGGCCTCTGCACTTCCTCTGGCTGTGAGTTTGCAGCAGGATGTGATTCGTGTCTGCCTCCTGTTCCTGCGAGGGTCTGGGCTCAGGGCAGGACCTCCCCACCTCTTGCTGCCTCGCCGTGGCTCTCAGGCCCGCTATCCAGTGCGGCGCAGATAGAATTGTCGAAGGATGGCTGTAGCCAGAGCCCTTGCACAGCTCCGTAACCTTCTGCCCCTTGCCTGCTGGTGCACACATTCCTGGTCCCTTCCTCTCCTCAGTTCAGGATGTTCTGTGAGCCCGTCTGGATGGCTGGCCTTTGCAGTCTTTGTCCTCTCTCTTCCGAACGTTTCCTGCGCTAACTGGCCTTGCTACGGCCTCGCTGTCCCAGAGACTTCTCCCCTGCAGCTCCCTGCGGGGAGGTGCTTTCCCATCATGTCCTGGTACTGGGAGTGGGGGGTCCTTCTTGCTCTCTCCTTGTTCCTGCTTTCAGACCATTTCCCTTCTGTTGAACAAACCATGGTTTGGTGAAGAGTTCCGTGTCTGCTTGGTCTTTGGCCCCGGCTAGCTCGCCCTCTCTGGGCCTGCACCTGAGCCACTGGACATCATTAGAGGGAAACCCCATGGACAGGAGGACCTCCAGCCTCTCTGGGAGGCTCGCCCTCCTGACCTGGCCGTTCCCTGCCCTGGCTGCCGTGTTCTTAGCCCTCATGTTCCCACTTCCAGCCCAGGCTGTCTGTGTCTGTACCTGCCCTTCCCACAGGCAGATCCTTCCCTGTGCTCCCAACTCCAGCCACAGGCGTGTGGCTGCTGTCCCTTCCAGGGGCCAGAGCCTGCTGCCCTCGCCCCACGTCTGCTCCTCTCTGTAGCAGGATTTCTTTTCTTCTTGGGAAAAAAGTGTTGAGTGTTTGGGAAGCACAGAATAACATAATAAATGCCCTCGCCCCACTGCACAGAATTAGGAATTGTTTTTGCTTTAGTGCTTGATTTCAGTCTTTTTTGTACACGTTTTACTTATTTTTAACTTTTTATTTCAAACTAATTGTAGACTTACAGGAAGTTTGCAGAACTAGTACAGAGAGCTCCCCTCCGCCCCTTCCCCGGCTTCCCTGGCGCCAGCACCTCCCACAGCCCTGGAGACCAGCACTCGCGGGATAACAGCAACTGAGCTGCAGGCCTTACCTGAATTTCCCGGGTTTCTCCGTGGATGCTTTCTCTGTCCCGTTCCAGCATGCAGCCTGGACCCCACGCTGCCTTTGCAGGTTCTTCCTTTGTCCCGTCTGCCTCTGTGTTACTCACAGTCCTGAGGCTTGCTAAGCACATGGATCAGTAATTTCATAGAACGTTCCCTTGGCACAGGTTCGTCTCACCTTTTCTCATGACTGGAATGAGGTTATGCAGTTTCAGCAAGAATACCACAGAAATGCTCTTCTGTCTTCTCTGAAAGTTCATAATCTCGGGACAGCTGACTGGCTCAGTAGGTGAAGCGCCTGCCTTTGGCTCGGGTCATGGTCTTGGCATCCTGGGTTCAAGTCTTGCATTGGGGTCCTTGCTCTCCAGGGAGCCTGCTTTTCCCTCTGCCTGCTGCTCCCCCCTGCTTGTGCATTCTCTCTCTCTCTCTGACAAAATCTTTAAAAAAAAAAAAAAAAGATTTTATTTGTTTATTTGACAGAGATCACAAGTAGGCAGAGAGAGAGAGAGGGGGAAGCAGGCTCCCCGCCAAGCAGAGAGCCCGATGTGGGACTTGATCCCAGAACCCTGAGATCATGACCTGAGCCGAAGGCAGAGTCCCAACCCACTGAGCCACCCAGGCGCCCCAGACAAATAAAATCTTAAAAAAGAGAGACTCTATATTTAAAAACAAAAGCAACCCCACAAAAGTTCCTAACCTCGATATTATTACAGGATTTTAATTCTTTTAAAGAAATACAGCTGTGTAGGTAAGGTGAGTCATCAGTCCGCACACCTCTGCCCCCTCCAACCAGCGGTGCCCCTCCCTCTTCCATTCGCTGGTCCCCTGCCCACCTTTCCGCTGCCCTGTCTTGTCACCAAGGACTTCCACGTTGCCGAATCCAGTGGCCTCCTTGCCCTTCCCCGTGTCCCTCCTGAGCAGCCATCACAGGACACCGCGCTCACCTTCACGCTCGCCGCCACCTCTTCCACCACCATCTGAACAAGGGCTTCAGGGGGCGGACTGTAAAACCTCGAAGAGTATGTGAAATTTCAGCATTTTTGCTGCTTTGTAGAATGAAATAGGCTAGAACATACTAGAAGGTCTCGCACAGTGGTGAACAAGGTTGTTTTAGGGGTTGGGTGTGTTGGATAGCTTGCTGTGTGAGGACAGTCACTGGGGTGCTCGGGCTCCGTGTGGTTCCTCCTTGTCCGCTGTGCGCCAGCTGTATACGCGGCCTTAGATGCTGCAGGCTTCGTGGCCCGGACCTCCGGCCTCTCCGAGCTCATGTGTCCTCTTCCTCCCAGGTCGCTCTGCTCCACTGCGGGGCCGGGGGGGGGGGGGGCTCCCAGTTCCTGGAATGCACTTTCTTCTCACCCCTCAGGAGTCCGTGTCACCGTCTCCTTAGAAGCAGCCACCCCGCCCCATCGTGTCCCCACAGTGTCCCCAGCCTGTGCCGCCCTTGCGCACCCTTGTCTGCTTCCGGCTCTGGAAGGGGGTCCCCGCAGGCGACGGTCGTGCCTTGTCCTTCTTTCCCTGGGGCTCACCACAGTGCCAGGCACGTAGTGGACATCCCGTAAATATTTGGGGGCTGAATGTATATGAATGTTTCTGAAGCCAGAGTAAATCGTTTCGAGTAGAGGGTAGGACCTTCTGTCCTGAGAGCTGGGACCCGCTGTGGTTGGTTGGGTGGCTGGGCCCGGGCGCGCTGGGCAGGGGACTGGGTCATGCGGGCCCCCCTGTTCCCGGCCGGGCGCGCTCCTTTGCTGTGCTCGCTCGCACGGAGCAGGCCGGAAGCTGTGCGCAGAGCCGGCAGTTACAGAAAGGCTTCCTGTAGCTGACGCACTCGTCCCGAGATGACCTGCTCTCCTTCTGAAGCCACCCGCTGGGCCGCCTCTTGACCCACCGTCTTCCTTCAGCGTTTTCCTTCGTTTCTCCCTCCACGTTCTTCCCTCCACACGCGGCTCCTCCTCCTCCGCACTGGGAGTAGATACTGAACTGCGGCATCACATGTGAACAAAGAGATCCCTTGTTTGCTGTGTTCAGAGCAATGCCGAAGAGAATTGCAAACTTCCCAAGTCTCGGTCCAGCTTCTCGCCACCATCCCGGCGACAGGCTGACTTGGCTCTGGGCAGTGTGTGTCCAGTCCAGTGACAGCACGGCCTGTGAAGTCTGTTCCCGGTGGCCTTTGTCCCGAGCAGACGTGGCGCCCAGCACGCTAAGCCTCCTGAAGGAGCGCAGTGGGGCTTCACCTCTGTGAAGTTCGCAACTTCAAACTCAAGGGCCGGTTTAGTATGTGTTCTATACGGTGCCCGCCCTGACGCCGTTGGGCTCAGTCACTATACACGGAGGGAAGCTGAAAAACACAATTTTAACTCTCATGAAACCTGGATACCTAGACAGGAGAAATCCTGATGGGATTCTGAGATCCTGCAGCCGGTGGGAGGGGGTCCGGCTGGTTGAGGGCAGCGCAGGGCGCCCAGCGGCAGCCTGCCTGCTGCCGCCCACTGGAGCCACCGGGTCCTGCCGTGCCAGGCCCGCCTTCGCCACAGCACGTCACTCCGTGCGGGTTCCAGGTGAAGAGTTGGAGAAACACCTTGCAGACCTGTGCACACTCCCCTGTAGGCGTCTCTGGTGCCGGACGTGGGGTCAGCAGTGACCTTACCTCCTCCGGGGGGTTCCCCTCTCAAACCTGCCCATAGCTTCGTGGACCCGACAGATGAGTGCTATGTTGATATTGTCTGTGTCTTAGTCTCCTTGGGCAGCTATAACAGACTCCTCGGGGCTGCCAGCAGCAGAGCCTTGTTTCTTACCAGGCTGGAGGCTGGACGTCAGGGTGCTGGCACAGTTGGGTTCTGGGCCTGTGGGTGCTGCCTTCTCCCTGTGTCCTCACGTGGTGGAGAGACAGAGGGAAGGACAGCAGACTGGGACGCTTCACTGATCGCGTGGACGCACTACACTCATGACCTCATCTGCACCATCACATTGGGTTGGGTTAGCGTGAATCTGGGGAAGACACAGTTTTTAGCTCGTAGCAGCCCTAGCTACAAAACTGCAAATGAATTTTGAATAAACAATAAAAATCAGTCCTCACCAGGTGGTCAGACCATAGTTGTGGGTGACACAAGACGGTGGCCAAACTATAATTTTGGGAGGTTACCAGACTGGCAAATCTGTTTGCTCCCCGAAATGTGAAAATGACCAAATTACTTTTTCCTCTAATGTGGTTCCACGTCCTTTGGAAAAATAATTTCTCTGTTTTCTTTTCTATAACTTAGTGTCCTGTCGTTGCTAAGTAGGTCCTGTTGGTGTGTGTGTAGGTTGTTTTGTTTTTTTGTTTTGTTTTTTAGATTTTAAGAGAGCACAAGCAGGGGAAGCAGCAAGAGGGAGAGGGAGAAGCAGGCTCCCCGCTGAGCAGGGAGCCCGATGTGGGGCTCGATCCTAGGACCCTGGGATCATGACCTGAGCTGAAGGCAGATGCCTAACGACTGAGCCACGCAGGTGCCCCCACGTGTGTGTTTCTATAACTTGAGTTTAAGAGCTGTTTCACTGTGGGCAATGTTCCTGCGGGATCCTAGTCCCCAGGGTGCATTTCCTGACAAGGTGTGAGTAAGGATCACCTGAAAGCATTTTCTAGCCATGCTTGTCGGCCCCTCCTCAGACACAGTGGCCTAGAGGCTCATTTGCTGTTTAATGGCAAAGAACTAAAGAGTGAATTTAAACTGAGACCAAAAGATAGTTTTTGAAGACAGGATCATTCTAGATCCCACATGGATTATTAGGACCAAAGGTAGCATATGAGCATCATTGGGTTTTGTAAGAGACAAACGTTCCGAAGGCTGGGGAGAAGAGCAGAGCACAGGCCCGGTGAATGTGCCATGCCACGGTGCTCTTTGGACCCCAAAACAGACCCAGATTCATCAGTCGTCCTGAAGGGTTGGTTTGAGGCCAGAAGGCCCCTGTGGCCGGTGCACTCCTGCTCCATGCTCTGGGCCGGAAAGCAGGCCAGCCCCCGACCAGAGTGGGTGGCATTGTGGTGGCCTTTGGGAAGATGCCATGGGTGGTACTTGAGAAATTTTTAAATAAATACAAGCAAGAAAATGCCAATAGATACTGTTCTATTTTTGGAGTCAGTGACTCCGCTAAACTTGAATTTTCACGCTCATCAGTATAGTGGGACGGTTGCGAGTGCAGAGCCCCCGGATTACAAGACATCGACCTCGGTTTCTTCATACTTACAATGTGGGGGCAGGGCTACTGGGGGTCAGGTAGCCTGCTCGCATGGGAGCACTTGTGAGCCTGCTCGTAGTCAGCCCTCAGTAAACTTCCGGTGTATTGCTGTCTGTTTCAGGGGGCCGAGGCCATGGTCCTGGAGAGCGTCATGTTTGCCATTCTCGCAGAGAGGTCGCTTGGGCCCAAGCTCTACGGCATCTTCCCCCAAGGCCGCCTGGAGCAGTTCATCCCGGTAAGGGGGGTTCTCAGCTGGTCAGTTGACAGGTGCCGCAGACAAAAGACGGATTCGTTGTCTTGGTCCTGTGGGAGTCTGAGATGTGGGCTGACATAGTAAGTGGGCCTCAGCATTATGAAAGTGTCTCAGAAATAAAGAAAAAATAGATTTCTATTGAATTTACATTAGAACCTCTGTCTTTCCTGCAGAGGTGTTCATCCAAATGAAAATAGATATGAAACCTAACATTCCCTATTGTCCCCTAAAGCTGCTTGCCCTGAACCTTTTCCCTTTCCCCTTGTTCCTCTCAATTTCTGGACCGCCTTTAGAACTCCCTGCTGAGCCCCAGGGCCCTGGCCACACCTGGGTCTTTGCCCGGTGGGGCCGCCACACTACTCTCTGCCTTGTCTCCCAGCTCAGTCCCTCTGCTTGAGTCTCCCCAGCTCCCAGGTGCCTGTCAGCTTCCTCTGACATTTCAGGGCCCAGCTCAAATCCAAGTCGGGACGGTGTGCCTTCTCTTGCTGTCCTGGGGCATTTCTAACGCTGCTGTAATATCTTCAGCTGTGAGAGCGCCTCAAGGACAGGGGTCACAAATGGGCTCACGCCCTGCGTTGCGTGGCCACCTGTGTGTGCAGGGTTGCCCGGTACAGTCGGGCAGGTGGTTAAACACAGGACACCTGGCTGAAGGGATGCTCGACTTGCCAGGATTCAACCTGTGTTCAGCAGGAGGCTGGAGGAAGGGGTCCTAATTGTCTAATCCACTGCCCAGGGGTAGTAGCCTTTTTGGGACCTGGGTCCCGGGAAGGGTGCCCCCTGCTGGCTGGTGGCAGCACTGTCTATGCACCTGCCAGCTGGAAGCTGTGTGGAAACCCGCAAGGAGACCCTCGCAGCAGACCTTCCCTCCCGCCCTGGCACCTGGCTCGCCACCTGGCGGTTTTTTCATTTATAACTGTCCCAGTGAAGACCAAAGCCTCCGACTGGCATGAGGATCAAATGGGATAATAAAGTATCTGAAAGTATGGAAAATCGGAAATATTTTCTGTGGTTAGAAGTGGCAACGTCTTAAGGATACAACATTGAGTGAGAAAACCAGGTCGTGGAAGACTACACATAGGATAGCACTTGAGTAAAGCCCACTGAAAGCAAACTAAACACTGTTTAAAATATAATGTGTGGTAAGCTTTCTCTCTTTAGGGCAGGTGAAGGACCAGTGAGTACCACCCAGAATGATCGGACTGTCCTGTCCTGGTTCAGGGTCTGTGGGTTGTAGCATCTATGGGATTGATACTGTGCTAGCTCTGAAATTCTAGCCTCTTCTGTGTATGATGTTTTGTATAGTGAAGATTTTTTGAAGTTCTGTTGAAGTACTAGGTTGAATCACATGAAACTACCAGTCATCAGCTATGACCCGAGAAATGGTGATTTCCTTTGGCTCAGCCTGCTGGCGTGTGTTATTTCCAGGTTTACTCCTGAACACTGCGCGGGGTGGGATGCGTTCCACCGCTTCTGGTCCCCACAGCCATGGAGAGTAGTGACCTCCAAGGACCCTGGTCAGTGTCCTGTCACTCTTTCCCTGTGCTGGGAAGGGAGCTTGGAACTCTGAAATACATTCATCTTCGAGCACGGTTGGCCTTAGACTTTCCATGATGCCAAACGAAGTACTGGCATTATTAAAAGCCATGTGAAAGCTGAGTGAGCTGTCACTAGAGCCGCGTCCCCTGTCCTTGGAGGTTTCCCGAGTGGAGGAGGCTGCGGCTGAGCCCGCTGCTGCCAGTCAGCTCTGAGCTCTCCTCACCGGGCCCCACCATTTGTCGAGAACTCCCTGGCTGGGGGCTGGCCCAGGGCCCTTGCCCGCCTTGTCTGCTCTAGGTCAGAGCAGCCCTGCCAGGGACTCCATGTCGTGCTTCTCGTTTTATACAAGTCCGAAGGTCAGATGCAGAGGCCTGAGTAGCGAGACTTTGGCCACGTGACTGTGAAGTGAGGATTACAGCCAGAATTGCAGCTGGGTTCTCTCCAACCCGGAGACGCCGCCCCCTCACCCCTGCGGCTGTGGCGCCTCTTTGGGCTTCTGCAGGGGGGCGGTGCATGTGGGAAAGACAGATCTTGGCTGATGGTGATTTCCTTGGGGGGAGCTGGGGCGCTCGTGGCTTCGTTCAGCCGGGCGCCCTGAGAGCCTGCTCCAGGCCGCGTGGGGTGCTGCGGCCGCCGTGGAGGAGGGGGCACGGCCCACCCTGAGCTCCTGGCCGTGCTCCAGAGGAGGACCTGTGCTGAGCACCACCTCTCGGCTGCGCGGGGTCAGCCCGGGGTGTCTGCGCCACTGAAGGAGTTGGACACGGGCTCATGCAGCTGCCATGAGACCCGGAGCCTTCCATGGGGTGCAGGGCGAGCCCTGGTGAGGGGGGAGAGGGGCGAGGGGAGGAGGTGGGATCCGCCAAAATGCTTACATGTGAGAAGGACCCTCTCACGGTTCAAGGGTTCAAAACAGAATTAGCTTGTGGGGGCATTGAGAAACGCTGTGGCAGTCACTGGGTCGCAGTCCGAGGGTGCGTCCTTGGGGAGGCCCGTGCGCCGGCCAGACAGCGGCGCGACCGGCTGCTGGGTCTTAGTCGGGGGGGGGAACGTTTGCACCCCTCCAGGCTCCCCAGAGAAGTGCTGTTTTCTGACTCCCTTGTTCCTTCCAGAGCCGGCGCTTAGACACTGAAGAATTAAGTGTGCCAGATATTTCTGCAGAAATAGCCGAGAAAATGGCCACGTTTCATGGTATGAAAATGCCATTCAATAAGGAACCAAAATGGCTTTTTGGAACAATGGAAAAGTAAGTGGTCAAACCGCTTGGCTCTAACTCAGTTTTCGGTTAGCGGCTGCCGGAGGTGCCAGAGTGAGTACGGGTTCACCCCGGCGGCCCTCTGGTCCCTGAGTGGGCAGCCGGGCGGGAGATGAGCTTTCTGGAAAGCCTGCAGCCCCGGGCTCTGTCCCGCTGCTGCAGCGGGGTTGGACTGGGCGGCAGCCCCGCCGGTGAGCCCCCGAGAGCCCGCCGTGATTTTTGTTCTCCTTCCCCTGCCAGGTACCTGAGCCAGGTGCTGAGGATTACGTTCTCGGGGGAGCCCAGGCGGAGGCAGCTGCACCGCCTCCTGCGCTACAACCTGCCCCTGGAGCTGGAGCACCTGAGGTGAGGCCCGGTCACGGCCACGGCCGAGCCCCGGGGCGGGTCAGGGGAGCCGTGGGGCCGGGGGTAGGGGCGCTGCGCGGTCTCTCTGAGCGCCCGACGGCATCTCTCCCTCCCTCCTGGGTGTGCACGGTACTGGGGACATGGAGACTAAGATGGCCTTTGAGGCGCTTGTGTCTTATCAGGAGAGACAGAGACGAGCAAATGTGTCCCGTAGCGTCCATTTGTGATCAGAGGTGTGATTAAAGCGTGGGCTGGAGCCCACCGAGCAGGAGGGTCATGCTCTGGCTGGGGAGGGCCCGCGGGGCGGGAAGAGCTGGTTGTGCATGGTTGGGGGCTGCTGTGGTGCCCCGGGCTGAGCTGCGGCCAGGGGACGGCAGTGCTCTCAGAGCTCACGGTGACAGTGCCGCGGGGAGGCTGCACCAGGGAGGCTGCACGGTGGTGCCGAGCGCCAGTCCAGTCCCGGGCGCGGCGGCGTCTGACCCGAGCTGTGATTCCCTCTCCAGGTCGCTACTCGAGTCCACCCCTTCTCCAGTTGTGTTCTGTCATAACGACTGTCAGGAAGGTAAGAACTGCTGCCTGTTCCGTGAGGCCGGGTGTGTGTGTGTCCTTGGAAAGCGGCCTCCAGCGTGTGTGGCGAATGCCAGGTGTCCGTGCGGAGGGGCACACGTGCGTGAAATAATGGGACAGCCGCGTGGCGGGGTGTTGTAGAACTAAGAAAAAGGAGGTCAAGTTTTTATGCCGACCAACAGAAAAATCACCAGGATATATGAAGAGAAAAAAAGCAAGTTTTAGAAAAATACATGGGTGTTCTCCCATTTTTGTAAAAAACATATACAGAGAAGAGAAAATGAGAACATTCACTAAACTGGGAGCTTGGCCAAAGAACTGAAGCCTCCTGAGTCACATGTGTTCAGTATGTGACTCTGGTGAACACGTGACTTTGATCGTCAGAGAACGCGGTAAGAGGCGACTGCCCCGCTCAGTGCTGGGGGCCTTGCGCTGGCTGCACCTCGCAGGTGCCTGAGGCCACCTGCTCTCCTGGGATCAGGTCACTCTCGTGACTTTGGGTTTCTGTGCCTTCCCTAAGGTACGAGGCCGGGTGCCTCTCCGTGTGACGTCAGACGGAGGCCCCACCTAGCTGGGCTCGCTCCCGCGGGGCTGCGGGCCGGCTTTGGGGAGGCTCTGCCTTGCTCTTGCTGTGCTCTCCGTCGCGGCTGGCTCACGTTCCCCGTCGGCCCTTTGCCGGGCTCAGCAGTTTGTTTTTAATTTTGATGACAGTCCCTGTTAAAGACTAGTCATCACTCAGACAGTGCGATAGGTTAGCTTATTAATTAACGGATCGTTGTTGACCAAGTCGAGCGGGGCGTAAATGTGCGTTAGCAGATGATAGCCAGCTGCGCAGACGTCACCAGAGGGGTCTGAGGGAGGTCTGCTGGCCAGTGAGAGGCTAGATTGGGGGGGGCTTGTACATTTACTTTGTTCTGCTGCTCTGGGTGTCTCCTGTTAATGGCCCCTGGACACAGAAGCTGTGTGTGGAAAAGCCTAGAAAGAGCGCCTCCTGCAGAAACCCGGAAAGGACACAGCCAAAACACTAGCAAAACCTGGCTCACCAGTGCCTACACGCTAGCCGGTAGTGACAGATGCCGGACGCTGTGGCAAGTGGGGGGGGGTGTGGCCACCCGTTCACTGGGGGTCCAGAATTGAGCCTTATAGGGAATATGGTGGCAGGAACTGCTGCCTGTGGCCTCCTCCTCGGAGAACCAAGTGAGGCAAAGCAGCGGGACCAAGTAGGGCCCACGGAGCCCTGCGGAGGCTCAGTGCCATGGCATCCTCATGAGGGAGGACAGCGGGACTGGACGCAGCTTCCTCGCTGCTGGGGGTTGGGTGGGCGGGAACCCCAGCATGCCACAAGCATATTCCTTCGTGCCCCTGTGTGGAAAGTCGGGGGGGTGCTGCCCCAACAAGCCGAGGACGGCCGTCCTTGCTCCTGGGTGAGCGCAGGGCCACGTCGACGTCGGGCTGCTGTGAACAGGGGCCCTTGTGTCTGCGTGACCCTGAGCCTTCTGCTGAGGGCCTGGCCTTGGGAGGCGGAGCTGCTCCCGGCGCTCCACAGCCTGCACCCCCTCACTGTGTGGCCAGGGTTCCCTGACAAGATCACAATCACGCTTGGCCTTTCTGCTCAAGGACTTGCGCCTTCCACTGCCCACACGCCCGCAGTAACCGGCATGTCATCCAACCCCTTTTGCAGGTAACATCTTAATGCTGGAGGGCAGAGAGAATTCCGAAAAGCAGAGACTGATGCTCATCGACTTCGAGTACAGCAGTTACAATTACAGGTGTGCGGCCGCCCGGGGAGGAGGTTGGCAGCCAGGCCCCCGGCCCCGGGAGTTGCGCACTGTCTTGGCAGCCTGCAGCGGGGCAGGAAGTGGCCTGGGCCTGTTCTGGGCGGGTGGGGGCAGGCTGCGGTGACTGATCAGAATGCAGAATCTGGTGTTTGTCGGCTTCAGAGATCAGAGGACTGACCTTCTGCAGCCTCTGCCGGCGCTGGTTCTGTGACTACCCCGGCCTCTCCCTGTCCCTGAGGCAGTTGTCCCTGGGGGGTCTTCAGGAAGGACCGCTTGTTGCCGGGGAGGGTGCTCACGACTCGGCCTTTTCCCTTCTCAGCCCAGGGAGCCTGGTGGCTGGCAGTTTGCCTCTCTCTGCAGCTGCTCTTGCGTCTTTTTCAGGGGATTCGACATCGGGAATCATTTCTGTGAATGGATGTACGACTATAACTACGAAAAGTACCCGTTCTTCAGAGCCAACATCCTGAAGTACCCCACCCAGAAACAACAGGTGGGGGACGGCGGAGTGCCGGCTGGCGCTAGCTGAACTGCAGGAGTCCGTTTTCTGCAGTTAGCATTGGTTGCATCTTTGTGGTTTTTTTTTTTAAAGATTTTATTTATTTGTCAGAGAGCGCGCGTGCAAGCACAGGCAGACAGAGCGGCAGGCAGAGGCAGAGGGAGAAGCAGGCTCCCCGCCGAGCAGGGAGCCCTGGGATCATGACCCGAGCCTAAGGCAGGCACTTAGTGACTGAGCCACCCAGGTGCCCCTCATGGCACCCCTTTTTAAATTTAAGAATGATTATGCAAACCCTGTGGCTCTAAAATGTTACTCTGTGTCAGGACACAAACTTGACATTTTTATCCCTCGGCCAGAGAGAACATGTGTTCATTCTGTTGGCGAGCACAGTCTGTAGCTCTCCTGGTTTTTTCTAAAAAGCCCGGCCTCTGATCTGCCTCCTGGCGGCCTTGGTGGGGATCTCAGTGCTTCCGGTGTTTCCTGTGTGTGTTTCACTCTGTGCAGACAGAAGTGGTCTTTTGGGCACTGGGACTTAGTAGCTGCTGTGCTGTTACAGTTCCCTTTCCTGTCCTGAGTATGGGGGGCAGGGTCTGTGTGAAGAATCACCCCATGGGGGGCACACCTCGGTGTCCCAGGGTCCTGGGATTGAGCCCCATGTCGGACTCCCTGCTCAGCGTGGGGGGGGGGGTCTGCTGCTCCCTCTCCCTCTGCTTCTCCTCACCCTGCTTGTTCTCTCTCTGAAATACATAAAGTCTTTAAAAAAAAGAAAAAGAAAGAAATCACCCTGTGGGAAGTTCCTCCTTGGGAGCCCCTACTCCATTCCTCAGCCCGCCGTTGGAGCCGTGGGTTGAGAGTGAGTGGGCAGCGATGTGGAGGCAAGCTGCGCTGGGGAGAGGGTATCCTGAGCCTGCGCAGGGCAGCCGCCCACCCCCTTTGCAATGGCAGCTATAGGACAGCCCCTCCCGTGGAGCCCCTGCCAGCTCGGCCGTGTTTCCGAGAGGTCAGAGAGGCATGGGGACAAGGGTGTGATGGGTTGCTGCTGACTTCACTCGGGAGAGGTCTCTTGAGCACAGGCCTGTGCCCGGCACAGTGATCCTGTCTTCAGTAGGTCGCCCTCCTTCCGCTGCACTCTGGGGCCGACTGTGACCGGCTTGGGTATGTCCTGAGCCTCCAGGTCACGCATGGGGGGAGGAGGAGACCCAGCAGCAGTCTTTGTAAAAGCCTTTGTGAACGCTGGGCAGCCCCAGAGGTGCCACTCTCCAGCCAGGAGTGGGGGGGCGGTTCCGCCGGTGAGAAGGCAGGTTCCGCGGCGATGGGCGGCAGAGCCGTGTCGGCGCCCGCGTCACACAGCCACCGAAATCCAGTTCCATTTCGGTGTTCTGAGGAGCTTTACAAGTCACGGAGAGCTGCTGCTCTTCATTTCCTACGCTTTCTGCGCCCAGTAGGTGATCTCCTGCTTTTCTCTCTTTAGTCCACTAAAGAGAAGTTGTAAAATGTTAAAGCTTTGTCTTGGAATTCCTAAAATAAAGCATCCAAATGAGGTGTGTCATTTCAGAAAGCTCTGCTGGGCCCCGTTAGTCTCTTGCTTGGGAGTTTTTGATCCACGCACATACATGAAACAGGCTTTAGTGGCCATTTTAAAAAATTACTATTTATATCTGGTTTTTTATCTGAAAATTATGCTGGTCGAATAACATGAGTTTGGTGTCCCTTTGTAATTTTCGTGACCAAACTTAGATGAGATGATGTTCTTTGAAAGTTTGGTAGACTTTGAAAGAAAGCGTGGGCCTGTTCGTCAGTAGCTCTCAAAGCAGGGCTCTTGAAGTGCGGCCTAGAACTTCCGGTGAGGGAAGACCACCAGTTACTGTTTCTTAGGGTATCGACCTTTTCAGATTTTCTATCTTCATTGGCCAATTTGAGCATTCAGTATCTCCCAGAAATTAACCCAGCTAATGTGGTTCAGGCATGAGTTTTAAAAATGATGCTTGTATTTGAACCCAGATCTGCCAGTGTTCAGTGTCCCCTGCTGACGCTGTGTGCTTCCGTTTCCTCGTGTGCGGAAACAAACGTTCAGGACGGTGGCTGCTACCTAGACTTGAAGAGGCCTGGGCTGTCCCCTTGCCTGGGCCGGGGTTACTCCTTCCAGAACACCTGGCAAGGACAGTGCTCAGACTGGAACTCTGCTTTCTGGTGGGAGGGGGTGCCGATGGTGAGAGCCGCCTAGAAGAGGGCAGATGGGCGAGGTGGTGGGGAGGCAGTGCTGGCGTTCCGAGTAGGCGATCAGTTAATGGCGTTTTTCTGGGTAGAGTGCCTGCCTGCTGTTTCCTTCTTTATAAAAGAAAGTGAGTGGTGATTTGCCCTGTTTTGGTGCGGTTAGGTATAGTGCGAGGTCTGAAGAACGGGGGTGGGGGGTCTCCTAAATCCGGATTCATGGGCCGGCTGTGGGTGGGACCTGGTAGCACCTCTTCTCCAAACCAGAGTTAGACCTTCCCAGTTTACGGACACACACGTGTCACCCCGGCATCTCGGAAGTGGAAGGCCCCTCAGCGTGGTCTCATCGGCTCCTGCTCTGCCGGCGCATCTGCCGGGGACCTCGGGCTCCGAGGGAGTGGCTGTGCACCATGCCAGCCTGTCCGTGGAGATGCATGATACAGGCTTACCCTGCTTAGCGACCAGGCCGTGTGAAACGGTTGTGGAGTCGATTCCACCTGGGTGATTTTGTCCAGAAGTAGTCGTGGTTTCCTCTGCTTATCTTGCTGACAGTGCGGCGAGTCTAGTAGGGCTCTGCCAGGGAGCTGGAGATCGCTGCCCCGCAACAAGCGAGCTTCTGGGCTCCCACCAGGCACCGAGGCCCTCTGGGCTCCGCCGGCCGAGCGGGATCTGCTGGTGCGTTGTGCTTCCTGACACGACTTCTGACAGCTGCTGACGCCGTCTGTCTCACCGTCACTGACTCTAATGTGATTTTTTTTTTTTAAAGCTTCATTTTATTTCCAATTACTTGGCTGCATTCCATAATGAATTTGAAAACCTCAGTAATGAAGAAAAGTCCATTATAGAAGAAGAAATGTTGCTTGAAGTCAATAGGTAATTTTTTTTTTTTTTTTTTTGGTTAATTTACAGAATAGCTGTGTGTTTCAGACAATAGTTGGGGCGCCGGCCTGCAGTCATGAGTATTTTAGGAGCTTCTTTATACCCGTACATTTCCGGGACTCATACTCTGTCAAAAACTGCTCATCTGGCACCTGTCCAGATGTCCGCACACAGCAGGTGCGGCAAGCGGGGTCAGGGTACAGGGTCGGGCACGTGGGTGGCGCACCGCGCTCTGAGCCACACGCCGCAGGACCGTACAAGGCGGTGCCGCCCCCAGCCTGGGCCCTCTTGTCGCTTGGTGCTTGTCAGGTGGTGGGTGCCGTCCAGAAATGTGTTTCTTTTAAAAACGAATTACAAATTGTGAGTGTTGGTTTTGAGTCTTGCTTTTAAACTGTTTTGTCAGTAGCTCTCAAAGCAGGGATGAGAAACTTCTAGATTTTGTGAGAGTCTTTGATGAAAATGTTTAGGTGCCTTTGGCCCCCCCTTGTCCTGTCCAGCCCACTTGCCACAGATCACCTCTTCCTGAAGTGTCCACAACCCCGTTGCCGGGCATGTGGCCACCCTCGCTGTCCCGGGGCTCCCCTGCTGCCTAGATCTTCCCTCTCTAGTTCTAGCACGGATGGAAATAGAAAAATGGAGGAGAGCCCGACAGAAGGGGTAACCCAAGACACATGTAGGGGATCGGGGACCACAAGAGAAACAGTTGGGTTTGAGGAGAACACTGAAGCGTTCAGGGAATCCCACAGGCACGTCGTAAGGAGAGCTTGGGTTCGCGGCTATGGGGGCCATGGCACGGCATAGAGATGGGGACCGCCAGGCTCTCCCCTCTGCTCTGTTTCACTGCTGTGCAAGGGCAGGGGTGAGGGCAAGGTGGCATCCTACCTCCTGGGAAAGCCAGCGAGTCACCAGAGGCCTGCACGTTCCTCCTCTCACTGCACGACGCCTGCAGAGTTGCTGATGCCCTGTGCTCACACCCGAAGCAGAGTTTCTTTCCCACCATAGCGCACGCGCCGCCTACATGGCTTCCTGGCCTCCGTGTGAGTCCTGGGACTGTAGCCGAGCGCCAGGGATGGTTGCTGGGCGTGTCCACACTGCAAGTCCACCTGTCCCCAGCCAGAGGAGGGAGAGGCCAGCTGTGGTGCCCCCAGCCTATTCTCCATCCCCAGGGACTAGAATCCTGTTGAGTGGGCCAGGGCTGACTAGGTTTGTGCCCCAGTGAGTTGCGGGGCCGCTAGCAGGAAATCCCATCCCTGGGCCTATGGCCGGTGCCACGCATCTCACGTGCATCTCCCGCTTTTGTCATTACAGGTTTGCCCTTGCGTCCCATTTCTTCTGGGGACTTTGGTCAATCGTGCAGGCCAAGATTTCATCCATTGAATTTGGATACCTGGTATGTTCTGGGGTAGTTTTCTCTTCTATTCCCAGAAACAAAATCATTCCCCATGTTTGTGAGCGCTGGCGGGAGAACGCGCGGTCTTCTTCACAGAGGGCTGCCCGTGTCGCCGCACAGCAAACCCACCTCAGCTCCGCGTGTGCTGTTGGAGGTGGCCTCACTCGCAGGGCAGCGGGCCCACCTCCCCTGCTTCAGAGAGCTGCTGTGTGGCCTTGTGGCTCCGATGGGGGATGTAGAAATCAGACCCTAGCATGTAGCCCTTGACCTCAGTCCCTCCTGACGCAAGGGGCTGTGGGTGCGGGAGCGCCCTGACACGTTCTGTGGCTCCCTCCTCGGCCTGCAGCGTCCCGCTTCGAGCCGGCGGCCGGTGCTGACCGGCGGAGCCGTCCTGTTTGCTGCAGGCCGATGTGACAAGACAGGCTGTCATCTTCTTCCAGCCTTGGAAACTGTCCTTGACGTAGACAGTTTTAGCCACGAGTCCAGCCTTCTGCTGCCCCATTAAGGAGTGTTGGTGGCGTGTCGTGGGGTGGGGGCACCGTCTGGGGCGAGCACCTAGCTTTAGGAAGGTGGGGGGGATGACCAGCCCATTTCACCCTCCAGTCCTGTGTCAGGCTGATTTCTGCTTCCAGGTGGATGGTTTGGTAACGCACAGATGCTGATCGGCCAGAGAAGGGGGAATAAGGAATTTTAAAGCAGATGTAGAGCCGTGGTTAAATGATGTTGTTAAGACAAAGTACAGGGGCGCCTGGGCGGCTCAGTGGGTTAAGCCTCTGCCTTCGGCTCAGGTCATGATCCCAGGGTCCTGGGATCAAGTTCCACATGGGGCTCTCTGCTCAGCGGGGAGCCTGCTTCCTCCTCTCTCTCTGCCTGCCTCTCTGCCTACTTGTGATCTGTCAAATAAATAAATAAAATCTTTTTTAAAATATTGTAAAAGAAAGCAAAGTACACATCAAAAATATTACCAAAGCAAGGAATAATTTCATAATAATAAAGGGATCAGTGAATCCAGAAGATACTAAAAAAATATCCTAAAGGTGTACATACCTGTCTTGCCTCAAAAGACTTAAAGCAAAACCTGAGCAAACTGAGCAGAGAGAGAGGCAGACCCGCAGAGCAGAGGGGCGGAGCCAGAAACAGCGGCGGGAGGGGCGGAGGAGGGGGCTGCGCGCTCGCCCAGCCGGATGCTGTCAGGCGCCCAGAGGCTGGGTGTAGGTCCCTGCCCATGAATATGGACATTCATCAAGATAGACCGTGGGGCATTGGGAAACAGGTCTCAAGTTGAAAAGAACTGAAGCACAGAGGATATTCTCTGACCACGTGGGAATTAGGAAAGCAACAACAAAATCTTGAAAATTCCTAATTATTTGGAAATTAAGTAGTACACCTACATAAACCCTGGATCAAAGAAGAAATGAAATAGACAATTAGAAGCTATTTTGAAAAAATTATAATGAAAACACAATATATCAGAATTTGTGGGATACGGTTAAAGCAGGTTTCAGAAATTTGCAGCTTTGAAGGTTATACATTTGTATTAGATAAGGAAGTTCTCAAATCAGTGCCTGAAGCTTTTGCCTTAAGCTAGAAAGAGAAAAAACAACCTAAGGCTGAAGTTAGTAGAAGCAGATACAGGAAGGGCGCCTCGCTGGCTCAGTTGGTGGAACATGTGACTCTTGATCTCAGGGTTGTGAGTTCAAGCCCCACATGAGGAGTGGAGCCTGCTTTAAAAAAAAGTAAAGAAAGAACTAAATAAAGCTAAAAGCAGAAATCCTTGAAATAGAAAATGCATGGGGAAAAAAGGGAGAGAATCGGTGAAACCAAAAGTTGGTTCTTCAAAAAGGTCAATACAATTTATAAACTTTGGCTACACTGAGCAACCAAGAAAGAGAAGACACACGTGACTGGGCTCAGTACAAGGAGGAGACCTTGCTCTGGATGCTATGGACAGTAAAAGGGTAAGAGAATATTATGAATGATTTTATGCCAACGGATTTGACAGCATGCATGAAATGTGCATATTTCTTGGAAGATACAAGTGACAAAAACTAACCTAACACATGGTCATGTGGTTAATGAATAAATTGAATTCATACTCCAAAAGCCTCCCTGAAGAATGAACTGCTGGTCCTGGTGAATATCGTCAAACACTTAAGGAGGAAATCATACTGGTTCTGCACAGAGTTTTAGAAACTAAAGACTCATTCGATGAAGCATTGCCCTGATGCTGAGAGGGGTCAAAGACATTTCAAGAAAATGGCAGATCAGTGCCCTTCATGAACAGGGCAGAAAAAGCATTATCAAAATATTAGCAGGTATTAAAGGTGACATTGACAGGAAGGTAATGTGATCAAGCGGCATTTATCTCCCGAAGACAGGGTTTAGCCCTTAATTTGACATTTTAAAAACCAGTTAGTATAATTCAGCGTATTAACAGAATGAAGGAGAAAAACCATATTATCTTCTCAGTGAATGCAGGAAAAGCATTTGACAAAATCCAATACCCATTCACCCCCCCCCAAAAGAAATAAGCCTCCGTAAGTAGGAATGCAAGGGTCCTTCCTAGGCACAGGGCGCGTACGAACCTACCTACAGCTGGAATCGGGAGGGCAGGTCGGCGCGCCTCTCCCGTGACCCGCGCGCCCCTCCCGTGACCCGCGCACCCCCCCACCCCCCGCGCCCCCGGGCCCCGGAGCGCCTAACCAGCATAGTAAGGCCAGGAAAAGAGATGAAATGAAAAATACAGGAAAGGAGGAAGAAAAACTGCCTTTATATTGTAGATGACATGATCAAGTACATGAGAAAATAGGAAAGAGTCAATAGAAATGCCATTTAAGCTGTGGAGTGAGCTTATGGGGGTCGCAGGTTACAAGGGCAGTGCTCGATGATGACCAGCTTTGTTCTACGTTTGAGAAACAGTCACAAATGAAATGTCATTGTGTGTTCAATGGTATAAAAACATAAAATACTTAGGGATGAGATTTTTAATATACGCGCCTGATCTTCACACTGAGAAGTGTAAGACAATAGCTATAAGAACCTCAATAAATGGACAGCAAGACCACATTTATGGCTTCAGAAGACTCCATATTAAGAGTCTGTTCTCCCCAAACTGATTTCCACAGTCTCCATGATCCCACAGGCTTTTTGGCAGAAACTGGTAAGTTCTAAAATACATGTGACTGATTGTGCCCGATTTCAAGATGTATCGAGACAGTGAGGTACTGGTGTAAAGACAGACATCTGATGCCTCCAAAACACACTAACACATACAGTCAACTGCTGCGCCACAGAAGGGCCACGGTAATTCATTGGGGAAGAGGTTTGATTTTCAAAACTGATGCGGGAACAGCTAAACAGCCACCTGGGAAAAGTAATGAACCTTGATCTTCTGCCATACACACAAATGAACTTGAAACAGTAACAGACCTAAGTGTAAAAGCATCTGGAAAGCAAGAAAAGCTTTGTGACCACGATGAAGATTTCTTGGGTTACGTGAAGCACTGACCATAAATGAAAAATGATCCGGTAAGTTGGGCTTAATCAAAATGAAAAAGTTGTGCTTTTTGAATGACACCATTAAGAAAATAAAAAGGCAAGCACAGAATTGGAGAAAACGTTGCCAGTCTCTAACAAGGACTTGTATCTAGAATACATAAAGAGCTCACAACTTAGCAGGAAACCAGACGCGCTACTGTATAAACAGGCAGAAGATTCGGACACGTCACAGAAGATAAAAGAATGGCCAGTGAACGTCTCTCGGTCTGACTAATGTCATTGGTCGTACACAAAATGCAAATTAAATCCCCAGTGAGCTACGCTGCACACCCATGATGAGGGCTCAAACTGAGGACCCCGATGGTACCTAGTGTGGGCGAGGACCCAACCCGCGGGCACTCGCGTGCGTTGCTCAGGGGGAGGTAGAAGGTCTGACCCGCCTGGAAGACGGCCTGACTGTACACGTGGCGGGCAGCCCAGCAGCCGCCTGCTTCTTTCGCCTGACCCGAAAGAAGCGAAAGCCTGTTCCTACACCGCGAGCGGCACTAGGGTGCACAGAGCAGCTTTCTGTTCAGTTGCCCCGACCTGAAAAGTGCCTGCCTGCCGGTCAGGAGAGGGGGTATTTGCGCTGTGATGAGCCGTCAGACAAGTCCTCCGCGGGAAATGGGAGTGAACCCCGGGCCCTCACAGCAGCGTGGAGGAATCTGGGAAATGGACCTAATGAAACAAGCCAGACACGGAGGGGCCCACGCCCGGTGAGTCCATTCATGGGAAAGCTGTCTGCGGCGATCGGGGATGGAAACCGGGTCAGAGGCTGCCTGACGCCACGCGCCGGGGCCCGCGGAAGCCGAGCGTGCTGGGGGGCCTCCGGAACGATGCCGGAGCTGAGCTCCGTGGACGCATTTGTGAAAAACGCCCGGCTCTGCAAAGGGGATCGTCCACCCCGATGCAGAGCTCGCGGCAGTGATGCTGTAACCTTCCTGGCAGTCCTTTCCGTCCCGAGTGGGCGGCTTCAGAGGCTGCGCTGTCCGCTGTGAGGGATGGGGGCGGGCAGACCGGGAGATGCCCAGGGGCTGGATGATTCTTGCACAGACAGGACTCAGGACCAGTGTTTCTGCCATCCCTCTCGGGCCCTGTGCCGTAATCCTGCGGGTGACCCCAGAACGTTGGGGTACCTTCTTTCTCGCACCTCCGCTCTGTACTAGCTGGCTCAGCCCCGGGGACCTGCTGCTTTGAGAGAGGAGCCTGCATTGGTGTCTGTGCCCGCAGCCTTCAGTGTAAACAAGAGGGTGAAGCCGGGCAGCCCAGCTGTGTAGACAGAAGGCCCGCCCTGGTTGCCACACTGGGATGGCCAGGTGCCTGAACTAGGTGTGTGGGCTCCTGATGGCCTGCGGCAGCTGGAGCCACTCTGTTCTGTGCCCTTGGTGGTGGCGGGCACACGGGCCTGGGTGGGACCTGGGCGACCTTGGGTGGGAGTCCTTGGTGAGGCTGCTCTTCGTTGTGTCTCCTAGGACTATGCCCAAGCAAGGTTCGATGCCTATTTCGACCAGAAGAGGAAGCTCGGGGTGTGAGCGTGGAGGCGCCATCCACTTCATCCCTGGACTGCGTGGTCGCGGCCGAGCCAGCGGGGCCCTCCGCGCTCCGACGGCTGTCGCCGCGGCAAGCTTGGATGGCTCGCTGCTGGATGCAGATGTGTATGATACGAAAGACTGTATTAAAATTGAGTAACATTTATATCCTATCTTGTTCACGATTTCACTAGGACCCTGCAGTGAGATCGGGAGGCAGGAACATAGTACGTAGTGCAATACCTCCAAGTCCTCCGAGTCTAGAGAAGGCAGTTCTGTCGGGGCCCGGAGCTCGCGGCCAGTGGTGGCAGACAGCACGAGCAGTGTTTCTGCGGGTGCTTTTTTTGGTTAATGTCAGTTTTTCAAGGGTTTGAATTCACGTGCTGGGGCACGCTGTGACCAGGCCCTCGGTAGGTGACTACGTGTGTAGACGCCGCCAGCTCCCGAGGGCGGCGAGCGAGCCGGGACAGACTGTGACATTGCTTTGTGGCCTGGCCGACCGTGAGTCCCCGGAAGCTGCTCCCTCACCCTTCTGGTCCCCACGGCGGACGCTGGAGGCCGCAGACCCCGCGCGGGGGGCGGGCCGTTGGCTCCGTCTGATGAATGTAGCTCCTTGGGGCTGTTGTACACACTTCGTCCCGCAGCCTCTGCCCCGCCCTCCTCAACCGAATGTGCTTTACTAACCCCAGTCTCGGGCCGGCGGGACCTATAGCCACGGAGGCCCGGCCGCTGGCCGAGGGGCGGAGCGGGCACCCGCGGACACACTCGCCTCCCGCCCGCCCTCCCCCCAAAAAGCAGCCTGTGCCCTGCTCTCCGCGGCCTTTCCTCTTCCGCCTCTGCTCAGCCCCGGCTTGCGGACTCTCTGCCGGGGCTGGTGCACCCGGCCGGGAGAGGGCGGCCTGGCCTGGGCTCTTGGCCGGCTCCCCCGGCCCTCCCTGCTCCCGCTGTCCCTGACGGGGTCCTCCTGATGGGGACGAGCAGCTGTATGGGAAGGTGGGGGTTCCCTGGAGCTGTGAAACCTCATATATTCAGTGTCCTTGGGGATCGGTGTTTCTACTCTGAGCTCTTACTCAGATTGCCGTTTCTGCTACCAGAGACTGTAGCTTACAAACAATAAAACCGTATGAACCCCGTCCTCAGTGTCCTCCTTGGGTGGGTCCAAAACCCAGGCGGGGCTCCTGTTAGCTGGTCATGCCAGTGGAGGGCTCGGGGCCGGTCCTCCCAACTCTCCACCCTCCCTCCCACAAAGACCTCTGGAAGGACGTAGAAGAAACTGGGAGCTGTGGGATTTGCTGGTAGAAACTGGGCGGCTGGCGTGGTCAAGGCAGGAGGGAGATTTTCCCTTCCAGACATTTAAAAGTTTAGCCAGGTGAATGCGTTTTGGTGTCCAAGCAATGAAACTGAGCAGTAAATGACACCTCCCTCCCGTGTGAGGACGAGGCCCCCCCCCAGCTCCTCCCTGCGGCATCCCGAGGCCCTGAGCTGGGCGGCCCTGGCCCTGGGGTGGGCTCCCCCCAGCAGCTGGCCAGATGAGAGCCACTGTGATGGCGATGCCCCGCTTGCCCTGCCTGGGCAGCTCTGGACTCAAAGCAGCCTTTGTTCCTGAGGCCTCCTGCCGGAAAAGCCATTGCGGCTCTAACCCCAGGGCAGAAGGCCTTGGGGAAGCACAGGCTCCACCTCCCAGCCGGCGGTGGGACCCAGGCCAGAAAGACATGCACGATGCCCCACTCCAGCCCCCCGGCTGAAGGAGCAGGACTGGTCACCCAGGGCTTCCCCGAAGGGGCGGCAGGACCCAGAGTCCAGCTCAGCCGCCCTCCTGACATTCCGAGCCCTGGACAGTGGGGCTGCCTGCACAGCCTCGGCCCTTTTCTGCAGGACGGGGTGTGTGTTTCTCTCCACTGCCGGGTCAGGCTCTGGAGTCTCCGGCTGCTCCCTGCCTCCCTGGGGTGGGGCTGGCCCTTCATGCCCAGAGTATCCCGAACATTCTCTTACAGTCAATTTGCACTTCCCCAGGGATGGGGAGCTCACCCGCTCTGGCTCAGCCTGGGAAGACACTCATCCCGAACCAGAACCTCCTTGGTCCTAGGTCTGCCCCCACTTCAGCCCAAGGCTCTGGGACTTCTGCAGATGAGCTCATGGGGCCTCTCCACAACTTCTCGAGAGCCCAGGTCCTAGACCAGGGCTTCCCACCCCAATGCACCCTACACCAAGCTCAATCCGGGACAGCATACGGAAGAGGGGCATAATACAGCCAGGCACGGAGTCCAGAACACCAAGCGTCTTACGAGATGTGACCAGTCTATGCCCAGAGCCCAGGCCCTGCCACCCCAACCTCACCAGCCCCTGGCATTGCAGACGGGACCAAGACACAGTTCGTGGTCCATCTTTATTTCTGGTCTCTGCAGGCAAGGGGAGGGACCTGGGCGTGGCCACGGGTGGGCTCTAGTCCTCCTCCCCGGCGAAGGTGAAGGGGCTCAGCTTGTAGCCGCTGCCCAAGTAGAACTTGTTCTGGAATTCCACCCTGGGGGTGACAAGGGGACAGCTGGTGAGGGGCAGGCCCCCCAGCCCTCGTGCTGCCCGGGGCCAGCCAGGCGGGCCGCTCACCAGTGCAGCCGCAGTGCGTGCAGGAAGGCCGAGAGCCCCTCCATCACCAGCAGGATGGCCACAGTCAACACGGCGAAGGCGGCGAAGACGGGGACCAGCACCACAGCCGCCACGCCCAACTCCCGGCCCATGCGCAGGCCCACACGCATCACCATGGCCCACAGGACCTCCGACAGCTCTGGGGGGCAGGGAGGTAGCTGTGGAGGCCAGGGCCCAGGGGGTGCCCACCCGGCCCCCGTGGCAGCCTGAAGCGCCCTTCCCCCTCTGCCCTGGCCCCGTTCCTGTTCCCGGGACCTTCTCGGACATCCTCCCTTTACAGAGGGGATGCTGAGGTCCAAAAAAGTGACCCGCCAGGCCGCCCCGCCAGTAGCTACGAGCGTCAGGTGCAGCTGGGACCCGAACCATGGCCAGTCCGCCCGCTGGGGCCCCCTCGCTCACGGGCATGGGCCAGACTCAGGGCCCAGAGGCGCAGGTAAGACGCCGTGTTGGAGATGCAGCCCAGGCAGAACTCGATGGTGTGGATGGCCTGGTGCATGAGCACCTCAGACAGGACGAACTGGGGGGCGGGGGACAGTGAGGGGCCAGCCGGGCTGGCAGCCACCCCCGCCCCACACTCAGGAAGACCACACCCACCTCGGCCTCCTCTCCGTCCCCGGGGCACCCCGCTTTCTCCTCATCAGAGCCCCAGCCGGCCACGGAGGCGTCAGAGGAGTCCAGAATCCCCGACTTGTCGTCATCCTGGGGGTGGGGGGGCAGCATCAGCAGGTCCTCCCCCCCCGCCACAGGAGGCTAAGAGGCAGCGAGGGCAGGGGTCAAGCCTCCCATCAGCCTTCATGCCCTGCTCCCACCCCGCACCCCGCTCCGAGCCTCTACCGGCTGGCGGCCAGCGGGCCTGGTCGAGCGGCGGCGGTGCTGCCAGTACAGGAACAAGGGTGTGCCGAGCAGCAGGACAGGCACGGTGACCAGGGCCAGGACCACCAGTGTAGACTGCACCACCTCCTGTGGGGGAGGGGCAGAGCTTGAGTCAGGGTGGCCTCTGAAAGCCACGCACCCAGTTCGGGGGTGGGGGGCAGGGAGCCTGCAGCCCACTCCTCCTCACCCCCAGGCCCCTCACTAAGCTGGGACACCGTGCTGTGAGGAATCCTTACGGGGGAGAAGGGCACCCACGGCCTCACGCCCGCATCCCTGCTTCTCAGAGGAGGAGCCCGCCGCTCAGAGTGGCCCCCCGGCCCCAGCACACCTGGGCAGGGAAGAGGGCTTTGTTGGTGGGGCTGTGGGAGAAGAGGAACATGTTGATGAAGTGGATGAGGATGCTGGGGGCGGTCGCTGCACTGGTGACGGAGATGCACAGCCACTTGTAGATGACCAGGAAGACGAGGTAGCCAAAAAGCCCCAGCAGGAAGATCAGCTCGGGCAGGGTCTCCAGGAGCAGCCGGTGCCACTGGCCAAAGTGCCTGAGGGACGGAAAAATGGGGTCCCCAGGTCACCCACCGGGCCACCGTGGCCCTGCCTGTCCAGGTGTCCTCCCTCCCCCACCCGGCCGGGGAACCCGGGCCCTCACACGTGGTTGAAGACTCCCAGGACCACCCCGAAGGTCATGTGGGTGACCCCAAGGATGACGGACATCTTCATCTTGAAAGAGTTGAGGAAGCTCAGGTGGTTGACGGCCAGGCTCCAGACCTGGGGTGGCAGGAGGAACAGGTGGCACACACGGGCCTCTCTGCCCGCATCCCTCTTAGTAGCCCCTCTGCCCCTGGGGGGCCGTACCACTGTTTGCAACCCGTTGGCCCATGGTGGGCCAGCAGAAGGGAGCAGTGATGTGCACAGACAGGCCGGGCAACCGGGGCCCAGACCCCGCTCTTCCCTGCCACGTGACCCTGCCCACAGCTCTCCTGTGCCTCTGTGTCCTCATCTGTGAAATGGGAGCCGTGCCAGCATGGGCTCACGGGACCATCACCAGGACTATTTACCGCGTCCTGTCACGCAGAGAGCACAAAACAGTGCCTGGACAGTGGGCTCCGAGGAAGCCAGCGCTGCCACATGCTTCTCTTGCCTTCCAAGTGGCTGCTGTGTGGTCCCAGCAAGGTGGGCCCCTTGTCCTTCTAGAGCCCCGCACCTCTGCACCCAGCACCAGGCCAGGCCCTCAGGAGGGGTGAGGGTTAACGTCCGGGTCCAGGCTGGGACAGGGTCAGTGCGGGGGTCCCGGCCCAGCCCGGCCCTCCCACCTGCCCACACCCCCCACAGCAAGTGGCCCGGACTCACAGGGTCAATGCCGAAGGGGTAGGGTCCCAGGAAGACACCGCTGACCGCGGGGTCCAGGGTGAGCTGCGGGTGTTCGGCCAGGAACGTGTCGCTGTGACAACAAGGGCGAGGGGTCAGGAACTGCCGGGGACCGCAGGGGCTGCGGGGCCGCGGCCAGGCCTCACCTCCAGCCGGACTGGGTGGCCATGGCCGCCACGCTCCAGCCCGAGGGGAAGATGGTCGTGGCGCGGCTGAAGCACTCGTTGTAGATGAAGCCGGTGTAGACAGAGAAGAGCCCCATGAGCAGCAGCAGGTAGCGGCCCGTGAAGAAGGTGCGCCAGATCTGGGCGTGGGGCAGCCGTGAGGGGCGGCCCGGTGCCCCCGCTCCCCACCACCGCGCCCTGGGCCACCCTCACCTCGTTCCGCGCCGCCTTCACCGCTGGCCGGTCCTCCGCGAGCACCATGGCCAGGGCGAAGAGGAACATGAGCAGCCCGTGGCCCACGTCGCCGAACATCACGGCGAAGAGGAAGGGGAAGGTGATGATGGTGTAGGGCGCTGCGGGCAGAGCAGCCGGGCGGTCAGGGGCACGTGCGCGTCGCGGCACCTGCTGCCACAGGAGCCTGAGCCCAGGCTCCGGGACCCAGGGAGACTTAGAGGGGCTGTTGACGAGGCAGGGGTACCAGACTGCGTGTCGGCATCCCCGAGCCTGCCACTTCCTGGCTGGGTGAGCAGGAACTAGTGACTCAACCTCTCAGAACCTCTGTTTCCCCATCTGTAAACTGGGGACAACAATGCTCCTGCTTCGTGGGGCTCCTGTCAGTGAGTCTACCCAAGGGCAGTACGGGCAGCCGCGGCACTCAGCGAGAACCAGTTCCCGTGGGCAGAAGCTCCGAGAGGCCCTCCTGACCCGCACGGGGCAAGCTGCAGAAGGCCGAGTTGCTCACGTCCCCTCTGAGGGCTCGCTTTCCCTTCAGTAAGATGGGGCGAATCCCTCATGGGAGTTAGAGGACCTCGGTGCGTGTCCCTGCTCTGAGCGGAGTCGTGTCCCTCCCCAGATGGAGTCCTAGCCCCTCAGACAGCGACCAGAAGGTGGAGGCGGGATCTTTGCAGTTGGAAAGGTCCCTGGTGGCTCCCTGGGAGGCCACCCCTGCAACAGGAGGGCTGCCTGGAGCGCCCTGGGCTGCTTTTTTACAGCAGCCTGAGCCTCCGCCTGCCTCCTCTAGGGGGAGGCTCTGAGGGCCGGGAGCCAGTCATCGACCCTGGCCGTCTGCTGATCAGGCTTGTTCTAAGTGGACCGGCCTCTGCTAACACGGAGGAACCGCGAGCACATGAAACGGTCCAGGGGCCCCAGAACAAGCTCTGCGATGCGGCCCCTGCAGGGATGGCAGGCCCCAGAGGACTGCCCGTGACCCTGGTCATCATCCCCTTGGTCTCACATCCTGTCCTGGTGTCCTGCCTCCACCACACTGGGGGGGAACTGAGCACCCGTTTCTAGCCCACCAGCTCAGGCCGGACCCCTCCCTGGCCCACGGCCGAGTTCCTTCCAAAAGTGCGCCCACGGCTCACCTCCCATACCCATTCTTTGGACTCAGAAACCCACTGTGATCCCCACCCAGTAACAAGGGGTGGGGGGCGCTGGGCCCCCTGACCACACCGGAGCCAGCTGGCCACATGAGAAGCCACATCCGGAGGGAGCAAACTGGGCAGGTGACCGGCAGGTGCCACAGCCGCCCGCCTGCCCCCCAAACCCCCACCTCTCAGCTGCTTCCCTGACTGGTTTCTCCCAGCAGCACCCGCTCTTCATAGGCCACTTGTGCCAGAGTACCCCCCCCCCGCCCCTGCCCCCCCCAAAGGGTCCGCTTCTGGGCGAACCCAACAGCGGTGGGGCTGGACAAGCAGCTCCACAGGCAGAGTCCAGCCTCGGGGACGGCTTCAACCTTCCCTGTGCGGCTCTGAGGACTGAGCTCTTACTCCCATTTTATAGATGTGGAAACGGAGGCTCCAAGAAACTAAGAAACGAGCCAGAGTAAGCGGCTCAGACCTCAAACCTGAGCCATTCCTTTGGCAAAGCCCGTTTTTTCCCGTGCTGGATCCCCGGTAAACCAAGCTAGGGGTGGGAGGGGGGTTGCTGGGGGTGAACACCAAGCTTGGACGCGCCTCCCCCTGCCCCCGCCCGTCTGGTGGGAGGATGGGTCCCTGCGGAGATGCCGCCCTCCGGGCTGGGGCTCCACGGCTCTCACCGGGGTTGACCTCCTGGTAGCGGCCCACACCGTAGGCGTCCACGATGCCTTGGAAGCTGGCCGTGAAGCGGTTGGTGCGGATGAGCGTGGGGGGCATGTCCCGGCAGGGGATGCGGTGAACCACGGCGCTCACACCCGCCTCGCTCTGGGGCACCCAAGGGGTAGAGGGACAGATGAGACTGATGGTGGGGGCCTTTGGGGACTGCTTGTCACCCACCCCCCACCCCCCGCCAGACCCAGCTGGAGATGCCGGCGCTCACCGGGCAGGCGCCCGGGAGAGCTGGAACAGCCCCTCCCCTCTCCATGGAACAGGACTACCCATTAGCCCCACCTGCCCCAAGTCAGGGTGATTTAGGGAGAGCCCGAGGTCAGCCGGACCAGAAATCGCTTGGGAAATAGGAGTATGTGCTTATCCAGGCGGCCCGGGAGAGGGAGCTGCGTTGCCTACTAGGCAGCAGCAGCTACAGTGACCCCTGGAGGGTCATCACACCCATTTCACAGGTGAGTAGCCTGAGGCTCCCTCCAGTAGCCCCGGATCAGGGGCGGCGCCTGTGGAGCTGGCCTCCCAGGTGCTCTGGTCCCTCCAGGGGCTTCGGACATCAGGAGCAGGGAGGCCTTGGGCCAGGGGGTCAGGACTGCCCCGGAGTCTGAGTCTGCCCCGGAAGGAGGGGCAGCCCGGGGCCAAGGCCCAGCGATGGCAACAGGAAGTGTGTTGGGAGGTGGGAGCAGGGGAGAGCGGGAGACGCCCACTCACCGAGCCATCCCGCAGCACCTGCTGCAGGGCGGGCAGGTGGCTCGCGGCGCACCAGCCCTCGGCAATGAGGCACTTGTGGGTGGCGCTCACGCTGCACTGGTTGAGCACCAGGTACACCGCCTTCATCTTGCGGGTCTGCACCTGCCAGGGCGGCAGCAGCCGCTGCACGCGGCCCAGCACCTGGCTCAGGAAGCGCTCCGTCTCCCCCAGGACCTGAGGCCAGAGCAGGAGGTGAGGGCGGCCGGGGCGGGGCGGGGCAGCCGGCCACGGCCACGGCCACGGGTGAGCACCCACCTCCTGCAGCTCGTGGCTCTGCTGCTGCAGCTGCTGCAGGACTCCCAGGCGGCCCTCCTCCTGCTCCACGAACGGGAACACGTGGCAGTGGAAGCTGGCGGCGAGGAGGGGTGATGCGAGCGGTTGGGGGGAGGGGGCAGGGGGCTCTGGTTGTGCGGAGGCTGAGTCTGAACGGTGCATCCGGGGCAGGGGACGGGGTGGTGACACTCGCCCCCGCCCCCCGGGGCAGAAGGCCCCTCATGGAGCTCACCAGTCCGTGATCTTGCGGATCTTCTGCCCTATCTGTTCGCCCCAGTAGGAGATGAGGAAGGTCATCCACGTCGCCGGCTCCCCCTGCAGGACGGGGCCCGCTTGACCTGGACTCCTGGGCTCCCACCCCAAGATGCTCTCCCCGACCCCCCGGGCCCCCAGCCTGTACCGTCACCGGGTCCTCCAGCGGCTGCTCTGTCTCCCGGAAGCTGGCGATAAGGAAGCCCCGGCAGGCCCTCCAGAGCAGGCGTTCCAGGGCGGCGGCCTTGGCGGGCTCCACGGCACCTGCCACAAAGCTGCCAGGCCAGGCCACCGTGCTCAGGATGGCCGAGTAGGACAGCGGCCCTGCTCCCTGGAAGGAGGCCGGAGCCCGAAGCCGGGCCAGAAGAGGAGACACCCTCGAGAGCACCAGAAGTTGTGGGCCCGAAGGAGGAGGCTGCGAACAGTCTGAGGGCGGCGGAGGAGAGCACTGGACAAGGAGCTGGCCAGGAAAGATCTGGAACTTCCCCTTACTTACTTGACTCTCAGGTCCTGGTGGGGCCCCCCGGGGGGCTGGAGCAGGGGGGTTCTTTCCAAGAGCCCATCTGCAGGGGCGGCTGCCGACTAGGGGCCAAGAGGCACCACTGAGCCCCTCGCCCAAGTAGGGGCCTGGCCCCCCTGCCTCTCCCCTACCCCGTGGGGGCTGATGCTGACCTGGAGGCGATGGCCCTGGCCCAGCACGGCCGAGTGCAGCCGCAGCTGGTGCAGCTGCACCCGCAGGGACTGCTGGTTGCCCCGCACATCCCGGAGCTCCTGGGCCAGACGGTCCGTCTCCTCCTGGATGCGCAGCAGGTCACGGGGCGGGGGCGCCAGCAGCCTCCCCTCGGGTGGGGGCAGCACCAGGCCAGCCCGCCGCACTTCCTCCTGCAGGAAGGCTGGGTACGGAGTAACGGGTGTCAGGGGAGGCCGTTGGGGGCCCACACCAGCTCACGGCCAGTTAGCCAAGGGCCACCTAATGTCTAGGGATCCCAAATGCCACCCCAAACTCAACTGGCCACCAGCTAATTGATTCACTGAGTCCACGACCCCCAGAAAAACCCCAGGCCAAACTCTATCCCCACAGGGCCACTCTCCCTGTCCTGAGCTCTCTCCCTTGGCCACTGTCCCACTGGGCCTGGGTCCCACAGTGGGGTCCAGGCAGGTTGGCCTGAGCACTGGGGGGCCCGGGGCAAGAGCGTGCATGGAGCCCGCTGCCTGAAGGCTAACAAACCGTTAAAATAAATGTGCTCTGTTCTCCCCTCTCGTCAGCTCCTCCTGGGAGGGGCTGTCAGAGGCCGGGGCCAGAGTCCCCCTCACCTGGGTTGGAGAAGCGGCTCCTTGGGGCACTTGACCCTCGATACTGGCCTCCCCCACCCCAGTCCATCTGAGAGACAGAGGGAGCTCTGTCCAAGTCTCTCCCCTGCTTAGAAACTGCAGTGGCTCCCAGTGTTCCCTGGATGAATTCCTAGGCCCTCATGTAATATTCGAGGCCTCCTCCAAGTGAGCCCTATTCTCAAGGGCACCCCACGGACCCCAGCGGCCCTGTCCTGGCTCTGCAGCGCCTGGCCTGGACCTCCCTTCTGCCTTCCACCTGGAGCACCAGGACTCTTCCTTTCAGGCTGAGCTCAACTGGCACCCCTTCCAGGAAGCCTGCCTGGGATGTGGGCCTGAGGACAACTCACTGAAGGTCTTCTCCAGCTCTTCACAGCGCCGAACGTCCCCCACAAAGCGTCTCTGGAAGGCGCTTACCGAGGCATTGAGCTGAGGTTGCCGCAAAGATGGGTCAGACTTCTAGGGAGGGGGCTAGGGAGGTTCCCCCCACCCCGGGGCCCAGGCTTGACTCTCGGCAGGCCATAGCTACTCCCCCCAGAAAAGTGTTGAACACACCACGAGCCTCCAGCAGCCCAGCGGGAGACAGACCCGGCTTTGAGTGCCCTGGGGAGGGAGTGACGGGGTCCCTGGAGGCAAGGTGGCCTCAGCGGCGAGGCTGGCCTTTCCGAGAGGGGAGCAGCCACGGCAGAGGTTGCCAGGATTTCAAGCTGGGGCCCTTCCCGGGGGAGGAGGCCTGCCGTCTGGGACACGTAGGGACGAGGCCCCCTCCCGCGCCCGTCCGGCCCCACTCACGTCTCTGAACTCCACGAGCCCCAGCTCGCCGAGCTGGCTCACGCAGGTGTAAGCGGCCGAGGTGGGCAGGAAGAGCTGGACCAGTGCCACCTCCTCACTCCGGAACATGGAGCCCATGGTCCTGCGGGCTGGGCCGGGGGGCAAGGCTCAGTCCGGGCGGGCTGGACAGCTCCCCACCGACTAGCAATGCCATCCGCCTCAGCTCACGTCATCCATGGGAGGTCTGCTACCAACCCCGCCTGACATATGGGGAAACTGAGGCCCGGGCAGCTTCAAAGGGGTGCTGAGGTCACACAGGAAGTAAGCGGCGCAACCGCGAGTGCAGCCGGCCCTGGCTGGCCTCACGGCCTGACCCGCGCCCCCATCCGCGCACTGGCTGTTCTCACATGCACCCTCTGCTCCCGCTGTCCCTTCTCTGTGACCTGCCCTCACCCTGGGCCCTACTCATCCTTGGGGCCCCAGGCCAAGGGTCGCCTCCAGCAGCTGGCCTCCTAATTGCCACAGCCCTCGGCTGGCCACCAACCCTCGTCCATCTACACCAAGGAGCGTCCGTCCATGTAGACAGACAGCCGGGGCTGAAGGTTGGGGCTGTCCCCCAGCCCCCGAGTCCCCCTGCCAGCTGGAGCCCCCCTGGAGGTGTCTGCGTGTGCCGAGGGGGTGGGAGCCTCCAGCGGGTCCCCTGGTGCCCTCACTGAGGGCAGAGAGGCCCGAGGCCAGGTTGGGGCGGGCCCTTCCCCCGAGGCTTGGACCGCTTGGCGGCCGATGTCCAAATAGGGGCGGAAACAGCCTTCCAGGTGTCGAAACCCAGGAAAGTGAAACTGTGGAAGCTGACAGGAGCAGGACAGCCTGGCGGGGCCCTGCCCAGATGCCGTGGGGGAGGCCCTGCAGATGCCTCAGCCATGAGCCAGGGCTCCACGGCCATTGCTCTCGGGGCCCAGGGCCAGCCACTTCCCCTTTGTGGGACTCAGTTTCCTTAGCTCTCATAGTGTCAGGGAAGGGGACAGGCGTGGGTGAGGTCCCCAACTGAGGGTGATCATTTGGTGCCAAAGCGCCGCCTGCCGTCTGGGAGGGTGGGGGCCTGCCCAGCTGGTCACTTCCTCCCCTGGGCCTGGTTTCCTTCAGTCTAAACAGGGAATGCAGCCCCTGCCCCGGCCCGTTAGAGGAAAGAGGGCGGAGAGGCAGCCCAGGACTGCGGCAGCCCCTGGCCCCAGGCCGAGAAGTGTGGGCAGGAGGGGCTAGGCTCTACCCCCAGAGGGCCAGGGCCCAGGCTCCAGAGTGTGGCTCAGGCTGTGACTGGCTGTGTGTCTTTGGGGGAGTCTCTCACCTTCTCTGGGCCTTCTCTTCCTCTTTGGGTAAATGGGACTTGGCCACCCCCAGCAGAGACAAGACCTGGGTGGGCAGATGACAAAAATAAAGGTTCCACGTAACCCCTCACGCATTCTACCTCACTGCAACCTAACAGCAATCCTGGGGAAAGAGGACCTTGTGGCCTTGTTTTATGGACTCACGGACGGCTCAGCGCATCTGGAGAGGTGGGGTCTGGGATCAGGTGGTCAGCAGGTGGCTAAGTCAGGCCAGAGCTGGCCTTGGAGCTGTAGGTCTGTCGTCCCAGGGCACAGTATGCGCTCAGGGGAGGGCTGTTCTCCGCCCAAGGCCCCCTGAAAGGCTGGGCGGGACAGATGAGGGGGTTGTAGGGAACCAGGTCTGGGGACCCAAGGGATGCAGCAGCCCCAGGCTGTGGCCAATCTAGCCTGGTAACTGTCACAGGGCCTCGGCCTGGGCGAGCCCCTTGGGAATTCCCTTGGATGGGGTGGGCGGGGTGTGCAGGGACCTGGTCAGACCCCCTCCCGCACAGGTAAGGATGCCACTGGCTCACCCCTTACCCCCCATCCTCTGCAGCCCCTACCCAAGCCGGGGGGTGGGGTGTACCCTACTCCTTTTAATGGAGCAAATGAAGGTTCCTCAGTCCTTTGGCCTTCAGGATCCAGACTGCAGCCCCCTCCTCCCTCTGTTCCCCACTCCTCCTGGTCCCTCAGGGGCTGAGGCTAAGGCCAACTCCTTGAGGAACCCACCAGATCTCTCCTCTAAGCCCCTGACCCATGACGATGAGAACTGGCTGGAGAGGAGACCTGTTGCCTCACCCATTCCAGACTGGTAGGCTCTGGAGTTAGAGTAACCCCACTTGCCTCTAGCTCTGCCTCTTCCTAGTTGGATGGGACTCAACTTCCTGATCTGTAGAATGGGTCCCTCCCTCCGAGGAAGATGCCCCAGAGAAAGCCCTGAGCGCCACCAGAGCAGCACCACGACCGGCAGAGTTGCGCCCAGTAGTTAGCGGCTGTGAACTCCCCGTCCTCCTCTTCCCCCCACCCCACCGCCTCCTCCTCCTCCTCTTCCTCCTCCTCCTCCTCCTCGGCGCCACGGCGGCCCCCACCAAGGCCTGACACCCGGCGGGCCGGCAGACTGAGTCGCATGCACTGGCCCAGCTGGGATGGGGGGTTCCAGGACCCCTTTCTCCGGGCAGGGCGAACCGAGGGTGGCAGACGGAGCTGGGGGGCCCTGCGGATCCTGCCTGGGGCACACTCACCCCCGGGTCCGCCGCACGCGGCGCTGCTCAGCTCTGCGCTCCCGGCTCTGCGCTCCCGGCGGCGGCGCCCACGCAACTCACTTTCCCCGGCGGGCGGGCCGCAGGGGGCGGGGCCACGGACGCCCCGCCCCGTCCCCTCCGGGCCCGGCGGGGAGGGGCGCCGGAGTCCCGCGAGCGGCAGGCGGGGAGGCAGGGCCCGGGCTGCGGCCCCGCCCGCCCTCGCTGGCTCGCGGGAGGCTGGGGGACGGGACGTGGGGCGGGGAGGCCGGGGGACCCGAGCCGAGACGCTGAGCCGCGTCGACCGCGCACGCCTACGTGGCCGGGATGCGGGTGCGGGGGGGCGGCCGGGGCTCGGGGATGGGAACCCCCCCCACCTAGAGGGCTCGCTGGGCCTGCGGCAGATGGGAGCCCGAAGCACTGAGGCTTGAGGTCTAAGGGCTTCGCACCCCACCCCTGGGACCGCTTTCCTGAGGCTGCGTTTGCACCCGGTCCTTACACCTTCCTGCCTCTTGACCACCCAGGAAAGGGGCCTAAGCTCCAGGCCCAGGGGCCCTGGGTGGGTGCAGCTCTCTGCGGGCCTTTTTCCCAAGCAGCAGCAGGACACTGAGGGCTGGGCCGGACTTGTGATGTTCCGTGAACCCAATGGTAGTTGTTGCTCTTCCTACAGCCAGGGGCGTGTGACTTTGCTGATTAGCTCCCCACGGTTGGTCCCAGCACCCCTGAACGGAGGTTCACGAATGTCCAGCTGCCTGCACTTTGGACAGACCAGGACCATACCCACTGGGGACAGGAAGGACAAGGGGCCTCTCAGCTCTGGTGACCCTTGAACTTCACATGGCAAGGTCCTCTGAGGGGTAAGGGAGCTGTGGGCAAATGAAGCAAGCCCCAGAGCTGGGGGTGGACAGTTACAGCCAAGGTCAGTATCATCAGAAAAGGGGATGACCCAGTTCTGGGACATCGTAGGTCTGTTTCCTGGTGGGGCTTCAACCAAACTGAGGACAATACTTTCTGGTGCAGGGGAAACCGGAACCCCACTGTTACAAAATGGCACTGGAGGTGCGCTCCCGAAACACACAAAGTTTGGGGTCAGAAAGGGAAAGGATGAAGTCAGGAGCGGGACCCTCTGACCCATTTTAAACAAATGCGTTCTATTTACCGGCGTACAGACACAGGCTCCGTGACAATCAGCGAATGCTGGTTGTGTCTGGGGAAAGTGCGATCCAAGGTGACGTAGCATTTTCAAGCTGATGACTGTAGGGCTCCTGCCTCCCACAGCCACTACGGCCTGCAGGGGCCTGGGCACACATACACTTCCTAGGCTCTGGTCTTCTCTTCAGGCCCTGCATTCCTCACCCCTGCGCCTAGTTCCTTAGGCTGTGGGGGCCCAAGCAGGGCCTGGACCACTTCAGCACCAGTAGATGGCCCAGGTGCCAGCAGCCATAAACAAAGGGAATGAGCTGGGGAAAGGCAAGGACTCTTTGCAACAGGCCTTCTCAGAGCCTTGAATGTGCTCACAGGTGGTGTCTATCCCAGAGGAAAGAGGGCACTTGCAGCATTTCCCACACCGGTCCACAGAACATCCTCCTCTCTCTTCTCTCGACACGGCATCACGGGAGGCTAGCGTTTTGTGAAGAGCACTTTTGGGAACGATGGAAGAGGAGGGGCCCAGATCTCTGACCTGAGCTAGTGTTTTCATCGGACACATGCTGTGTGACCCCAAGCAAGTCCCTCACTTCTCTGAGCTGGCGTGCTCACAGGTACAAACAAGCCGAAGCCTTTTTGCGAGGCACTGGGTCCCAGGGAGCAGGTTCTGGCTGTCCCGTCTGCACCGGGCTAGCACACGACCGCTTGGGGAACCACACACTGCTGGGACTGGGAAGGGGAAGTTCCGAGCACCAGCAGCCAAGCCCGCAGCCTGGTCTGGGGAACTTGGGGCAGAAAGGGGATGTGGCGAGAGATGAGGCAAGGCCAGCTCAGGGACAGCAGGGCCTGTGTCACCTCCTTGTGACTGCTGCCCCAGGCATGCCTCTCCCTGCCCCCAACAAGGACATCCTGGCCTTTCTGAGGTTCTGCCACTCACAGGGCTTCTGCCCGAAGCCTCGGGAGACTCGACATCCTCAAGGCCGTAGCCATGCATGGCCCGACCCTCCGGACACCCAGGATTACAGGACAGCGACCCGAGACTAAGCCCGGGGGACTATGCCCAGGAAGATGGGTATGCAGGAGGACTGCATTGTGCCGGGGCCCAGCCACGGCCCCCAGACTCCCACGGAAGGCCAGGTCACCTCTGCCAGCTTCCCTGAAGGACCCGCCCAGGGGAGGGACCCGCAGGCTGAACCTTTGTGGCCCGGACAGCTGGATTCACGACGGAGGCAGGACAGGAGGGCAGAACTCTTTTATTGGGTGGCGGGGCTGCAGGCCAGCTGGGCGGCGGGGGCATCAGCGGTAGAGGTAGTCGGCCTGGATGTTGGCGGCAATCTCGGCCTCCCACTTGTCCCCGTTGCTCAGCAGCTTCTCCTTGTTGTACAGGAGCTCCTCGTGCGTCTCAGTGGAGAACTCGAAGTTGGGGCCCTGCAGGCGGGGGCAGGTGCAGCAGCATCAAGTCCCCCGCACCCCTGCCCCGGAGCACGTCTGCCGCCGCCCCCGCCCCGCCCCCCCAACAGGCCAGCTCACCTCCACGATGGCGTCCACGGGGCAGGCCTCCTGGCAGAAGCCGCAATAGATACACTTGGTCATGTCGATGTCATAGCGTGTGGTCCGGCGGCTGCCATCGGCCCTCGGCTCAGCCTCGATGGTGATGGCCTGCAGGAGGGGTACCGGGTGCCGGAACTGCTCCTGTCTGCTCCCTCCTGGGGGCTCACCCCAGGGCCACCCACTCTTGGCCTGAGGCACCCCTCCTGACACCTTTCCCCAAAGACCCCTGTCATTCTGCCCTAGCTGACATTTCTGTCCACTTCCGGGCATCTCCTGCCTGAGACACTAGGTCTCCCGAGGGGAGGCCCGTAGGCTGCTGGGTTTACTGCCACACCGGTGGCCCTGGCAGGCAGTGGGGGGGTAGGGGTGGGTAAGAAAACGGAGGCTCAGAGATGTTGAGGGGCTTCCCCAAGCCGCACAAAGCCCAGACTCAAAGTTAGGTCCCTAACCCTCAGTTTCTGGGTACAGCCTGGTGCCAGCAATGAGACACTCTGGAGCCTCCCAAGGCCAGAAAGATGTTCAAAGAGGGCTTGCCAAAGGTCTTTATATGTCCCCAGGAGGTAATGTTCATCATTCAGTGGGACCGTAGGCTGGTGGCCTTGTTTCTTTGGCCTCAGTTTCCTTATTTATAAAAACGGAGATAATAATCTCTATATCCTAGGGTTGCTGTAAAAGTCAGTCATGAGCAGGAACAGCGGCTGATCTGTCCACGGGGCTCACGACCTGGAAGGCTGTCACGGCTACAGGTGTCTGGGCTCTTCTATGCGCTCTGGGATCAGAGAAACCAGGGTCACGGCTGGGAGGCTAATGGGAGGGGGCGGTCCCTGTGCGGGGGATGCCTGACTGCCGGGCACACCCATGGGTCCGCCCAAGAGCCTCAACTGCACCCGTCTGTCTGTCTCTTTTTTTTAAAGATTTTTTTATTTGAGAGGGAGAGACGACGGGCATGCAGGAAGTAAGGGGGAGAGGCAGAGATAAGTCAAGCAGACGCCCCACGGACAGCAGAGCCCGATGTGGGACTTGGTCTCACGACCCTGAGAGCATGACCTGAGCTGAAACCAAGAATCGGCCGCTTAAACCAACTGCGCCCCAACCGGATCTGTTTCTCCACTAAGGGGCCCTGACTCAGGGTTGGGAGCGCCGTGCAGGGCCCTGCAACAGAACTAATGCTGGACATTCAAGGGAGCAGGAGACAGGGGCAGTGAGGGCCTCAGGGGCGGCACATGTGTTCTCGGGCCGGTGACAGGCACAGTCGCAGAACGCTAAAACCACTGTCGTCTTCAGGGCAAAAGCGGACTTTCAGGTACCACCCTGTGGCTCAATGACCAGGTCCCCGACCGCAGGCCCCACCGGTGTCATGTGGCCGGCTCAGGGCTGCGAGCCTTCCTCTGAGGACTCAGAGACTCTGCACTGGCCTGGCAACAAGGCTCAGAGAGGGCAAGGGGCTTTCCCGGGGACACATTCCCAGTGGGGGGGTGGGCGTCCAAGACTGCCCTGCTTCCCTGAGTGACAGGTGCTGGGGGGGCCGGCAGCAGGGGTCAGGGGCTCACCTGGGCAGGGCAGACAGCCTCACAAAGCTTACAGGCAATGCAGCGCTCCTCTCCCGATGGATAGCGGCGCAGCGCGTGCTCTCCCCGAAAGCGAGGGCTCAGTGGGCCCTTCTCGAACGGGTAGTTGATGGTGGCAGGCTCCCGGAACAGGTAGCTCAGGGTCATGCCCAGGCCTGCGGGCAGCAGGGGCACGGTGGGTGGGAGCCCCACCTCCCTAACACTCTGTGCCCACCCCCATCCCCTTCCCCCAGGGCCCACCTCGGATGAGCTCAGTCCACAGCAGGGTCTGAGCCGCCCTGTCGGTCACCGCCTTCATGTCCATCGAGGGTTCCTGCATGTTCACGAACTCTGCAGGGGAGGTGGGCAGAGAGGGCTGTGGCCGGGCCTCACGGGCCCATGTCCCTCCCCGAGGAATCCAACTCAGGAAGGTAAGGCCTCGTCTTCCTTCCAGCTGCCCCCCCGCCAAGGACTGGTTCATTCATCAAACCTTCTGGCCTCAGCAAGGGCCTTGCGAGGCCTGTCTCTGGCTCTGGGCAGTCCTTGTCCACTTCTCCCTGTGTATAGGCAGTGGTCCAAGCCCAGAGGTGTGGGGGTGGGGGATGGGAAGGGGCTTGGGCCGCGAGGTCCTGGCGGAAGGGGATGGACGCTGGAGCCTCCCACCTGGCAGCTCCTCCCTCCCTGTCCCAGGCAGGGGAGCCCTGAGCGCAGTGTGCGGCCGCAGAGAAGCCTCCCCACCCCCCCGCAGACAGAGCCTGCCCTCGCGAATCAGATTCAGTCTGGATCACTGTTACAAAGTAGAAACAGGCTCAGAGAGGGGGAGCCTCAGGCAGAGCCGGGACTAGAACCTAGGCCTCCACCCCTGTCTCTGGCAGGTTCAGGATCGGGAAAGCCCACGGCTCAAGGTGCCCCCAGACTCACTGTAGGTCGCTGCCACAGTGCTGCCGTGGAGGCTCCGGCCAGCGGGCTGCCCTGGGAGGAGAGGGATTACGTTAGGCAGCCGCGGCCCCACGTCAGCAGACGGGGCTCCCCAGCGCCCCAGGAAAGGCTCCCTTGGTCCTACCTGCTCGTGCAGCCTGGGCCAGAGCCCGAAGCAGCGTGGCTGTACTCAGGCAGCGCATCTGCAGGGATACAAAGGGAGAGGCACGCGTGGGTCCCAGACCTGTCCCCACGTACTGTGGTACTGCAGGAGCCGGGACCTCAGTGCCGCTGTGTCACTTGGTCTCCGATTTACCCCCATTTCTAACAGAGGCACAGGTGTGGCACCTGCCAGCCCTCCAAACCCGACCCAGCTAGGCTGGGCTAAGAGTGAGGGGGCATCTGTGAACCCAGGTCCTATTGATCTCACCTTCTAAGAAATCTTTAAAATCCATCCCTCCTCCTCTCTCCCCTGACCAGTGCTCCTGCCTCCTATCGGTCCCCTTCCCTGTTCATCCTCGTGGGATCTGACAACACCGACAGCAGCCACCAGGACTGAAAGCTCACTGTTCTGGGGCGGGGGTGGGGTGGGGTGGTGTCACGCACACCATCATTCGGTCCTCACAAGGACCCCACGAGAGGCACAGATGCAAAGCTGAAGCCTGGCCATGTTAAGTGACTTGCCCAAAGTCGCGCTGGATGGGGGGGGGGGGTGGGACCAGTACGTGAACCCAGGCTCCGCCCTTTACACCCACAGGTCCCCCCTCTCCCATTCTGGAAACCCTTTAAAGGCTTAAATAACCCTTGGGATCAAATTCCTTGCCCCACCATCAAGGTCCTTCTGGAACGGTCTCCTGCCTGCCAAGTGACCTTGGGCGGGTGAGGTCATCCTGCACGTTTTCTCCTCCGCGAAATGGGGGTCAGGAGAACGAAGGGGGTTGTATAAGTCCCGGGCCTGGCACCTAGCCGAAGCTCAAAAGTGGCCCTCCCGTGACCTGTGCCTTCCCGCGTGCCCATCTCCGACCCCCGACTCCAGTGCCAGGAGCCTGACCCCTTCTCCGACCTTCCCCATGACCTCCGACCCCACGGACGCGGGCGGGGCATGCGCCTTGGCGGTGCCGGCCCCCGGGTCCGCCTGCTGCGCGCTGAAGGACACCTGCACCGCCGGCCCTGAGCAGGCCGGGATGAAGCCCGTCCGCACAGCCGGCGGGGCTTACGAGAGCACCACACTCGCCCCCGACGCCGCACCGCCCAGGGCCGGCTTTTAACAGTAGAGCCCGAACACCTACCATGAAGCGCTGTCGCTCCTTCCCCTGCCGAGCGGCCTGTCCGCCGAGAGGCGGAGCCTACACCCTGAGACGCTACCATTGGGCCGGCTGGTTTCACCTTTTCCGCGCTCCTCTTTTACGGTGTGACCTGATTGGCCAGTGCCTCCGCTGAAAGAGGCGGGATCCAGAAGCATCTTTCCTTTGATTGGCTAGGGGATAGCCAACTCTTGAAGTTGCGTAGGGCGCTGCCATGTTAGATTGGAGAGGCCAATAAGCGAGGACTCCTGAGCCACTGGAGGCGGGACGTCCGGGGCGTGGCTTAGGAAGCGGCTCCGGGTCAGACCTGGCGCGGAGGGTTGGAGGAGAGTTGCTGGGTTGCTGCAGGGTATTTGTGGTCGGTGCAGAGAATTGTGGTCGGTGCAAAGATTCCGCGGGAGCCGTGCCTGGTCGGTGCTAAACCTTGACCCAGGGGCCGCGTGTGGAGGATTATTCTCGCTTTATTGATGGGGAAACTGAGGCACGGACTTGTTTAGGAACTTGGCCCAAGCGTTAGAGCTGCACAGTGCGGCCGCCTGCGTCCTACCTGGGTGTGTGTGACTCGGGATCCCTGTCCCTCAGCGGCCACCCAACTGTCTCCTCCCAGGGGATCGATCGTGGGGCAGAGGGACCCCGTGGGTGGCAGGCACGGAGAAGGCCCTTGGGGACTCCTGTGTGTTGGTGGTGGGCTGGGGAGGGGGAGGCGTTCTCGCAAGGCTTCTCGGATGGTACGATGTCCCAGCTGACTCCGAGGAGTAGGGCCGGCCAAGGGCAGGGCAGGCATGCGGGGCGTGCGTGCAGAGGTCCTCTGGAGAAGGACGACAGGGACCCAGCGCTGTGGAGGAGTCCCCCAAGGATTCATGTGGGTCCTGACTTCCGGGCCACAGGGAGCCACTGAGGGGCTCAGGCTGGGCGGCGGGGTGGCATGGCCGGGGTGAGCTTTGGGAAGATCAGGGAGTGCCCTGAGCTCAGGCCTGTGGGGAAAGGAGAGGTGACAGATGGCCCTGGTCATGGCGGCCAGGTCTGTGGATTGCAAGTTCTGCAGCTTTATAGCACCATCAGGACTTGCTCAGAGGTGGGACTTGGGAGGCGAGAAGGGATGTTGAGCCGGGGGCCCCAGGGCTTTGGTTTGGTGGCTGAGTGGGTAAGGGATGATTCCATGGCATCAGGGCCCAGGAGGATGAGCAGGAGAGGGTGACTCTGGTGTGGGACGTGGTAAGGGGAAGGCACCCAGGGCCAGCCACTGGGGGGACAGGAAGGTGCTCAGAACTCCCAAGAAGGCCTGAGGGGAGAAAGACTGACACCGCCCAAAGGAGGAGACAGGAGCTTGGGATGAATGACTCATTTATTATTAAACTCCAAAATGTAATCCCCACAGTGATGTCCGGAGGTGCTGGTTGTGAAGGGGGGTGGCTCAGAAGTGTCCACACCTGCCGGCCTCCCCCAGGACTCAGGTGGCTAGTGTGGGTACCGGGGGCAGGTTACCGCATAGTCTTCCAGGCTCCCTCGCCTTGGTCCGTCCTAGTTGGGGTCAGCTGAGGGAAGCTGGAAGGCAGCAGGCTGAGGGCTCCCAGAGAGAAGCCCCAGGAGGGAGCAGGGCATGCCCTGGTCTGGGCTGTGGTCTTTTCCCCCCTGGGTGTGTGCGCCAGGCCACATCTGCCCTAGCCGCAGGCGGCAGGGGCAGCAGACTCACAGGTGTGAGCCGGGCTCAGAGCAGGGTACAGCTGCAGCTGCGACCCTCCATGGCCACCAGCAGCATCCTCAAGTTGCGAGGCGAGTAGGGCGGGTAGCGGATGGAGTAGATCTTCTCCAGCCCGGGGTGGCGCAGCAGACAGGCGCGGTGGTGGGAGAAGGTGTCGAAGGAGAACTTGCCATGGTAGCTGCCCATCCCACTGGCACCTGCAGGGCGACATGGGACACGCCAGTCAGCCCCGCAGCGGCCAGCGGGAGGCTGTCAGACACACCTGGGCTCTGCCGGTCGGTCACACGCAGTAGGACCTTGGTTTCCCCATCTGCGAAATGGGCCGTCTGTGTGATATGGGGTAGCCATGACCCTCTCTGATCCCACCGCTTCTTCAGTGGCATGGGAGAGCCAGAGATGGGCACCTGCCCACACTAGGCACCCAAGCCACTGTCCAGAGGGCCTGGCAAATTGTCCGGGGGTGGGGGTGGACTGAGTGCGGACGCCGGGTCTGTGTGGGCCTCCAGGACCAGGCACCACTGCTGGCCCCCATACCAGAACCCCAAATGGTGTCCTTATGGGTCCCCATCCATATGTACATGCAGGGGCAGGTCTGGAAGGTTTTTGCAGGATGGAGGCAGGGGTGCCCTCAGTCCAGTAACGGTGAGAGAAGGCGGGGCTCTGCCAGCACTTACCCACTCCTCCGAAAGGCAAGCTGGCGAGGGTCATGTGCATGAAACCATCATTCCCGCAGAAGCCCCCGCTGCTGGTCTGGGCTAGTACTCGCTTGACCACCTGGTAGGGAGGGGAACAGCCATGAGGCCCTGTGGCGGGGCAGCCAGAGGCCAGCCCGCAGGACCCCGCAGGGTGGAAGAGTCTGGCCACCCTGGGAATGTCACAGGTGGGGGGGTGTGGTTGTGTCGAAGCCTGCCCCCGAGTCCCCAAGTCTGGACATGTTTCCGGTGCAGCTGCTCGAGCGTGGCCCTTGCAAGAGGGCTGGTGACACAGACGCAGGGCCAAGAGGGAGGCAGGAAGCTCAGCGGTCCCCTGGGGACCTGGAGAGTTCAAGGTGAAATGCCAGGTAGTCAGGGAAGCGTCCCAAGGGAGGGACGTGATGCCACTGCTGCGTCTCAGGGGAAGGGGTCCCCCCAGGCAGAGTGAAGGGCAGGTGCAGAGACCCAGGGGCTGGGCTGTGCAGTGTGCAGCACAGGGAGGACCTTGAGATGGGGTGATGAAGCCAGGTGTGCATTTTAGGAACATGAACGTGGCCCTTGCTTTACTTAAAGAAGCCCCTTTCTCTCTCTCTCTCTCTTTTTTTTTTTTTTTTTTTTAGATTTTATTTATTTATTTGACAGAGGCACTGAGAGAACACAAGCAGGGGGAGTGGGAGAGGGAGGAGCAGGAGCCCAATGCGGGGCTCGATCCCAGGACCCCGGGATCATGACCTGAGCTGAAGGCATACGCTTAAGGACTGAGCCACTCAGGTGCCCCAAGAAGCCTTTTTTCTCTTTAACCTATAGGTTTTTTGGAAGAATGAGGGGGAAATGATCAGTAAACACTATAGTCATTGCCAGAAAACTCGGCTATATTTAGTTATGACATGTGATCCTGAGCTAACGGCTGGTCTGCGTGGTGAGAGGGAACCGCCCCATCACAGGGCTCAGAAATCACGTGGAGGTGAGTAATAATTGTGACACAAGAGGGAGCAGGGTTGTCACCGTGTTGGGGGCGGCCATGGGTCCCCGGGGCCAGTCAGTGCTGGGCATTGAGAAAATTGACCCCTTTCCAAAAAACGCGGGTTGTCAATTTTCTGAAGTTACTATTATCCAGATAGAGCAAGGCTCCTTGGAGGAATGACTGACTCGGGCTGGGCAAGGGAAACACGGGATGAGCCGAAGCAGCTCGTGAACCCTGAAAGGAAGGAAGTGGTTGGAAAACAAAAGGATGGGGGGGGGGAGCCACACTGAAGGACACAGCAGCTCCCAGTGCCCGAAGAGGGACATCCTGAGCAAGGACACAAGGCAGTGTTGCATTGTGACCTGGAGAATGAAACAGGTGTACGGGAGTCCCTGCTGATAGAAATGATTCAAGAGCCAAATCGTTCTTACTGATTCTAGGGGATGGAAGTAGGTGTCCGCCTTCAGCAGGTGGCGCTCAATCCCATGGAAGGGGGGCTCGACTTCGAGACTTGCTCTCAAGAGGTCGGTCTCTTGGTGGAGACCCCTGGCAGCCGAGACCTTGGCCTCACCAGTGATGTGTGGATCCCTATCCCTGATAGGAGCTCGGAGGCCAGCCCTCGCCTCCGTGGTAATCTTTTATGAGATAAACTCCAGACCACCGAGGTTGGGGACATGCTGCAAGGGACCTGGTTAGCGCCTCTCAAGCTGAGTGGTGGTGACAGACAAGAGGACCAGCAACTAAGGCAATGTAGGGCTTTCGCTGGGCTCTTTGGGCTGAAAGAAAATTGTGAAGCTCAAATCGAATTTGGAGTGTTGTTAACAGTAACCGACCAAGCACCATCTCTTCGTTTTGTTGAACACAAGGGCCCTTAAATGGGGGAAACTGGTAGCGGGTTATATTGGGACTCCCTGGACTCTCTCTGTCTTCTGTAAAGTAAAAAATTATTCCAAAATAAAGAGTTTACTGAAAACATACTGCGTGGGCACCTGCGTGGCTCAGTCGGTTAAGCGTCTGCCTTTGGTTCAGATCATGATCCCAGGGTCCTGGGATTGAGCCCTGCATCGGGGCTCCTGCTGAGCAGGGAGCCTGCTTCTCCCTCTCCCTCTGCCCCTCCCCCTTGTTCATGCTCTCTCTCTTCAAATAAATAAATAAAATCTTAAAAAAGGAAAAAACCCACACTGTCCAATCTGCGAGGGATCTCCTTAAGAGCTGTGTGAGAGAGGAAGGTGTGCCCTGAGCTGTAGACGCCTGCCCTTTGCCCTTGAGGCTCCCAGGATGCCCCCAGGGGCTGAGCAGGGCAGGGGGCTGGGGTTCACTGTCCCTCCTGCATGTTCTGGTCCTTCATTCTCCCCTAGTCATTCCACGCCATTCCGTGTGTGCCCAGCACTGGAAGGGGACATTTGACAGCCAGCAGAGATGATGAGGAAGACAGAGCGGGGTGCTGATGGAGCCGCGGACATGAACCCTGGAGACTGTTGCTTAGGTTGGGGGGCAGAAAGGACAGTGGTAGAAAGGTAGAAAGGACAGTGACAGAACCAAGAGTGCCCCATCCTAGAATTTCTGTGACTCTCCAGAGAAGCAGGACACCCAACCCTCCCTCCAGGCCCCTTGGTCCACTCCAATCCTGGAGCCATCTCCCCTTCTGCTGTCACCAGTCCGCCATCCACTGCTGGCCCCTGACCCCATCTCTGTCCAGCCCCCCCTGCCTGGGCCCCCCACCCAGGGCCCCCTGGGTCCCCCACCTGGTTGCTGTTGGAGAAGGCATACAGGGCCAGGGGCTTTTCCCGACGGTTGATGAAGTCGATGGCCTCGTCCAGGCTCCTCACGTTCATGATGGGCAGGATGGGGCCGAAGATCTCCTCCTGCATCACCGGCTCCGTCTCCTGCACGTCCACCAGCACCGTGGGGGCTGCGGGCACGAGGGACCCCTCAGCGCAGGGGCGGGACGGGGGTGGGGGTGGGCCACGGGCGGGCCTCAGGGACCTTCCGGGGAAGAGAGCGTCCCCGCGGCCCCCAGGAAGGACGGCGAGGGGTTGTCCAGCCCGGGCGGGGGCCGAGGTGGAGCAGAGGTGGGGGAGGCAGGAGTCCAGGCTGGGCTAGATCGCGGGGCCCTGGGAGCCTCGAGGCGGGGCGGGGCGACGAGGGGTCGGGGCGGGGCTACTGGGTGTCGAGGGCGGGGCCCGGACTCGCGGCCCAGGCTCGAGGCCCACGCGCGACCCGCGTCCTGGGAGGGCCTCCGCCCGGCGACCGCGCGGCGACAGGACGCGCTCACCGATGTAGCGCTCGCTCTCGTCGCTCTGGCCGCCGATGGCCACGCGGCCGCAGCCCAGCAGGCCCCGGAGCCGCTGGAAGTGCTTGTCGCTGATGATGCGGCCCAGGCTCGGGCAGCTCTGGGGGTCGTCGCCGTAGAAGCGGGTGATGGCGCTCTGCAGGGCGGGCAGCAGCCGCTCCTGCGTGTCCGGGCTGCACAGGACGTAGTCGGGGGCCACGCAGGTCTGGCCGCTGTTGAAGTAGCGGAAAAAGGCCACGCGGTTGGCCACGGTCTGGGGGTCGCAGTCGTCGTCCACGTAGCAGGGGTTCTTGCCCCCCAGCTCCAGCGTGACGGGCGTCAGGTGCTTGGCGGCGGCGGCCATGACGATCCTGCCCACACGGGGGCTCCCTGGGCAGTGGAAAGAAACCAGGGTGACCCTCAGTCACCTCAGCCAGGTGAGACGGCCTCCGCTTGTGGGCTGGGACCCCTGGCGGGGGAGTTCACGCCCTGGCCTGACCTCCCTGGAGAGGTGGTGGAGTTGGAGGATGCCAGCCCTCCCCTGGCCCTCCCCTGCCGGTGTCTGCACCAGCACCTTGCTTACAGCCTCGGCCAGCCCAGCCACGCGGGATCCATGGAGGGGTCTGCACAGAGCGCAAGCCAGGTCCCTGGCTCCCTCTCTTGACCTGCCTTGTTAGAAATTCAGGAGCCCCTTGCCCTGCTTCTGATCCCGGGCTCCCTCTGCCAGTGATTTTTTTTTTTAATTTTAAAGATTTATTTATTTACTTGACAGAGAGAGACACAGCAAAAAAGGGAACACAGGTGGCGGGGGGCAGAGGGAGAGGGAGAAGCAGACCCCCACTGAGCAGGGAGCCTGATGTGGGGCTTGATCCCAGGACTCTGGGATCATGATCTCAGTGGAAGGCAGATGCTTAACGACTGAGCCAGCCAGGTGCCCCCCCGCCAGTGACTCTTGCCGGCCTGCCACGCTCCATCCCCCCTACCTCTCCAGTCTCCAGAACTGGCAGAGACTGCTCTGGTCCAAAGCCAGAGTCCAGCTCCAAGGGCTGCCGTTTGGGTCTTTCTCTCTGACGTAACCTGGCGGCTACACCACCCTAACCACCCCCCCTTCCCTCTGCTCCCGGCCTTTGGCTGAAGTGGCCACCCGCCCAGCTCCAGGGTCCCACAGTCCCCTCCATCCCACCTCCCCCTCACCGAAAGTTCCCTGTATCCAAGATGTCCCTGCCCATGCCTGGCCCAGGGTCCTGTGCTGCCATTTTTTGCTGGGATGGCCCTCTCCGGCCACCACCTGGGAGTCTGATGTCCCTGCTCTAGCCTGGCCCAGCTTCCCTGCCCTTTCCCCCCGGCCCACCCTGCTCCAGGCCCCCCCCACAGCCCCTCACCTGTCCTCACCTCCCTCAGGGCTTCCTGTCTTTCAGAAACATCTCCTTGTCTATGAGGCTCCCCTTGTCTGTTGAATCCTGTCACGCTTCCCTGCCAGAGTCCCTTCCAAGGGCCCGCTGTTCAATTCTCTGTCCCCTGTCCCCTTGTTACAGCATGAGCTCCGCCGGCAGGGAGGCTCTGTCTCCTCAGCCCTCGCTTTATCGCAAGGCTAGGACGGCGTCTGGACAGGGCATGTTCCCTCAGAAAACAGCGAGCAAGTGAATGGATGCTTCGCCTGGCCACGGGCTGTGACAAAGCCTTCCACAAGTTCACATACCCTCAAGACAGATCTGTGACTGTCGTCAGACAAGGACAGTCCTGCAGGAGTCAGGGGCTCATGGCAGACTAGGTCCTGGTCAGTCTCCCAGCCTCTGCGCAGGCTGCCCAGGTTCCTGGCCCGAGTCAAAGGCCCAAAGCCCGCCGAGCTGCCAGGTGCGATGGTGGAAGGCGGACCACCCCCTCCCCGTGTCCCCCCCACCCCAGCCACCAGGAATCTACAGGACCAGCTGAGGACTCCGCCCCCTGCTTCTGTAGCAGGCTCCCTGGCCGCCAAGGTGGGGGCCCGTGGGCCCTGTCCTGGGCTTGTGGCCGGGTTTGTGGGGAGAAAGGCAGAGACCACACTCCCCCTGCTCTGGCATGGACAAGGTGTACAGGCACGAGGCCAGTGAGCAGGAGGCCTCCGAAGCGGCTCTCCGCCCCGTCTGCTTTCTCTCTCCTCCAGAACCTCGGCCAGGGAACACGGCTCCCTGCCTCTCCGGCTCTGTGACCCTTATAGGACCCCCCCAACACACCCCGATCCTGTCACCTGAAGCCAGGTGGTGTCTGGGCCTCATGGGCACGTGCCAGGGAGATGGCAGAGCACCGCAGAGAACGATTCTCACTGAGGGCCTGGGAGGAAAATCCAGCCTCCCCAATCCCGGTCCCCGAAGTGACCCCAGCTGGGTGCCAGGGCTCGTCATTACCTTGTCCTCCAAAGCCTCATCTGCCCAGCCCGCCACAGGGCCCTGGGTCAGTAGGGTCATGTATAAGGTCTTGAGACCAGTGGGTGGTATATAAGGTCTCCAGGGGGGAGCCTGTCACAGTGGGAGCTCAGCACGGGCAGAGGCTGTCATGAGACCGTGACCAGGGAAGGGGCCTGGAGGGTCCCAGGGGCCAGGGCTGCTCCCCAGCCTGCTCAAGGAGCACAGAGCAAGCTTGTCCTGGAGCCAGCCTGCTTCCTTCCTGGCTGTCTGTGCGCATGGGTCCCTTGGCCTCTCCCAGGGTTGGGGACAAGCACCCTGAGGGGGTGGCTGCGCTCGACCATCCCGATGCGGAGCCCCCCAAGCCCTGCACGCCGCGGGCACCCTGGCCTCACCCGTGAAGAAGATGTAGTCGAACTTGTGCTCCAGCAGCTGCCCGGTCTCCTGGGGCCCTCCCAGCACCACGGCAAAGCAGCTCTGCAAGGCGGGGTGGCAGACGGCTCCCTCTGGGACCCCAGCCTGGGGAACGCAGGGGGCTACCTCCCTGTGTGCCCACCCCCCTTGCTGGGCCTGACCCACAGATTCCAGGGACCTAGATGGGCCAGATGGGAGCAGGGAGCTGCCCGGTGTCCCCCGCAGTCCCAGCCTGGAAGGTGTGAGGTTAGGGCCCGGCTGGGGTTGAGGGGTGCACAGGCAGCAGGCAGGGTGGGGGTGTGGTCAGGGCTGCCCAGAAGACAGGCTCTGGCAGGCTCCAGAAGACAGATGGCAGGTTCCGGGGCCACGGTCCCGAGAACGCACTGGCTCTCTGTTTCACTCGATGGCAGCAAAGAGGGCAGCGACCCAGCCATGGCTGCACACCCCAAAGGAGGCAGGACTGAGGCTGGAACTCAGGTCCTGCGGAACCCCAGTGCAGCTGCTGGGCCCACTCCATGCCCGGCTCACCTGGTCCAGGTATCGGGGCAGGACCTCAGCCAGGACCTTCTCTGTGCTCCGGCTGAACTCCGAAGGCTTCAGCACCACGCAGTTCCCTGCGGGGCAGGGCAGGGGCAGCGCTGGGAGAGGGCCGGCCTCTCCCGCCTCCGCTCAGCCCTTGCCCCTGGTGCCCGGCCTCGCTCTGCTCTCAGGAGAAGCATGAGGCTGAGAGGTGACTGACGGGCCGAGGCCCCACCACCCCAGGATGCTGGGCCAGGCGGGAACCGGCTTTTCTTAGCCCCTCGTGGCCAGCTCCCCGCTCACAGGCTCTGTGGGCCACCGGGGGGCCTGAGGGTGGGGACAGCGGGGACAGTGGGCAGCGGGAAGGGCCAAACTGCTCTTACCTGCAGCGATGGCACCCACCAGGGGCACCAGGGTCAGGTTCACCGGGTAGTTCCAGGGGGCGATGATGAGCACCAGGCCGAAGGGCTCCTTCCGGATGAAGGCCGAGTCCAGCTGCGTGGCCTGGGCCCCAGGGCCAGGGCGGTGGTGAGTGGTGGGGCCTTGAGACTCCCAGGCCCTCTGTGCCACCCTCCAGCGGGCGAGGCTGTCCGTGTGCCCTCTCCCCCCCCGGGCCAGCTCACCAGATTCTTGGGCACTTTCTCATCCTTCCTCCAGGACCTCAGATTCCTGAGGGCCAAGTCAATCTCGCTCTCGCTGATTCTGATCTCAGACACCTCTGCCTCGAAGGTTGACTGCAGGGGAGAGACAGCGGCAGGGTTCGGGCTGGGGGACCCCAGTCGGCTCCTTCATTCACGCACTCCGTGTTCACTGAGGGCTTCCAGCCCTCGGGAGTCCCTCCTGTGCCAGGAATGCAGCAGGGTGAGACAGCACTGGGCCCAGAGAGCCTGCCCCGCAGAGCGGACGTCGGAGGGGGACAGCCGCTGTGACACGGAGAACACCGATGTGACCAGGGCCATGGGAGTGAAACAGGGGACAGGGAACAGAGACTGCTGGAGTGTGTGGTGTGCGCGCATTGTGTGTGTGTGTGTGTGCGTGTGCGTGTGCGTGTGTGTGTGTGTGTGTGTGTTGGGGGCTGTGCACGGGCACGTGCACGGGAGTGCATGGGCATCCGCGAATGCGTGTGTGCGCACCTGTGTGTGTGCTCATGTATGTGTGTGTGTGTGTGTGTGTGTACTCTGCTTTATACAAGATTATCAGTGCCGGCCTTGGTGACCTTTGAGCGGTGAGAACTGGGAGGGGGTGAGCCCGCGGATACGTGGAGACAGAAAATTCCAGGCTCTGAGGTGGGCGCCGGCTTGCTGTGTTCCTAGTTAGCAAGAAGCAGACTGGGTGAGGTGATGGCACCGGGCTGCAGGGGTGAGGACTGTCGAGGAGAGAACCCTGGTTTCATAGGTTCATGGGAAAACAGATGGTTCCCGAAACTGCTGACAAGGAAGCCTGGGCCTCAACTGGCTACAGTCCCGGGGCATCACAGTTAAGGGCAGGTTTGTGGACACTGAGAAAGGGAGCAGGCATCACCAGGAAGCCACATCCTCAAGGTAAGTCCTTGTGGACACACTTTGCTGTCCCCAAGGGATGACCCTGGATGCCCTGAGGCACTAGTCTCAAAGTCCATGACTGCTCTGGGGACAGGGCGGACACTTGGCAGCGTGTCTGTAAGTCGGGAGCTACCCAAGGAAGCTACTGAAGGACCCCGGCTCCGCTGGCCCCGGGGTCTCTATCGTGACTTGGGTGGAACCTGCAGGCCCACTGCAAGGGTGGCACCTCACCCGGCGGCAAAGAGGCATAGGCCTGGCCGTGAGGAGTTCCAGGCGTTGAGGGGCCAGGGGAGCCTGGGGGTGGGTCTGGACACCGTGGCCTTGGTGGCAGGTGCAGAGGACATTTTGTCCAGAGAAGGACCCCCTGGGGCACGAGCAGCCAAGCGGTTGGGCCCTGTCGGCTGAGGCAATGGGAGGTTGTCCAGAAGCAAATGCATTGCTGGGCTGCTACTGAAATTGGGAGGAGCCGAGCCCTCAGGCCTGCAGGTTTGGAGAGGGGCCAATGACGCCCAACCTTCTGAGTGAAACTGAACTCATCTGTGGTGCACGAGGCACTACATGGTGTGACCCGCCTCCCTGGGTCTATCTTTTGTGCATCTCTTCATCTCTCACTCCCCTCCAGGTATGCTGGCCTCTTTGCTGCTCCTCAAGCACAGAGGCCGCCTGCCTCAGGGCCTTTGCACATGCTGTGCCTGCTGCCATTTCCTCCAAAGTTCTCCCTCCCGCAGGTCTCCTCAGAGAAACTGCCCCTGACTCCCACATGTAAAACACCGCCCTGCTCCTGGTTCGCCCTCTTGCCCCTCTCACCCCAGGAGTGTCTCTCCATGGCACTTGAAACCATCCAATATACTATACAATTAGTTCTTTACTGTTGTTTTGTGCCACTCTCCGGAAGGCCAGCTCCCTGGGCACAAGGATTTTGGTTCACTTTCTGTTGTACCCCCTTGGCCTAGAACAGGAGACCCGGAACATGGTAGGTGCTCAGTACGGCGTTGTGGGGCAGATGGTAAATGCGCGGATAGACGCTGCGGAAAAGGCGAAGAGGCTGTGCGGGCACAGGCAAGGGAGTGGGGTTTGCATGGCCTTAGTCCCTGCTCAGGGAGGAAGCTGCGGCCCCCATTCCGCGTGTCCCCGGCCCCCATCCCGCGTGTCCCCGGCCCCCCGCCCCGCCTCCAACCCCCGGCCCCGCCTCCAACCCCCGGCCCCGCCCACCTTGTGCAGGTCCTGCGCCAAGGCCTCCAGCAGAAGCTGCTTGTTTTCCTGCAGGAAGCGGCGGAGGCCCTTGAGCTGCGCCACCCTGAACTCGGCGGGCCTCGTCCGCCCTGTGCTGAAGGCCTCCCGCAGCCGCTGCAGGGTGTCCGCGTAGGGGTCCATCCTGCAGGGAGGGGGCAGCGTGGGCCGGGGCTCCCCACCTTCTCGGGCATCCTCCTCGAGCTCCTGGCTGTACCTCTATGGGCTCACGGACACTCCCACAAGGACTCCCGCGTGACCCCAGAGGGCCGGGGCTGCCCCCTCTACACACGTGTGCACACACACACACACAGACACACACACACACATTCTGATGGACCCCCAATCCCTTCCCCTTGGCCAGTGGGCGGGAGAGCCCTGGACCTTGGGCTGGGGGCAGGAGAGCACGCGGGGGGGGGGGGGTAGGGGGTGGTGCTTGGGAGCAGCTACCCCAGAGCCCCAAAAGGTAGGCAAGCCGGGGAACCTCATTTCTCCCTGCCACACGGAAATGAGCCCCAAGCCATGGCCCCCCTCCCACTCCGGTGCCCCTCATGGAGATGGGGCCGCCCTCATCCCTGCCAGGTCTGTGTGGAGTAACCAGGAAGAGTTCGGTAAGTAGAGGACAGTCCACCAACAGCTACCATCCCCGCCACTGGGGGACAACCCAGACACAGAATACGCTGCGCCTCCTGCCCCTCTCCTGGGGGCACTGCCTAGGGAAGCCAGGCTGGCTGGTGGCAGCAGGGGGTGGGGTGGGGCTGGGGGACCTGGGGGACCTGGGCGGTGGCTTCCACTGTCTCTGCCCCTCTCACCAGCCCCAGTGTTGGAGGAGCTGGAACAGTAGGCGGCAGGGGCTCAGGGGGCCCCCGATGCCTCCATGCTGTCAGCAGCCAGGGCGGGAGGTCCAGGTGGGGTCCCCACATTCCCCCGGGCCGCCGCCTGTTTACTCGAGACTCATCAGAGGAGCAGGGTGACGTACTTGCTTCTTGGCCTGGTGCCAAGGACCCGTGGGGACCCTTTCCTCCTGCCCTCTCTGACTCCCTTCCCTTCAGGTCTCAGCTTGGTGAACCCCTCCTCTAGGCAGCTCGCCCTGATTACTCCTTCACATGGGGAGGGGGTTTCATCCTCTCTCCCGCTGGCCTCTCTTTGCCTCCCTGCCTGAGTTAGGTCTTAGCCTCCTTATCTGTCAGGGAGGGTAACGCTAGCGGCCACCAGCTGACAGGCTGTTTTTCAAAGAGGAGACCACGGTGTCCAGCTCTGAGCCCAGGGCCAGGTGTCAGCATGCCCAAAGCTGCCAGCTGTTGTTAAGTGGCTGCCCCACGGCCCTCAGATTTCTGGAGTGATCCATGGTCTCAAGAGCTGAGCCTGCTCTAGCCAAATAGAATGGCCCGGCCGGAAGGGCACTCTGTGCCGAGAGTCTGGCTGCAGCCCTGGGCATGATGGGGGAGGGGCAGGCTGACCCCACAGGCCTCCTGCTCTGGTCTGGAGAACGAAGCAGTTGCCTGGGGGCACAAGACAGATCCCATGGGACCCAGAGGCAGTGCCAGCGTAGCAGAGAGGGGACATTCTCAGAGCCTTTCTCGGCCCCAGGCTTGCCCCCAGACCCCATGCGCCTCTCGGAGGAAGGGACGCCGGGCAGTGCCAAGGCCCTCCCGGTCTCCAGAGCTGCCATCTGGGCTTGTCACCCGCGGCTCGGCCTCCTTCTGGCCTTATGACCTTGGGCAGGCCACTCATCTCTCTGCCTCAATTTCCTTGTCTGTAAAGTGGGAATAATAACAGCACTTGCCATCGTCCCGACAAACAAATGACATCAGGCCTCCTGATGTCACAGGCTGGAGGTCAGCCGCGGCTGGGGTCACTAAATTCCCAGCCAGCGTTTCTTTCTCTCCACCCGCTGCCACTCCTTGTTTTGTCTCGTGGGCCCCTCCGGACCCCTGCGGATGGGTGTGGAGTACAGACTGCGCCCACCTCATCTGCCCCCCAAGGGCTCTGTGCCTTTTCATAAGCGATGTCTGCAGAACCCACAAAAATGTCAGGCACGTAACTGGAACAGCACACCTCTGGGCGAGGGGAGGGAGGGGAGCTCTGTGGGGGTGCTGGACGGAACATTCCAGCAGCCTCGCCTGGCAACACTGAGGCCGACTCACCCAATATTGTCCCCCACCCACCAACGTTGGTCAATCTGGACAGAGGGATCACGGGATGCCCATTAGGGGATGGGAAGCTGGGTACCGCCCAGGTGTGCCCAGGAGCCCAGGCCACCTCCTGGGGGAGCCTGGGTCTGTGACCTCACAAAGGACACAGATGGGGGGCTTCCTGGATGGGTCTGGGCTGGGGTCTTGGAGCCCACCTCCCCCCTCACCCGACCCCCACCCCTCGGGAACATGTGATATTGTGGAAGTTCATAAGGATGTTGAATGACATTTCCTGTGCCTGCGTGACACATTTGACCCCTACAACAGCCTGCTGAGGGCACCGTCTTCTCCCTCACAAGGAGAGGGACGTCTCGGCACAGAGAGGGCAAGGAGGTGACCCAAGACCACCCCGCTTTTCTACCCTGGAAACCAGGATGCGGAGGAATCTGGAGGAACAGAGGGCTGCCCACCCCCACTCTCCATCCCCCTACATGGCAGCCTGACCCCTGGGGAGAGGGACGCCTCAGGGGGCTGGCCTGAACTGCAGATGCAGGGACAGGGAGCAGGGGCACGCGGCTGGACTTGGGCACCGCCCTTGAGGGTGAGAAGACGCACTGGTTGCACCCCGCTCTCTGCCTCTGACTCCCCATTACTCCCACTAGTCCCTGCCTTGCTTACCCTTGGGACCTCCTCTGGCTGACTGCCAAGGTCCCAGCGGCTGGTGGGCCCCAGGGTCCGCCGCCCACTAAGGGGCCCGGCTTCAGCCACCTGCCGTGCTGCATGTGTTCTTGACCTGCGGCTCCTGGGGCCAGTGGGTGGGGTAGGAGGGGCCAAGACAGCAGATGATGACAAGGGCCAGGCCTGTTTCCCTTGGCTTGGAGGCTGGGGGAGGACGAGCCACATCCCCTTAAGGCCTTGGCCCAGGGACTCCTCTAGCTATCACGATGAGCAGGCACTGACCGCACGTGCCGACCTCGGTCAGCCTGACGTGGGTGTCCGCACGGCGCCCCTGGGGGAAGCTGAGGCCCAGACAGATTGCATGGCGTCAGGGAGGGGGTGAGTCATCTGGGCACGCAGGTCTGCTGGCTCCAAAGCATCACTGGGACTCTACTGTCCCACCTCCCGCCCTACGAGGTGGCCCGTCCTGTGATGTGCTCTCCATGGAGCGGCCCCCCCTGCTCCCCAACCAGCCTCTGTCATTCTCACTGCCTCTACGTCCTGAGCTGTCCTGGAAGCCTCCTAATGGAACCCCCCCTCCTTCTTAAAGTAGGCTCCATACCCAGTGTGGAGCCCAGCACGGGGCTTGAACTCACAGCCCTGAGATCGGAACAGGAGCTGAGATCAAGGGTTAGATGCTCAATGGACTGAGACCCCAAGAGCCTCCCTAAGAACACCCCTTCGGTATGGCGTCGGGGCCCGGAGGTCTGGGCTCGAATCCCGGCAGCCTGTTTGTGAGCTAGGAGCCCCTGAGCGGGTTGCTTGGCTCCCATGCAGCTCGCCTGCCCCATCCGAGAAACGGGGATGGTACATAGCTGCCCCAGGGCGCTGTTGGGAGAATTCAGGCACGCAGTGTTGTGTGCGAGGCCGAGCCCTGCGAGTGCTCGGTGACCATGGCTCTGAACGAGCGTGACTCAGACAGACTGTGAAGGACAGCTGTGCCAAGGGGGCTCCAGGGAGGAGACCCCGGGGAAGAGCCCAAGGAGAGACCTTGGCCCAGTGTGGGCACGAGGGAGGAAAAGACATCAACCTGAGAGCCACGTAGGGGTGAGAGAGATAAACAACTTGGGGCTCTTAGGGTCTGGGGGGGGGCCTCGATCAGGCTGCCAGAGTGGAGGTCACAGTGCCAGCCTTGATGACCCCACAGTCCTGCTACCCCAGGGTCTCCAATCTGATCTCCCCTTGGAGCCTGAACCTGGCTTTTCATGGGCTCTCCAGAAGCTCTGGCAGAGTCCCCTCCCTACAATGGGGGCTGGGGGAACTGGAGATCAACCCTTGGCCTGTGGGAGGAGCCAACCCCACCCCAGAGAGTTCCCCGGAGAGTTCCCCTGTTGCCCTGAGACCTTCTGATGATCAACCCCTCCTCCAGGCAGGGCAGAGTCTGGCTCATCCCTCTTTCCTGGATCCTGGCAGAGCCCGCTCCCAAGAACGGGATGTGCCATAGTTAGTGGGTACTCTGGCCCCAGCACCGAGCTCGCGTAGCAGCAGCGCCCAGAAACTCTGTGTTGCCAGATGGATGCTTGCCCCGCCCCCATCCCCTGCCCCCTTCCCCCACCAGGGATGGGGGTGTATTCCCTCCTGGGGCAGCCAGGTCCAGAGCTGCGGCCCTCAGCCCTAGAAAAGATGTGCTGTGACCCCAATGAGAGAGGACAATGAGAGACAAAACAAGGATGGCTGCCGGCCACCAGCCTCAAAGCCCCAGAGCCTCTCCTTAGCCCCTCCCTCTCCAGCTCTTGGGTCTGAGCAGAGGAAGTTCCTTCCCCCTTCCCCTTTCTCCCCAGGCAGGCAGAGGAGCTCCTGGAAGACAAAGCCAGCCTGTGTGTGTGGCCTCCAGTGGCCAGGCCTGCCCAGGCAGCCCCCAGCCTGGTGTCCCCAAGCAAGCCCACCAGCCTGGTCCCGGGCCCTGGCTGCTGGGGACTCATCCCCGCCTCCCTGGGACAGCATACCTGAGACCCTGCCAAGCTGCCCTTCCTCCTGGCCGTCCCCGCTCTGCCCCAATGCCCGGTCGTTATGAAATGTCCGAGGCTGGGCGGGCCGCTAGGGCGGGGCTGCCCTGGCCTCGTGCCTGACCTTGGCTCTGGGCCGGCTGGAAGCTGCCGGCAGAGATTTCATTACCTCTCTCTCAGGGGCCTCTGGATCCTCTCCCGGACCACAGAGAAGGAGCCAGGGCCCAGAGAGGGCCAGCCCGATGCCGGGGCCACACAGCAGGTGTTCAGGGAGCTCTGAGCTGAGGGATCTAGCCCAAGGTCTCACCAGACCCAGGCCCAGCTTGGAGGAGGACAGCCCGGGGCTGTGGGCCTGGGAATTACGACGTGGGGTGGCGTCCAATTGCCTGGAGTAGCAGGGAAGCCCTGCCCCGACACCACCGCCCTCCCACCCCCCACGCCCCTGGGAGCCTTGGTTTTCCAGGTGCAAAATGAAGAGAAGGGATCCAGAGAGGGCGGGAGCCCGGAAAGACAGTGTCAGGGCGCAGCCCGCGGACCCCTCCGTTCCCGAGCTCTCCCACAGCTATGTCCATCGATGCCACCTTACCTGGGACCCCCTCTCAGAACAGGTCAACCTGCGCCCTGCCATTTCACCAGGAGAAAACAGGAACCCCAGAGAGGCGACCGGACTTGACCCCACAGGGCACGGACGGCGGGGCTGGGACACACACTGGAAGCTGGTGGCTCTGGGGCGGAGGGGCCGCGACCGACCGTCCCGAGAGGTCCCCGCCCACCTCTGAAGGTAGCGTTCCACCCTCTGCCCTCTAGGACAGCTGTCATGGTACGTGTCCCCACGGTGGTTCCTGTGGGCTTGCTCCTCTGGGGCCTGAGCTGTGCCAAGGGGGCCTTCCTCTGTCTTAGCAGGGCCCCCGCCCCACGCACACCTGCGCCACAAAGGGGGCTGGTTCCCGAGCAGCCGCTGGTGTCAGACAGGCAGGTGATCAGGTTACAGGTGCGGGGCAGAGCATCCTTTGTGCCCTCGTCCTGTGCCTGCCACCCTGGGCCCGCCACTACCCCTCTGTCTTGGTGCCCCGGGTGTCTGCCTGGTATCCTGGCCTGGGGCCTCTGGGCCACCCCGGCACCTGGGAGATGCTTCTCGCCACCCCGGCCCTCCCGCGGCCCCTGCCTACCTGAGGGGCAGGAGAGGTCTCCTGGCCCACACCTGCTCGGGCTCCCCTGGAGGCTTCAGCCCTCTGGGACAGGGGGAAGGGGCTGCAGAGGCCCCCGTCCTCCCCGTGGGATGGAGCCCCCAGCCGCTGCCTGTCACGTGGTTCAGCATGTGACAGCCGTGCCCTGCTGTCTGGAGCTGAGCCAGGCGAAGGCAGTGGCGGAGCGGGCGCCAGGCGGGGCTGGGCGGGGGCCGAGCCTGACAGCGCTTAGCCGGGACCCAGGCCCAGAGAGGGGCAGCCACTGGTCTAAGGCTACACAGCCAATCAGGGGCTCACCTAGGGAGGCACTGGTGGGGAGACGGGTGTTGGAAGATCCTGAAGGGATGCTTCTGGGCCAAGGATCGCCTTGCAGGGACCCCCAGCCCCCTGCCCTGTGAACTTGCCATGAATTTCGGAACAGCCTTCGACTTCTTCAAAGAGGCCTGGCCTCCTGGCACAGGCGTGCTCCCCTGGCCTGGCAGTGAAGCTCCCCTGGTCTGAGGGGGCATAGCTCTTTGGGGAGGAATAGGTGCCCTCCCCCTTCTCTGGGTTGGAGGCCTCTATTGATCCTCGAAGGTTCTGGGGGCTCAGTGCAGTCTGGAGGTCATGTCCCTGTTGTGGAGAGCCGAAGATCCATGGGGAGAGGTCCGTGTGGGACCCCACCAGGAGGCACCCTTCGAGCCAGCTCTGATGGGTGACAGGCTCTGCTGAGGACCCCGGTCGCCCATGTGGGGTGTGTAGACGTCGGGAGAGGGGACACAGCGGCCTCGCACCCCCACATTTGCCTCAGCCCTGTGCTTTGGCGAGTCCTCTGTGTTTTAGCTTGGAGGCTGGGATGGAATGAACTTCATTATCGTCACCTTCAGCCTCCTCGGCGTGGAGAGGTGGGTAAGGGTGGGCTGGGCCTGGGCCACGGCATCCACGGACGCCTTAACACGCTCATTGGTTCGCCCCCTCACAGACTCGATGACCAGGGGCATCGCGCCACCTTGCCCGCTGACGGACACTCAAACTGTGCTCCTGCGCCCACGTGTTAAGTGGCCTTGAGCAGGCCGTGGCCTCCTCCCCGCCCCACCCCGTCTTCTTCACCTCCCCCCTTGCGGAACAGGGCTGACTCTGGCTGCCTGTGTATTTGGAAACATCTGGTATACAGTAGGTGCTCAGTAAGCAAGGATGCCTTCCTGTCCCTTTCCCGCCCTCCTGAGGGAGTAGCCACTCTGGCCTTGTCCCCAGGACCCTGTCCCCCACCTTCCTTCCTTGTCTCTTGCCTTAGAGGCAAGCCCACCCTGGCTCCTGTCCCTCCCCCACCCCCCAGCCTCCCCTCAGAGACCAGCAGGACCCATTCCAGGTGCAGAGTTAGAGGCCGGGGCGCACTCGGCACACCTTGACGAAGCGCCCACGGTGCTCCAAGCCCGCGCCAGGCACTCGAAGCAAATCCTCACGGAAGTTTGGGACGTTGCTGTTATAGCTTGCGGGAGAGACAACAGGCTCAGAGACGTGCAGTGACCAGGGCAGGCACACACAGGAAGAGGGACAGAGGGGGAGTCTAGCCCAGCCAGGCTCATAGCATTTCCAGGGTGACCTGAGCCCTTGCTTAGGAGCCCACGGGGTCACCGTGACTCCCAGGAGCCTCATCCCGCAGCTGAAAGCAGCAGGCTCCGTTTCTTGGGCATTTGCTCTGCTGGGCACTGGCCGGGTTCTTGGCACGTCTCCGCTTGGGGACCTCCCAACAGCTGGTGGTGACTGTCATCCCCAAGGCTTTTAGTTTTAAAAAATGGCCGAGAGTCAATTCCATGCCAGGGAAGTGGCATTAGGTGAACGAGGAATGGCCCAGGGCGGCCTTCTTTGGGACACAGTATGGGGTCACGCGATTTGCCCCACAGCGTCCCAGGAGATGTTTTGGGGCATCCGAATTTCTGTCTCCTGTTTTCTGTAAGGAACATTCCAGAATGTCATCATGAGAACAAAAAAATCAAACCTAGTAGAGAGAAAAGAATCTGAAAACTGTTGCATGGGGGGTGGTGTGGAATATGTTGGCTCATTCCTGGGGGCTCGGCAGTGAGTGAGAGCGTGAGGCCTGGATGGGGGTGGGAGGGGTGTGCTGGCCGCACTCAGTTCCCTGTCCTGGGAGGCTATGCTGGAGGCCTTTACCCAGGTCCCCCCATGCCCGCCTTAAAGGCAGTCCCAGTCTCAGGGTTCAAGGGAGGAAGTGGGGTCATCAGCCCCCCAGGGGGTCAGAGTGATCCAGGGAAAGCTGGCCCACGATCTGGGCTCTGGGGTCCTGGCAGAGCCATGCCGCTGCCCACAAACGGGCCTCCCTGTCCCTGCCCCTATCCTCTGCCAGCACCTGAATCTAATCAGGGAGCCTCTGGCTTAAGTACCTGGAGCTCTTGTGTCCAGGAGCATTTTCCGACACATCCCAGCCCCGCATCTGGACTGAGCCGGAGGTGGTTTTCCTGCGGGGTGTCTGGGCATATCCGCCGATCTGGGGAGCCCTGGCATGCTGCCACCGCTTCCTCTGGCCTCCCCGTGTGGGAATGCTAACAAGACCCGCATCGCTCATTACTCAGCTTGGGACATTCGTCTGCGCATCCTCTGTGTCTTCACTTTTGGAAAAAAAAGGAAATGATATTATTTTCGCATTTAAAGGTAAATACGTTTCCTTTTTGCTTTTAATAAGGTTAGAATAATACCGTTAAGCATTGGGTGCCATAACGTCAGGTTTTGAACTAAGCTAACCAGGACCTCTCCACAAAAATGTTCTGAAATGAATTCATTTTAAATAAAGCAATTTAAAATTTAAAGTTACTGGGGCGCCTGGGTGGCTCAGTCCGTTGAGCATTTGACTCTTGGCTTTGGCTCTGGTCTTGGTCTCGAGGTCACGGGATGGAGCCCCGTGTTGGGCTCCCCGCTCAGTGCGGAGTCTGCTTGGGAGTCTCTCTCCCTCTCCCTCTGCCCCTCCTGCTCATTCTCTTTCTCTCTCTCAAATAAATAAATCTTTAAAAAATAATAAAATTAAATTGAAAGTCACCAACAGTCCACAGAAAGAGTCCATGTGTACAAGAATTTTTTTTTTAAAGAGAAAGAGAGAAAGTGCCTGTGCCAGCGTCAGTAGGGGGAGGTGTAGAGGGTGGGGAGGTAGGGAGACGGGGCAGAGGGAGAGGGAGAAGCAGATTCCCTACTGAGCAGGGAGCCTGACATTGGGCTCCATCCCAGGACCCCGGGATCATGACCGAGCTGAAGGCAGACGCCCAACCGACTGAACCACTTGGTTCACAAGGACTTTAATTAAGTAACTCTGGGACCCTAAGCTGTACCGTAACCTCTTTTATGGGCCTGAACTGAGACCCAGAGAAAGGCTGCACTCTCATGGGAAGTCAGCATCTAGGACGCTGCTGGGCAAGAACTCGAGTCACGCTGTGGGGGGTTCTGGGACATACAGGTGCTGGTATTTCCCCTACGGAGGGCAGAGCATGGGCTCTCTGGAACAGCATGTCTGTTCCCCGGCCACCTTCTCTTTGCTTTCTGGTTGCTTCTTCAAACATGCTGCTTGATTTCCTCTTGGGGACCTTCTGGTGGGAGATTTAAACAAAACAAAACAAAACAAAACCCAGTAAGTTCTGAGTTGGCCTGAGACAGTGGCTGTTTGGCAAGCCTTGTCCTCCCCATGCCCCGGAGAGCAGAGAAGCCCACCTTAGGGACCTTTACCCTTGGATCAAACACACGCACTCAGGGCATGGGAATGCCTCCTACTGCCTGTGAGCTTCTCCCCCTGCCATGCGGGGCCCCAGCAGACGGCGGGCTCTCCAGCCAGAGCGTCGAGAGGCTGCGTCTCAGAGCCTCCTGGTGCCTTCAGAAGTCACCCATCTTCCCTGTCTCCATTCAGAAGACTTGTGGGCCTGCCCTCTTCCTGATGTCGGGACAGCTAACCCCCTCCCGCCCTGTCGCTCTCCATAAGAGCCATCCGGCCTGGGGCACCTCCTCTTTCTTGCCCCTAAAGGTGTGCTCTGGTGTCCCAGATGTTCTGTTCCTCTGGCCCCTGCCACCCCGTTTTTAGCCAGTGCCCGTCCTACTCCGCTTATTCTCTAGTAGTACGCTCCGTGACGGTGTCATGCTGGGGTTTCCCACACTAATGCCAGAGAAGATCAGGTACCCAGCTCAGGGGACACCCTGGGGGGCTGCTCTAGGGAGAGAGGGCCCTTCCCCAGTTTCTTCCTCCCTGGCTTGTCCTGGGTTCTTGGCCATCAGGGTTGGAGGAGACGTGGCTGTCGGCCAGTCCAGTGCACTTGGCCGAGTCATTTCTTTCCTTAGCGCCTCAAGGGAAAAAGGGTTCTATGGGTCACAGACCCTAGTGTCCACCCAGGCCCCGGGTTTTAGAAGGGGCAAGGGCTCATTCTTGGCAACCTCCTCACTCCCCTGCGGAGGCTCCAGACCCCCCTGCCTCCTACTCCCTGCTCCACTGAACTCAGTCCCTGAGGCCACACCACCCACCTCAGGGAGCCATCTTCCCTCCTCCCAGCCACGTCTCTGGGTCACCCATTGAATTCTGCAGGACTGCATCCTCCTGCGGGCGTCACAGGGCCCGTGTGACCTGCCTCATGACCTCCTGGACCTCTTCATCCCTTCCCACCCTGCACTACCGCCACATCCGGGACTCAGTCATCCCCCAGAACAATGCACCTCGGTTCTCCAACCGCAGCTTCCTGGCCGCCTAGCCTCCCAGCTCCCGCTGCATCCCTGCTGTCCGTCTCTTCCTGCCCCTGACCTTGTACTTCTGGGCACCTCGGGCATGACTCCACCTGTCTGCATCTGCCCCTGGATGTGGTCTGGAGAAAGCTGCCGCCCGAAGTCTCTGCAGATTCGTGCCCTCCACACCCCCAGCCACCCGCCTTCCCAGCAACCCTTCTGAGATGCATATGTGTCACCCATTCACTCACCCACCCACCCACCCACATTTAGGGACCACCTACTAAGTGCTGGCACAGTCCTCTGCATGAGGGGAACGTGGTGAGCATTTGCCAGGGATGGGGGAGGGACGATGGGGGAAGAGACCATTAAATCACAGAAAGCCAGGAGGGAAAGTCAGAGGTGGGGGCTGTACCCGTCATCAGGGTGGCTTCTTATCCTGAGGGTGGGAAGGAAGGAGAAAGGGTCCTCCAACCAGAAGGAGCAACAAGGGCAAAGTGGGGCAAGGGAGGGAAACAGGACATTTTTTTGTATTGAGATGTAATTGACATATGATGTGGTGTAAGTTTCAGGTGTACAATGTACTGATTGGATACATTTATGTTGCAGTGTGATTGCCAGTAATGCTAGCTAACACCTCTGTCACATCCCGGACTTATCATTTCCTCTAGAGGTGGGAATAATGGAGACCTAGATTCTAACCAGACTTACTGTTTATCGTCCGGTTTGGTTGTCTGTAATCCCTGCACCATGTCTTCCAGCTCCGGGACTCATTTATCTTCCAGTTGCTGGTATGTACCCTCGAACAACGCCTCTCCCATGCCCCCGCTCCTGGCCCTGGCAGCCAGCATTTCACTCTGCTTTTTGGAGTCAGTTTTGTTGCTGTCTCTAGATCCCACCTAGAAGATACCATGAATGTGTTTCCCCCTCTGATGTATTTCCTTTAGCCTAATATCTTTGAGGTCCATCCCTGCTGTTGCAAATGGCAGAATTTCCTTTTTCTCCTCATGGCTTAAAGGTAGGTCATTGTAGGGGCACCGGGGTGGCTCAGTGGGTCAAGCCTCTGCCTTCAACTCAGGTCATGATCTCAGGGTCCTGGGATCGAGCCCTGCTTCGGGTTCTCTGCTCAGCGAGGAACCTGATTCCCCCTCCCCCCATCTCTCTGCTTACCTCTCTGCCTACTTGTGATCTCTCTCTCTCTCTCTGTCAAATAAATAAATAAAATCTTTAAATAGGTCATTGTAGATGTGTATACAATATCTCCATTATCCATCTACCCATTGACGGACACTTAGGTTGTTTACATATCTTAACAATCGTAAATTATACTGCAGTGGGGCTCCTGGGTGGCTCAGGTCGTTAGGCATCTGACTCTTGGTTTTGGCTCAAGGCATGATCTCAGGGTCTAGGATGGAGCCGTGTAGGCTCCTCACTCAATGGGAGTCTGCTTGGGATTTTCTCTCTCCCTCTTCCCCTTGGCCCCACTCTCTTACACACACTTTCTCTAATAAATAAGTATAAAATCTTAGGGGTTCCTGGGTGGCTCAGTCGGTTAAGTGGCTGCCTTGGGCTCGGGTCATGATCCCAGGGTCCTGGGATCGAGCCCCACATTGGGTTCCTTGCTCAACAGGGAGACTGCTTCTCCCCTACCTGCCATCCCCCGCCGCTTGTGCACTCTCTCTTTTTCAAATAAATAAATTCAGTCTTAAAAAAAAATAAAATCTTAAAAAAATGCTGCAGTAACATGGGAGTATAGATATATTTTTGATAACCCGCTTTAATTTCCTTTGGATATTCATCCAGGAGTGGGATTGCTAGATCACATGGTAGTTCTATCGTGAGCTTTCTGACGAAACTCTAGACTATTCTCCAAAATGGTCGGACCGGTTTACCTTCCCACCAACAGTGCATAAGGATCCCCCTCTTCTCTATATCCTCACCAACGCTTGTTACTGCCTGTCTTCTTGATTGATAGCCATTTTTACAGGTTTGTTTTTTTTTTAAGATCTTATTTATTTATTTGACAGACAGAGATCACAAGTAGGCAGAGAGGCAGGCAGAGAAAGGAGGAAGCAGGCTCCCTGCTGAGCAGAGAGCCAGATGCAGGCTCCATCCCAGGACCCTGAGATCATGATGGGAGCTGAAGGCAGAGGCTTTAATCCACTGAGCCACCCAGGTGCCCCTATAGGTGCGGTTTTGATTTGCTTTTCTCTGATTGGTGGGTACCCTTTCATGGGTCTGCTGGCCACTGGGATGTCTTCTTTGGAGGAAAAATGACTAGTTGATTCTTCTGCCCTTTTTAAAAGCAGAGTATTCGCTTATTTGTTGTTGTTGAGTTGTATGCATTCTTTTTTTTTTTTTTAAGATTTTATTTACTTATTAATGAGAGACAGAGAGAAAGAGAGAGGCACGGAGAGAGAGAGGCAGAGGAAGAAGCAGGCTCCTCACTTAGCCGGGAGCCCCCTACGGGACTCTGTCCGGGGACCCCAGGCTCATGGCCTGGGCCAAAGCCAGACGGTTAACCATTTGAGCCACCCAGGCGCCCCTGATTCTTCTTCTTCTTCTTCTTCTTTTTAAGACTTTATTTATTTGACAGAGAAAGAAAGAAAGAGATCACAAGTAGGCAGAAAGGCAGGCAGAGAGAGAAGGGGAAGCAGGCTCCCCGCCGAGGAGAGAGCCCAATGTGGGGCTCGATCCCAGAACCCTGAGATCATGCCGAACCTAAAGCAGAGGCTTAACCCACTGAACCACCCAGATGCCTGGGAACCATGTATTTTTAAAAGCTTCAAAGTGTTTCCAGCCAGGGTGATAGCCAGGGCTGGGGAGCCTCAGCTCCTGCAAGACAAGAACGTGGGGGGCTCCCTGCAGCGCAGATCCCGCAGGGCCAACCCAGCGCAGTCCAGCAGCCGCCCCAGCTCAGTCGCCACCGCCCCGGCCAGAGTTCCCTCCGGCAGACGCCAAGCTGAAAGCGGAGGGCGCGGCAGTGGGCGCCGGCTGTCGAGTCCCTGCTGTGGGAGCCCTCGGTGGGGCTGCGAACACCTGACCTGCAAACACGCCGCGTGGGGGCAGGAGGTGGGGTTCCGGATGGCCTTGGAGACCCTGTCACGGTTGTGGCACCTGTCTAAGGCTCTGCATTCACCCGGTAACACCCTGGGAAGCAGCGCCGAGTGACAAAACGGAGGCAAACCGAATCCCCCACATCGCAAAGCCATCCCGCGGCTGCGCGCAGATTTGAACTCACACCGCTCGTCCCCGGGGCGGGATCCGGGCGGCCCCCCACCCCCACGCGCGCTGGGTTGCCCTAGACACGCCCCTCGGGAGGGGGCGGCCCGCGGGGCGGGGCCGGGTCGTGGGGAGGAAGTGCCCGGCGGGCAGCTCGCTCTCGGGGCGGCCGCCGCCACTGCTCCGGCGGGGTCGGGCCATGGAGGCGGTGCCGCCGCTCTACCGGGTGGCGGGGACCGCGGGGCCGCAGGGAGATGAAGAGCGGCTCGGGGTCCCCGACGGGCCCGGGGCTCCGGTGAGCGGGGACGGGTCTGCGGGGGTGGGGGTGCGAGGACCCGGAGTGCGGGGGGCCTCCCGGGCGGTGGGGTGGGGGGCGGTGGGGTGGGAGGCGGGGGGCGGGGACCCGGGGCCTCCCGCGCGGGAGTCGCAAGTCCGCCGCGGGGGCCTCGGTCCCGGGTGCGAGCGCCGTGCGTGCCCCGCAGCTGGACGAGCTGGTGGGCGCGTACCCCAACTACAACGAGGAGGAGGAGGAGCGCCGCTACTACCGCCGCAAGCGGCTGGGCGTGCTCAAGAACGTGCTGGCGGCCAGCGCGGGCGGCATGCTCACCTACGGCGTCTACCTGGGTAGGCGGCCCCGCGGGTCCCGCGCAGAACCCGCGGCTTCCCGCGCCCACCCCCGGCTTCCCCTCCCAGCCCGGGTCAGGGAGAGAAACCCAAGGGGCCAGTTGGCCTCCCTTCCTCTTTCACTTCCCCAAATGCCGCCCTGCGGCTGCAGCTGTGACCCCACCGCACGGAGGTGGGGTTCCCGGGCAGCGTTCCCGGTTCCCGGCCAGAGCCTTCGTGGGTGGGCGTGCGGGGCTGGACTGGGCGCCCCGGGCAGGTGTGCGGCCTTCCGGATGCGGAGCGCTGCCCGTGTGCGGGTGCGGGTGTGGGAGGGGGTCTGGATTCACGTGGCCGGCGCTGCCACTGACAGTCAGGACGCTTGGCCCCGTCCGGGCAGCCCTTTCTGTCCTCCTTCGTGGGCACTGGCATCGGGGACTCCTTTGGCGACCGGAGCTCCCTTCAGGGTGGTGTGTCGCCGCCAGAGTTCAGCTGTCGCCGTCATGCCTGCTCCCTATCCCAGGCCTCCTGCAGATGCAGCTGATCCTGCACTATGATGAGACCTACCGCGAGGTGAAGTACGGCAACATGGGGCTGCCCGACATCGACAGCAAGATGCTGATGGGCATCAACGTGACACCCATCGCCGCTTTGCTCTACACGCCGGTGCTCATCAGGTGTGAAGCTGCTGCCATGCGGAAGGGATGTGAGGCCTGTTGGCCGATGGTGTTCTGGGGGGCTGGGACCTGGGTACAGGCCATGCCTACCTGGAGGCCTGAGAGAGAAGGAGAGAACCTGGGTTTGGGGAAGGAAGCTGGAGATTCGCCCGAAGGCACAATTTGACAGAACAGAAAGTCACTCCTGCACCTTCGCTCAGATTGCCTCCCATGGCATCGCCCTGTGCCCTCCTTCGTGGCTTGGAGCTACAGTGAGTGACTTTTGGGATCAGAGCTGGGGAATCTTTGGAGAGACTTTGATAAGTCCCCAAGACCCAGGCACCAAGCCTGGCCTGATCAGCTGTGGTTAGTGTTGAGGGACATTTCTCACTGAAAAGGCATGGCTGGGCAGGTGCCCCAGAGAGTTTACTCTGGACCGGAGCCTTGGAGGCATCTGGTCTGGCCTTATGGCCCGTGTGAACTCCCCTCCATAAGCACCCTCCTCCCCAGGAGGTGGGTCTCTGCTCAGATGAGACCCAGAGACTAGCAGACAGGTTACATGGGTCTTAATTCCTCTATCTTAAACCAAAAGCCAAACAAACGAGAAACAAACAAACAAACCTTCCAAACCCCAAAAACTCAAAGCTCCTTTAACATAATTGTACAAACAGCATTAGAATCATAACTGAAATCAGAGAAAAGAAAATCCTTCCAGGCCCGCCAGCAGATCAGCTGTTTGTGGTCCCTCCAGCACAGATGGGTAACGTTGATGTCCTTGTCACCAGAGCTGTGTGTGATGTCCACTTTTACTTTCTTTCCTTCCGCTGTGCACATCTTGGCTGGCTCCTCAGTCTTCACTCTGGCTACTTAAGGAGGGTACGTTCTCTGCAGAGGTGGGGGCAGCCAGTCATGGCTCCGAGTTGGACATTCAGCTCCCTCCCCTTTTTGCACATTTACGTTGTACTTGTAGCTCTCCCCCACCTTTTTTTTTTTAAAGATTTTATTTATTTGAGAGAGAGAGAAAGCATAAGCAGGGGAAGACGTAGAGGGAGGAGGCAAGAGGTAGAGGGAGAAGCAGAAGCAGAGATCCCATTAAGTGCCCAGTGGGGTGTGGGGCTCTATCCCAGGACCCTGAGATCAAGACCTGAGCCAAAGGCAGACTCCTAACTGACTGAGCCACCCAGGTGCCTCTAGCTCTTTCCTTCTTAGGAAAAAAAAAAATGCTATGATAAATTTCTAACAGTGGCCTTAGTAGAGTAGAGGTATGCGAAAGGCTTTATGGCCCTTAAAACAGATCGCTATGGATAACAACAGCTAATTCTTTCTTTGTTTCCCATGAGCAATTTTCAGCAGCTTGCCCTAGTCCCACGGGCAGCATCTGGCAGTCGGAAAGTTTGAGTCCCCCACCCCCAGCTTGCCCCTTGCCCAAACTACTGGGCTGATTTTTTTTTTTTTTAAAGATTTTATTTATTTGACAGAGATCACAAGTAGGCAGACAGGCAGGCAGGGAGAGAGGAGGAAGCAGACTCCCTGCTGAGCAGAGAGCCGGATGTGGGGCTCGATCCCAGGACCCTGGAATCTTGACCCGAGCCGAAGGCAGAGGCTTTAACCCACTGAGCCACCCAGGCGCCCCTGGGCTGATTTTCTAAAGGGTTACGCCAGTCCGCATGACCCTGGCCCTGTGCCTCATTTTTTAAACCACAGCCTCACTAGCAATGAGTGTTAGTATTTTTACTTGTTCACCCGTTTACTCCATCAAAACGTACAGTACATTTTGTGTGTGTGACTTGCCTTCCCCCAAATAGATCAGAGTCCCGTGTATTTATTACACAGCAAAATACGGTTCATAAAAGACCCATGGCTTCCTATAATAGAAGAGAAAGTAATTGTACCAGAAAATTATGGTCATTTGAGCCAATGGGGATGACCAGATGACCAGATGACCAGAGTGGGGCTGCCGGAGCAATGGGCAGGCAGGAAGAGAGATCGGTCCTGGCTCTGGCCTCTCTGGTCCTTGTTTCCTTGTCCCAGTTTGGGTTGTGCTCTTGGGGGCCCTGAAGTCCGAGCACACGAGATCAGAAAGGGAAGGGGGCTTGGCCAGTCAGCTCAGAACACAAACGAGAGCTGGATGTGCCCGTAGACCACTGACTTATCCCCCACCCCCACCTTATCCCCCTCCATCCTTGTAGCGGCCATCAGGCTTGTGGCTTGGGCTCTGTGCCTGCATGAAGCTGTGAAAACTGACACAGGGCTCCCCTGAGACCACGAACAAGTCCGTATCTCTGCTACTCCATCTTAGAGCCCCTGACTCCAAGCCCAGGGATTCGCTCCCTACCTCACACCAACTCATGAGCTGGGACTTGGAGCTCGTGGTGGCTTGTGGCCACCCCAGTCTGAGGCCACAGTAGTCTGGGTAGGCTCGTGGTGCCATCGTCCCTCCCACTGCCCACAGGTTTTTCGGCACCAAGTGGATGATGTTCCTGGCTGTGGGCATCTATGCCCTCTTTGTCTCTACCAACTACTGGGAGCGCTACTATACACTTGTGCCCTCAGCTGTGGCCCTGGGCATGGCCATTGTGCCTCTTTGGGCCTCCATGGGCAACTACATCACCAGGTGAGCCTGGTAGACATCGGGGTGGGAGGCTGGAGACCTGGCTGAGTCTCTGCTGCATTGCCAGTGACTGGGGGACCTTGGACAGCTCTTTCTGCCTTTTGGGCCTCAGTTTCCCCATCCATGAGATGTAGCCCATAGCCCCGGATGCAGGAAGCAGAGACATCTGCTGGAGGTCAGACTGGGGGAAGCTTTCTCTCCTTTGTGGTCCAGGATGGCTCAGAAGTACTACGAGTACTCCCACTATAAGGAGCGGGATGAGCAGGGACCCCAGCAACGCCCGCCACGGGGCTCCCATGCACCATATCTCCTGGTCTTCCAAACCATCTTCTATAGCTTTTTCCATGTGAGTACCACCCGTGGGGCCATTGGGGAGGGTATTCCAGGCCCAGAACCCACACATTGGAGCCCATGCCACAGTCTTTTCATCTCTCTAGTCCCACTGCCGTTTCTTGAGCCCAACCTCTGCTTACTTGCCTCTAATGACTGAGACCTCATCCCCTCCCTGTGCAGGAGAAAGTCCTCCTGCACTGGGCTCTCCCTCCTGCCATGAGACTGCCCCCAGAGGTGGGAGGGCTCCTGTTCTGCCAAGCCTGTGCCCAGACCCCTTCCAGATCATGCTTGTGCCCCCTGCTTGGTTCTGAGCCTGGCCCAAGCTGCCCTCTTGCCCACAGCTGAGCTTCGCCTGTGCCCAGCTGCCCATGATCTACTTCCTGAACCACTACCTGTATGACCTGAACCACACACTCTACAACGTGCAGAGCTGCGGTTAGTCCTCGCAGGGTGGGGTCGCCAAGGCCTGCTCACCTCCCCCAGTGAGTCATCCAGCAGACACTGGGCTCTTGAGAATGCCCAGAGAGGATGTCCTTGCCCCCAGATTCAGGGCTGAGAGCCTGGTGGGCAAGGAATGTAGCCCTGTAGGAGTATGCATTGGGACATTGGACCTAGCCTCATGGGGACAGGGTACATCGGGGAAGGCTGCCTAGAAGAGATGCCATGTGGGCTGAGGCTTCTGGGGGATATCTCTCAGGGCCATGCATACATACCCTCAGAGCTCAGTCCCAGCAGGGTGATTGTATGGGGTTGGGGGGTGGACTGGTACCCCTTGTCCAGCCTCCTGGCACTAAAGCAGTTGCGGGGGAGGGCGGAGGCACTCTTCGTTGCTGCTTGTCCAGCCCCAGTGGCCCTCACCTCCAAACTGCTCCCCAAATGAACCCTGCCTTTGCAAGCCCTGCCCTCACCCGCCACCTCTAACCCTCGCCTCCACCCGCCCGCCTTGCTCCATCTCTCTGTGGCTGAGTTTACAGTGTGCTCTACTCCCCAACCCCCAACCGCCTCTCTCCAGGTACCGACAGCCAGGGCATCCTCCTGGGCTTCAACAAGACCGTTCTGCGGACCTTACCACGCAGCGGAAACCTCATTGTGGTGGAGAGTGTGCTCATGGCGGTGGCCTTCCTGGCCATGCTGCTGGTGCGGCCCAGGATGGGGTGGGGCGGAGTCAGTGAAGTCTGGGGACCGAGGCCGGGAGAAAGGGGTGTGATCTGGGCGCATTGCTGGCACCCTGGGCAAGGTTATGGCTTGGAGTCCTGGCTGAGTCCTGTGGGGGGGGGGGCCTGAACCTAGTGGCCAGGCTAGAGGCTCGGGACTGAACCTGGAGTTGGAATCCCAGAGGCCAAGGGGAAGGGAACCAAGGCTGGTCCCAGGTGGAGTGGGAGACGGTCTGAGAGGACTGGGCTGGGGGCGGAACCCCAGAACCAGAATTAAGATGTTGGGGGCGTGGCCTGGGCGTGGCCTAACGCCTGGAGGCGGAGCTGGGAAGCCTGGCCGAGATCTGCGAGTGCGTCTGGAGGTGGGGCCTGGGGCTAGGAGGCGGGGCCCAGAACTGTGGGTGTGCCTGGGGGAGGGGCCTGGGAGCCGCTGCGGGCCAGGCCGCCCGGTCCACCAGTTCAGTTCGCGGGTCCGCAGGTGCTGGGCCTGTGCGGTGCCGCCTACCGGCCCACTGAGGAGATCGACCTGCGCAGCGTGGGCTGGGGCAACATCTTCCAGCTGCCCTTCAAGCACGTGCGCGACTTCCGCCTGCGGCACCTGGTGCCCTTCTTTATCTACAGCGGCTTCGAGGTGCTCTTTGCCTGCACGGGTCTCGGCCTGGTAAGTTCAGCCTGCGAGGCGTTGCCAGATAAAATACGGGACTCCCGGGCAAATTTGTATTTCGGATAAAAGATGAATGGGTTTTGAATACATGTGTGTGTATGCTCAAGTGTGTCCCAGATGCTCCCTCCCTCATTCTTCTCTTCCTTGGCTTCCCCCACTTCCCCCCACTTCCCCTCTGCCTTAGGCAAATTATCATTCGGCTCTGGGCCTCAGTTTCTTTCCGCGTGAAGTGATTCCAACAAGGATGCTTGCTTCCAGAGGGGTTTCACGGTTGAGATGGGATCCCACCCCTGCATCTGGGGACACTGTCCAGACTGTCACCTTCCTGTGACCCTCGGAGGGGTTAGCCCGGATCTCTAACACCCCTGTCCCCCCTGCAGGGCTACGGTGTGTGCTCCGTGGGGCTGGAGCGCCTGGCTTACCTCCTTGTGGCTTACAGCCTGGGCGCCTCGGCCTCCTCCATCCTAGGCCTGCTGGGGCTGTGGCTGCCACGCCAGGTGCCCCTCGTGGGTGGGGCCGGAGTGCACCTGCTACTCACACTCGGCCTCTTTTTCTGGGCCCCCGCACCTCGGGTCCTGCGACACATTTGGATCCTCTACGTGGCAGCTGTCCTCTGGGGTGTGGGCAGTGCCCTCAATAAGACCGGACTCAGCAGTGAGTACAGCCATGGGTGCTGGGATGGCAGAGGACCCTGTGGGGACCTCGGGGTGGTTGGGGAGGAGCTGCAGGCCAGGGACAGACACAGGCTTCCGCGGGCACGCTGGGGATCTGTTACGGTGCAGGTGGACCTCCACTGACTGACCCACCCAGGTGCCCCGAGGGAGGGCTGCTGTATGGGAAAGAGCTGGGAGCAGGCATGAGGCCCCAACCACAGTCTGCGGAGTGGCAGGGTGCATGCCCTGAGTCTGGGCTGTGGGGGAGGGGCATTGGGAAGTAGGGCCCTGTTTGCAGAAAGGCGGGGTGGGTCAGAGTTCAGCGGTGTGATGCTCTCTGCCCACCGACGGGCATAGCCTGGTGACAGCCAGCTGGTCCATGCAGGCGCAGCTCTGTGTGTCTTCCACATCAGCTTCTGTTCTGATGGGCCAGAATGTCACCCCTGGAAGTGTGATGTGGAGGACATCCCTGCCATGGGCAGGGCAGGGGCTGGCTCAGGAGACCGCTGTGCCCCCCCCCCCCCCCCCCCGCCAGAGGATCCAGCCATCTGTGCTTGTCATCGGGCTGGAGCTCCACACTCAGGGCCACACTTTCTTGGCTGCTGCTCAGAGGCAGCCAACCTGGGTGACTCGGGTCCACGACAAGCCTGGGCCTGGACCTGGCATTCCCTTCTGCCCACACAGCTGTGTCTCCTGCCTCCTCCTCGTGAACCTGGGAGGGGTCCCAGCAGCCCCAAGGGGTACAGTCACACCACAGGGCCTCAGGGCAGGGATGTTAATGTCCTGGGTGGCAGGGGACAGTGCAGTTTGCCAGGCGCCATGCCAGGCTTTCTTGCCTTGAAACCTCGGAACACAACACACAATACATGTGGTGGCATTTTACAGGCCGGATACCTGGCCGGGGACTTAACTCACCCTGAGTCATCCCCAGAGCCAACGTTTGAATCCTCCTCTCTGTACTAATTCTCTGCACTTTACCGTCCTGAGGACAGGCTGCGTCTCCTGACTCCGGTGGGCTCTTTCTTCCCGCCCCAGGGAGGATTCCTTGAGAAATCGTTTGAACCTCCCAACTTCAGGTCTGATTTGCAGAAAGCTTGTTTCTGCCAGCAGTTTGCCCTGCTGAGTCCTGGGCGAGGAGAAACAGCCTCTGAAGGTCCAAGAGAGGACAGGAGATGACGGCACATAGAGCACTCCACTTGGGAGGCCACACATGTGCTCTAGAGTGAGGCCCAACTGTCCGTCCCCCGCCCTGCCCCCTCAAGCCCCCCACCCCCCCCAAGCAAGGTGCCTTCTCTGTTCCTGCCTCTCCTGGGCTCTCCAGGCGGCCTAACAACCAGGGCGTCCACCAGGGGGCAGGCCAGGACCTGTTCACAAGGGCTTTCTAGGTGCTCCAAGGCTAATGGCTGAGACCAGCCCAATGCTGGGCCTCGGGTGGGTCCCAGCGGGGAGATCAGCCACTCTGGGGCCCTGATGATGCCTCTCCCCTTCCCGCCCTGTCCTGCCCGCCTGCAGCACTCTTGGGAATCCTATATGAGGACAAAGAAAGGCAAGACTTCATCTTCACCATCTACCACTGGTGGCAGGCGGTGGCCATCTTCGTGGTGTACCTGGGCTCAAGCCTGCCCATGAAGGTGAGCCTGAACGTGGTGGGAAGAGGGTCTCTGGGCTGTTAGGCACCCCACTGGCCAGCCCCCGGACCACAGATACTTTCTGAATGCCCACTGTGGCCTCGCAGTGCCCGAAGGGCACCACTCCCCAAGGGCTGGGTCCTAGGTCAGGCCCACTGAGTGGCCCCAAACCAAGACCCTTTTACTGCCTCACTTCCCACAGTCCTCAGTTTACCCATCTCTGAAGGGGTTCAAGTCTTCTCGTTCCTTGTGGGTGCCTCCCAGCCACCTTGAGGGTCCTTTGGTGACCTGTTCCAAGATGTCACCTCTGAGCTGTCCTTTCCCAGCCTGCAGGGAGCAGGGTTCCTCGTACTCTGCTCCCACCGAACGGTGGGTCTGTTTAGCAGGTCCCCACCAACATTTGAAAAAATGAAACAGAAGAGAATGCGGTGCTTGTGTGTGTGTGTGTGTGTGTGTGTGTGTGTGTACTGTTGTTAGGATGGGGAATTCTTTTTTTTTTTAATTTTTTTTAATAAGATTTTATTTATTTATTTGTCAGAGATAGAGGGAGAGAGAGCGAGCGAGTACAGGCAGGCAGAGAGGCAGGCAGAGGCAGAGCGAGAAGCAGGCTCCCTGCCGAGCAAGGAGCCCGATATGGGACTTGATCCCAGGACGCTGGGATCATGACCTGAGCTGAAGGCAGCTGCTTAACCAACTGAGCCACCCAGGCATCCCAGATGGGGAATTCTGTTTGGCTGTGGGTCACGGTCAAAATCTTCTGGGTGGGGGGAGGGTCCATTTCTTATGGTCCTTGCCTGTCAGGGACACAGTGGTCTTAGCTCCAGCTAAGGGCACAGCTGGGCTTTGAGCCGTTACCCTCGGGGAGATGCTGAGGAAGCTGAGGTGTCCGGACAGAGAAGGAGCTGCGCCGGGACATGCGGGCCACGAGTGGACCTATCCTGCGAGGTATCTGTGCCCACAGGCCAAGCTGGCAGTGCTGCTGTTGACGCTGGTGGCGGCCACGGCCTCCTACCTGTGGATGGAGCAGAAGCTGCGGCGGGGCGCGGTTCCGCGCCAGCCCCGCATCCCGCGGCCGCAGCACAAGGTGCGCGGCTACCGCTACCTGGAGGAGGAGAACTCTGACGAGAGCGACGCGGAGGGCGTGCGTGGAGGCGGCAGCGGCGGCGGCCTGGGGGACTGCGTGGAGGAGGAGGCACCGCCCGCAGGGCCCCGGCCTGGCCCGGAGCCAGCTGGCCTCTGCCGCCGGCCCTGCCCCTACGAACAGGCCCTTGGAGGCGACGGGCCAGAGGAGGAGTGAGGGGCCCAGCCAGCTCGCCGGCCTCCGTTTCCTGAGGCTCAGGTCAGGGTCGGGGAGCATCTTCAGGAAGGACCTTCTCCGGGACCGTAGATTCCAGAACGCCCCAGAGCCCGGGGCCACCTGCCACGCGGTACTCACCCTGCGGCCCTTCCAACGCGTGTGGAGCTTTAAGACCCCTGGGCCGGGCCTAGGGTTGGAGGGACAGAGCAGCCAACTCAACCCCGCTCCACGACCCCTCCCCAGGTCTAAGGAAGGACAGGGTCCTCCTGCCACAGCCACCTCCCCGCCACCAGCGCAGCCCTCAGCCACGCGCCTCGGCAGGGTGTGTCTCACGCTTTGCACATCTATCCCCATGGTCTGTCAAGAGGCACGACTTTTTACAGAAAATGAGAATTAAAGAGGTTTTGTATTCTCCCGACGGGGAAGTGTCAGTCTGCGGGGGGTCAGCAGAGCATCCCGGATGTGTGCCCGTTGACCCTGCTGGGCCTCTGACTTTGAACCCCCATGGACCACCGGTGAGGGGGAGGATCCACTAAGCCACGCCCATCGGGACGTAGCCCCGCCCCTCCCCACCTCTGCTTGTTTTGCCAGTCCCACCGCATCGGCCCAGGGCAGGGAAGCCCCTGGGCTGGCCTGCAGGGGCCAGAGCGGAGAGTGCGAGGGGGCCTGGGCCTGGGCGCACCGTGGAAAATAACCGAGGCCCAGGGGGGGCCATAAACTGAGAATGTTGGGGACCCCTGGGTGAGCACAGGGCTGGCACAGACAAAGCTCTCAAAGAACGTGAACCATTGTATACCTATAGCGAGTCCCTCCCTGGACCCTGGGGTACCCTTTGCCCAGAGGACTGGCTGCATTCTTCCCGGGCCCAGTACTAGGGAAGGTGAAATCTGTGGTCTGTGACTCCGGGGAAGGGAGCGCCCCTGCCCCAGGTCTTCTGCAAACCCACGTACACCACTTCCCAGGCTTTCAGGCAGATCCTGGGGTCCTGTAGTCATGGAGGACAGGGGAGGCGACAGCTACAGCCAGGGTCACAGGTCACCTCCCCCAGCCTCCCTACCAGGTGGCCGGCAGGTTCAGGCAGGTGAAGAATCCCAAGCTTCCCCCCCACATACACTCAGAATTTCACAGACCAGCAGACCCAGAGAGGGTCACATCCTGGGACCTGTAGCCCCGGGGAGCGCCCGCCCTGCCCTTCCAGTTCCGCATCAGCATCTGCGTGGAAAGGAAAGTTCTCCGGCAACAGATGTGACAACATCCTCCTGGCAGGATTCCAGCTGGACTCCAGTTCGAGCTGAGCAGACACTCGGATAATAAGCCTCTGAATGCAGGACTGGGTGCCCTTCAGAGGAGCGCGGACGCCTGGGTGTGCCGGGAGAGGGGGCAGGAATAGGTCTACAATTTGTCACAGCCCAGAGTCATGTCTAACATCTATCCAGGTACCAAAGACTCCGATGTTGAACAGATGGGAAAGTGGCCCAGGAACGGGGAGCAGCCACTGGGGAGGGGAGCGTGGTTTCTGATCACGCTCCTCATGGCAGGGGAGTTCCCCATGAGAAGGCGTTGCATGCCCCATCGCTCCTCCTGGCAGGTGGGTGAGACCCGCACACGGACCCATGACAGGCAACACACACGCAAATGTGTCAGGCAGCGAGTGTCAGGTAACACCTGAAGGCTGCACACAGATCCACATTCAGGGCACTGCGCGTGTGTTCACACACACAACAGGCCACACAAATGAGCAGCCACACACCGTGCAAGTCGGGCGGTGTAACTGCCCACGGCAGTGAACCCCAGCAGGCTGGCCCTTTTGAGGCTGGGCTCCTCGGGCCGTGACATGTGAACGCCCATCCCCGGGTCTGGTTGTAAGGTATGACATCGGTATCATCCCGCTTCGTCTCTGTCACCTCTGGATCAAGTGGCCGGGCGCAGTTTCTGGACCTCTGAGTGGAAGGAAGGTCCGACTCCGTGTTGGGGCTGTCCTTGCTCTGACCGTGAGTGCCATTGTTGCTCCAAGAGTGGCTCTGTGATTTGGTCACTCTGTACCAGAAAGATTTTTTATGTTTAAAAAAGATTTATTTGAGAGAGAGAGAGAGAGTGTGTGTGTGTGTGTGTGCGCGTGCGCACACACACACGAGTTGCGGGGCAGAGAAAGAGAGAGAGAGACTCTCAAAGAGACTCCATGCTGAGCACAGAGGCTGGATACGGGGCCCTGAGATCATGACCTGAGCCGAAATCAAGAGCCAGATGCGTAACCAGCTGAGCCGCTTGGCGCCCCAGGAAGACTCTTAAATTAAATGACCCCAAGAAGGTACAATCTGAGACCTGAATGATCTTTAACTTCTCAGCAGCAGGTCAGATAGCCTGAAATTCTCCTTCTCACAAACACCTAGGGAGGTTGGGTAAGAAATAAGCTTGTTTTTTAAATATGTAGCTGAGTTCTTAAGAAAGTAAGAGAAGTTCTTCAGGCCCCAAACTGAAGAGGGATTGGAACCCAGATCAAGGAGCAGGAACGCCAGAGCTGCGGCTCTCTGGGTGGGAAGGGCCGGGCTCTGACGCCGTGGGCCACGCGCTGAGGGCTGCAACCCTTACCGGGCAGGGGATTGGTATTAAGGCCATGCAGAAAGCTGGGACCATGGAGAAGCAACACTTTTAGGACAAGAAATAGAAGAAATCCCACCCACAGACACAGAAAGATGTAAGGAATCTGGGGCTCAGGGTGGAAAAAAAGTTTCCCTTAAGAGCTTTGTGTCTTCAGGCATTCCTTAGAGAAGTTTGGAGAGCCTACAAAGGAGGCTCCCCGTCTGTATGGCCTGGGAGCCCTAAAGTTGAGAAATTAACATTAAAAAGTAGTTATGGCTTGGGGCGCCTGGGTGGCTCAGTGGGTTAAGCGTCCGCCTCTTGATTTTCACTCAGGTCACAATCTCAGGGTCGTGAGATCGAGCCCTGCAGGGAGTCTGCCTGAGAGTCTCTCTCTCCCTCTCTCCCCTCCCCCAACTCCTGCACGCGCGCACATAGGCCCCCATGAACACTGCACTAAATATATTCATCACACAGTAAACAGCAAAAGGATCCCCCAGAAGGAGGCTCCATGGGTCTGGAATGAAACAAGAATGAGGGGCCAGGGCAGCTTTGGATCTTTGTTTTGGTTAAGGAGGGGGCCCGAGCTGGGGGTCCCGAAGGCAGGCTGGAGCGTTGGTGGTGTGGAAGGGACCTGCAAAGACATTCAGCTCGGTGGAAGGAGCTGGGCACAAAAGGCCCCATAGTGCAGGATCCCATCTAGGTGAGAGGTCCAGAAGACGCAAGTCCCTGGAGACAGAAAGCAGACTTATGGGGGTCAGGGGCTAGGGTGATGGGGAGAATGAGTGACTGTTGATGGGTCGGGGTCTCTCCCTTGGAGTGATGGCAACGTTCTAAAAGTAGACGGTGGTGATGGTGGCCCAATTCTGAGGATATACTGAAAGCCTATGGATTATCTGTGACAAGGGTGAATTTCAGGGTATGCGACGTATATTTTAGTAAAGCCGGCATGGAAAGGAAAGGAATCTGGCATACAATTGGCGTAATGATGTTTGAAAATTTCGGGATAATTGTAGGTCTGTGGAGTGAGGGGAAATAGCTTCAATTAAAGTCCCTACAAGATGCGCACAGCAGGCATTAATCAGAGAAGAAAGGGCCTATTTGGCCCCTGGTAAGCCCAGCGCTGTTTGATTAAGGCTGTGGGTGGAAATTCTAGTTGGAGATATACAGGGGCGCCTGGCTGGCTCAGTCAGCAGAGTGTGCGACTCTTGATCTCAGGATTGTGAGTTCAAGCCCCACATTAGGTGTGGAGATTATTAAATAAATAAACTTAAGAAAAAGAAGGAGTAGACATATAGCTGACCATTGAACACCACGGGTTTGAACTGCATAAATCCACTTATGCTTGGAATTTTACAGGATGGGACTGTACATATATTTTCTCCCCCTTATGCTTTTCCTAACATTTTCTTTTTGCTAGCTTACTTTATTGTAAGAACATGGTACCCAATACATATAATGTACAAAATACGTGTTAATTAACTGTTTCCATTATCCGTAAAGCTTCCTGTCAAGAGTAGACTGTTAGTAGCCAACCAAGTCTGGTGGGATTCAAAAGCCAGACTCAAATTTTCAGCTGCATGGGGGACCAGCACCTCTAGCCCTCACAAGGTCCAAGGATCCAGCTCTCATATTATTTGGAGGGATTCTGGGTCCAAGAGTAAAAAGGGGAGGTTGGGGCTTAAGGTCCATTTGGAGAGAGATTTGAGGAGCGGTGTGATTTTTTTAGAGAGCTGTCAGAGGGAATGAGCGCATGGGGGAAGGTGACGTGAAAGTCATTCCTGGAGTTAATTCCATCCATTGGCAGGGACCTAGTGGTCAGAGCGTTGTCACCATCGGGAATGAATCTACTGTCAAGGTTGGGGTTATCAGATGCAGAGTAATTTCATTGAAATTTGGAACATAATGATTTGGAGTCAAATTGTCTACTGCGAGGCACAAAGCCCTACTGGTCAGGGAGGCACACAAATGCCATGGGACAATCCGTCCATCACCCTACCTGTAGGACAGCGTCCACACTGAGGACATAAGGAGCCCAAGGGTGCCCACATTTTGTTTCAGTGCCATTTCCAGTACTTTAGAACAATTCCGTTTGCTAATAACATGAACATCGGAGGCCTTCTGCGGGTACCCTCTGTCATTTTGAGGGCCTTTTGCTATCAAGCGTGACTCCCTTCTGATTCTAAAAGATGGTCAAGTGAAGAATTCCAACAGGTTATATATAGCTGGAATGGATTTTATCTTAGATAAAATAGGTCCCTACAGAATATTGAAGAAATCAAATGATACTGGATGGTAATGGGGCCAAAAGATGGCCCATGAGTATCTCAGACCTGAGAAGGATTCTCCCAAAGGATGGCAGTTCCTTGACCCAAGCCTAGCTCACCAAACGACCAGAAAGCAGAGTGGCTGTATTTTTATTCAATGGCCTGAGGGCCTGGAAACCCTGACTTGGGATCAGGATCCCCCCACTGGGGGGATCATTTGATATCTGTGCATCTAGGAGACCTTGGGACCACCTCCTACTAGAACACACTTCATTATATGTCAGGTTTACCTCTTTACGCTCCTGTAAGAGATTTTCACTAGGATTGTATTTGTGCATTGTGTACTTTTAATGAATTTCATAAATTAGGCGGGTCTCCATGAACAGGGTACCAAAGGGAAATATCAAGCCTACTTGAGATTTGTAATTAGAAGGTCATGTTCAATGGATTCCTCTTGGCTTCAGTCTGATCTCCATCCCTTACAGGATGGGAGTTAGACTGCAGAGCTGTCTTGTTCAAGAGATGAGCCTTTTGGGGGCACCTGGCTGGCTCAGTTGGGAGAATGTGTGACTCTTGGTCTTAGGGTTGTCAGTTCGAGCCCCATGTTGGGTGTAGAGATTACCCAGATAAACTTAAAAAAAAAAAATGAGAGAGAGCTAAGCCTTTTGTATTTTGTAAGAAGGTAGGATTCTAGGATACCTGTTGAAAACTTGGGACAGGTTGAATCATTTTGTATTGTATATTGGATGTTCTGAGGCAATACATGTAGTTTTGTTTTTTTAAAAAACATTTTATTTATTTGAGAGAGAGAGAGAGAGAGAGAACACCAGAGTGGATGCGAGCGGGGCAGGAGCAGAGGCAGAGGGAGAAGCAGAGTCCCCACTGAGCAGGGAGCCCGACTCAAGACTTGATCCCAGGACCCTGAGATCATGATCTGAGCTGAAGACAGACGCCGAACTGAATGAGCCACCCAGGCGCCCCTTGTTCTGCTTTATAGACGGCGCATCCATTAACCCCGGCTGGGCAGGGAAAGTGCGGTGAAGTCGCTAGTGGGCCAGGGGGCATTGCTGCTAACATGCTAACAATGGCCCACACTTCTGCCAACTCAACTGTCCTTCGAGCCCTCACGTTTGATCAGGGAGGGCCCGATGACGGGATAGGACCGCTGCTCTCCAGCAAGCTCCCTCACCAGAGCTTCCAGGTGCATGAAGCCCCTTTCTTTTTTGCTTGCTTATTCCCAGGGGCTCCCAAAGTGTTTAGCAACTCTGGGACAGGGGTGGCCTCTCCAGGCATCGGTCTCGGGCAAGGGACCAAGGATCACACGGAGACTACACCCAATGGCCCAGGTAAGGCTTTATCCTAAAGATGTCATCTCTACTGCAATAAGGGAGGCTTGTGGGTAAATTGAGCCCACGTGCTGCCTCCACGATGCAGACATAGTGGACATCTGTCTGTAGGGTGATGAGGTTGGAACCAGCGAGCTCATCTCCAATACAGGGCCCAACATGCAGCCAGTAATTGTTCTCATGGACTGTGTGTGGGAGCTGAAGCAGGCAGCTTTTCACCCAAGAAACTCATGGGCAGCCACCCCAAGTGGTAAGCCATAGGGGCCAGCTCTCTGAGGTCCTTGTCTTACACACCACAAAGGATGACCTTGAAACCAAAGGGGCCAGGGGACGGCAAGGTGAGTGGAACCCCTTTTCTCTCCCGCAGCTCTCCCCTGAGGACCACTGTCAGAAGGCTTCGGGCTATTATTTTTCCCTTGACCTGCAGTAAAGTTATCTAAACTGTCTGTAATTCAGGATATTTTAGGGAACATTCTATTTGCATTTTTGTCTTTTTCCTGCAGGACATTCCGAAGTGAATCAGCATATAGCAGCAAAGAGAGAATGGCAACCCCAAAGAAACACCTTGACCTTGTGGATCGCTGGTGGGCCATCTGCTGTGGAAAGGCCAGGCTCTGAAAGTCAGCATGTGGTGCTCACACACAGTGGCCACCCCAGGGATCAACCACCCTTTCAGGGGATCTGTTGGGAAAGGTGGGGGTCAGCGGCTGGCTGAGACACTGGACTGTTAGTCTTCTCTCAGAAGAATGGCCTGGCCCTGCTGGGGGGCAGTCCGGGGTCAGGATCCTCAGGCAGCCGGATGTAGGGCAGAGGCTTGGGAAAATCTAGAGGAACTAACAGACTGTGCTCCGTCACGGCCTGGAGCACAGACATGCCCCCCATCTATGGAGGCTGCCCAAGCCCTCCACCTGTGGCATGAACCCAGTCGGTAAGCAGAGAGAAGATCTATCGCCTGTGGTCATGCTCCAGCCACCCTGTTCACAGAACCAAGGGTTTCACTTGGGTGCCTGGCACCCCCTGCTGTATGCCAGGCCCCACCCCGCCCCCCACCCAGGGACTTACAGATTTTGGGATAAATGACACATAGGAACTGACGGACATGAAGTAATAGCCATCACCCACCTAATAAACAGCAAAAGGATTCCCCAAGGAGAAGGTTCAAACTGAATCTAATAAGAGCTTCAGGCTTTCATTGTACTGCGGGGGGACACCCGGGGCCGGCGGGGGGAATGCCAGTATGCAGGCTCGGGTTTCCATGGTTGGCATTTGAAATTTGGTTTGAAACTTCTACCAGTGCCAAGGAATGAGGGCTGCACATGGGTCTTCTTAGGCTGCCCAGAGGGTTGTGGGGGGGCAAGGGGAGGATGGGGGCTTGAAAACCATCCGTGGTCAAAACAACAAGCATGGAGTCTCTGTCCCCCTGTCACACACAGGATAGCTGCTGTAGGCATCCTGTTGCAGGAAGGGGACAGGGGGCACTGGGGGGCTGCTGATTCACAGCCATTCCAAAATCCAGGCTGACAACATCCAGCCCACCAGAGACCCTGAGCTGGAGGGCCAAGCTAGGCTGCAGCCAGATTCCCGACCCAGAGAAACTTCGATCCTAAATGATGGTTATTTTAAGGCACTGAGTGAGGGGCGGTTTGTTAAGCAGCAGACAGATTTTGATACCCGGAAGTGGAGCGCTGCCATAACAAACAGCTAAAAGCAAGAGGGCGGCTTTGGAATGGGCCAGTGGGTGGGGGCTGGAAAGGCTTTTGGATCATGTCAGAGAAAGGTCTAAATTGCCTTGAACAGGCTGTTAGCCGAAATCTGGAGCTTGAGAACAGAGTCAGGGAAGGCTGGAAAAGGAAGTAAGAAACCTGTTATGGGTTGGTTAAATTTATTCTTCCGTATTTTACTGCTTTGGATGCTATTGCAAATGGAATTGTTTTCTTAATTTCCTTTTTGGATTGCTCGTTGCTCGTACATAGAAAGACAACTGGTTTTTGAGTGATGACTTTGTAGTCCGTGATTTTGCGTCATTGGTTTATTAACTCTAATAGTGGGAGTGTATGTTTTTGGGATTCTTTCTTTTTTTTAAATTTTATTTATTTATTTGACAGAGATCACAAGTAGGCAGAGAGGCAGGCAGAGAGAGAGAGAGGAAGAAGCAGGCTCCACACCAAGGAGAGAGGCCGATGCGGGGCTCAATCCCAACACCCTGGGATCATGACCTGAGCAGAAGGCAGAGACTTTAACCCACGGAGCCACCCAGGAGCCCCTCGGGATTCTTATATAGAGAGTAATATCACCTGTATGAACTCTTACTTTGCTGTGATTTTTTTAAAGATTTTGTTTATTTATTTGAGAGAGAGCAAGAGAAGGAGAGAGAGCACAGAGGGAGAGGAGGAAGCAGACTCCCTGCTAAGCAGAGACCTACGCAGGGCTTGATCCCAGGACCCCCAGATCATGACCTGAGCGGAAATCAACTGCTTAACCCACGGGGCCACCCAGATGCCCCAACTTCTTACTTTCTTATTTGAATGCCTTTTCTTTACTTTTCTCTTGCCTAGATACTCCAGCTAGACTTTCAGGAAGTTATTGAACGGCTGTGGTGAAAGCAGTCATCCTTGTCTTGTTCCTGACTGGGAAGGGAAAGTTCTCAGTCTTTCACCACCAACTATGAAGTTAGCTGTGGGTTTTTCATAGATGCTTCTTATCATGTTCAGAAAGTTCCTTTCAATTCCTAGATTGCCAAGTGGTTTTGATTATGAAAGTGTGTTGAATTTATCAATTTTTAAAAATCTGTGGATATGATAATGCTTTTTCCTCTTTTATTTTATTAATGTGGCATATTATATTGATTGGTTCCTGATGTTGAATCACCCTTGCCTTCCTGGGATAAACTCCATTAAGTCATGGTGCACAATGCTTTTAATGTTCCATGACTCATAATCCTTTATAATCGAGTCTTAAAAATGATATCTCATCACCTTTGCTCTATTTCATTCTTTAGGAGCAAGTTACTAGGTCCATTCCATACTCAAGGAGAGTGGATTACACAAGGGCATAAATGCCCGGAGGCAGGGCCCATAGGAGCCATGTGATAAGCTATCACAATTACCCTCAGACTTTTACAATCTCAGAGTTTATACACATACATATGACACAGCAACAACAAAGAAATCTTTAAACCAGTTGGGTTTATAGGTAGAGTTTCACTAACTATTCAAGGAACAGATAATTCCAAATTTATATGCATTTTCCAGAGGACAAAAAAGAGAAGATGCTCTTCAACTTACTTGATAAAGCTAGTCCATCCTAGACATTAAAAACAGAAAAAGAAAGTAAAGCTAATTACATGCATGAACAGAGATGCAAAAATGTTTGATATTTTATTAGCAAACCTAATCCTGCAAAATTTCTTTTTTCTCATCCTTTTTTTTTTTTTAGAGGGAGCCCCTCATACATGTGCGCATGAGCTGGGGGTTTGGGGGGGAAATGGGGGGAGAGGGAGAGGGAGAGAGAGAATCCTAAGCAGGCTCCACACACAGCTTGGAGCCTGATGAGGGGCTCAATTTCATCACGTTGAGATCATAACCTGAGTCGAAATCAAGAGTAGGATGCTTAAATGACTGGGCCCCCTGGGCCCCACCAAAGGCAAATTTCTTCTAATATAACTCATCATATTCACTGATTAAAGGAGAAAAGGCATATGACCATTTCAACAGATGACAAGAAAACACTTGGTGAAATTCAACATCCATTCATGATTTAAAATAAACAAAATAAACAAGATTTCTCATCAAGCTAGGTATAGAAAATTCTCCAAAGAAAGGCAAAGAAATCTGCCAGAAATGTGTAGCAAACATTATACTTAAAGGTGAATTACTCACAGTCCATTAAGGACAAGAATTCGACACTAATTCCCTCGTTTATTTGCTTTTATTCAACATTGTACCAGAGGTCCTAGTGCACACATTAGAATGAGAAAAACCAATGCAATGTAAGAATTGAAAAGAAAGAAAAAAACCTGTCAATTTCTATAGATTTTATCTTTGTGTACATGTAAACCTCACTATCGTTAGAACCAGTAATGAAAATAAGATTAATACAAAGACATAAATTGCATTCCCATACTCCTATACCTTTTTAGAAAGTATGTTTTTAGAGCAACAATAAAAACAAGCTACCTTGGTATTCATCTAGCTAAAGACGTGCTAGTGGAAAATTTTATAATATTGTATTGTATTGAAAGACAGTAATAAAGAGCTAAATCAGTGGAAAGATATACCATGTTAATGGATGGGAAGATGTCACATTCACCAAAAATGATCTATAAATTTAAACACCTCCAATCAAGACCCCAACAGAAGTTTTCATGGAATTTGGTGTGCTGATACTAACATGTTTATGGGAAACATATAGGCCAAGAATAAGCCAAGATAATTTGGAAGAAAAACAAGGTGGGGAAACTTGCCTTACTAGATTTCAAGATTTTTATTAAACAACAGTCTTTAAGACAGTATAGTACTGGTATTGGGATAGAGAAATAAATAAGGCAATGAAATAGAGTACACAACCCAGAAACAGACTTACTACAAATGATTTATCATCTAACCAGTTGCTAGAACAATGGGTTATATTAATGGGGGAAAAAAAGTTAAATTAGATCTCTGCTTCACACAATTCACAAAAATAAATAAATTCTAGCAGAACTTAATGTGGAAACCTGACTTTGGGGGGGAAAAAAGACACACACACCCTGCACACACACACACAAACCCAACTTTTAAATTGAACTTAGGGTAGAAAAAAATTTCTTAAAAAGATATAAAAAGCACAAATCTTAAAGTCAAAACAAATTGAACTATACTGTCAATGTCCTCTAGCCAAAGCTCAGTAAGAACACATTCATCTTTGAACAAATTGGGTTTATTGCTTTTGAGACCATGGAGAACTGTAAGGTGTCTCAATAAGAGGGTGTTGGAAAAGACTTAGTGGGTTTGTGTTTGCATCGAGTGACTGGAGGGAGGTTTGAGGAAGCTGGGCTTTGCTCTGGATCAGAGGCTGTTAGAGCAGGGGTCTCTCTGTGACCGAGTATCTGAACATATTTTATCTATACAGAGTGCAGATGAGCAGGAAGGTAAAGCTACAATTGACCCACAGGCACCATCACGCATATCATGACCAGAATGGAGGAATGTGTGGCTTCTGTTGTGGTTTGGACAGTGTTCATGCCTGTTAGCACTCAGTCATGTTTTATGTAATGGTCTTGTTTTTGTCTCCATCCATCAAAGCTGCAGAATGTCTTTGATTCTGTTATTCTGTGGACTTGTTCCTGTTCAACAGGAGAGAGCAAGTTCTGGATGGTCGTGCCGTCCCAGCTCCCTGATGTCAGGGCTTGGTCCTGTCTTCTTTAAGACTAAGTTAAAATCCAACCCACAACAGGTACCATAAACAGAGTGGGAATACGAGCTGCCAGCTGAGAGAAGATACTCTCAAGATATCTCCTTGGCTTCCAGCCCAGCACGTGAGGTGCTGAGAAGTCATCAGTCCCTCTTAACCACAAGTACAAAACTGAACCAACTGAGGCATCAACACGGTCAGAGAAGTGAAATCCCAGGGCAAACTGCTCTCCCCAGAATTGGAGAGACCAGCAAGTGGATACAGAGAAATACAAGTTTGGAGAGCAGAAACACACCCATGAAAAGAAACTTCTAGGGGACCCAGCGCCAGCACAGGAAATCCTGAAATGCGAACAGAGAATTTCTGAAGGCTCAGTGTGGATAACTCTGAGAGTTAAAAAATGCAGGGGCCCGCAGTCACGGGGGACCCCTCCCTGCAAATTTCATGAGTTTTACCTCCAGGAGTTCTACCCGATCCTTACAGTGAGTATTGGAGAAAAATTCCTTTGTGCTTCCAGCGGGGGGAGGGAAAAGGAACTATTTTGAAACATGCCAGAGCTTTCTGTTCCTAACAAGGCCTGCCCTCAGCAGAAACCATTTTACCAGAGCCTAACTTCTCGGGTTTTGTGAGAGCCTACCCCATTTGGAGAAAGGGAAATGTGCAAGTCCAGGCCCCTCTAACCATCCTGTCCCATCTAGGGAGAGAAAAAGTGGAGATGCACTCAAGTTCAGTCGAGGGGCACGGGCTCACCAAGAGCCTGAGACGTAACCACGGGACTGCACCACGGCCTCCCCTTCCTGACACTTCCCCACTTTCAACACAGTTCCTTCTACGCAGTGCATCACGTCCCTCTGTCAAAAAAAAAAAAAAAAAAAAAAAGATTACAAAGCATACTAAAGGGAAAAAACAGTCTGAAGAAACCAAACAAGCATCAGAACCAGAGTTAGTCGGAATTATCAGACAGGAATTTTAAAAAGCTAGGACTAACATGCTGAGAGCTTTTACGGAAAGGCAGACAACATGCAATAACAGGTGAATGACGTAAGCAGAGACAGAAACTTTAACAAAGAATCAAAATGAAATGCAAGAGGTAAAAAATACTGTAACAAAGGATGCCTTCGAGGGGCTCATTAGAAGCCTAGACATGGCTGAGGAAAAAATCTCTGAGTTTGAAGATATGACACAAAAAACCCAAAATAGAAAAGCACAGAGAAAAAAGATTGGGGGAAAACATAGAACAGAGTATCCAAGAACTGTGGGACAATAACAAAAAGCATAACACATGTGTTATAAGGAAACTGGAAGGAAAAGAGAAAAGGAACAGAAGTGATATTTGAAGAAGTGATGACCGAGAATTTCCCCAAATTAACATCAGACTCCAAACCACAGATCCAGGCATCTCAGAGCACACCAAATAGGATAAACACATAAAAAGCTACATCTAGGCATATTACATTCAAACTATAGAAAATCAAAGAGAAAGAAAAAATCTTGGAAGGAACAGGTGGGGGGGTGGATACCTTATCTATACTTGATCTATAGAGGAACAAAAGTAAAAATTATATCTGAACTCTCAGAAACCATTTGAGCAGGAAAAAGTTCAAGTGAAAGTGTTGGTATTTACCCAAAGGAGTTGAAAACGTATGTCCACACAAAAACCTGCACATGGATGTGTACAACAGCTTTATTCACATTTTCCTTAACTTGAAAGCAGCCAAGATGTCCTTCCAAAGGTGAATGGATAAATAAACTGTGGTCCATCCAGACAATGCAATATTATTCAGGGCCAAAAAGAAATGAACTATCAAACTACGAAAAGACATGGAGGAAACTTAAATGCACATGATTAAGTGAAAGATTCCAATCTGAAAGTCTGCATGCTGTGCAGTTCCAGCTACATGGAATCCCAGAAAGGGAAAAACTATAGAAACAGTTAAAAAAATATATAGTGGTTGTCAGGGGTTCGGAGTGAAGGCGTGGAGCACAGAGGAGTTGAGGGCAATGAAGTTATCCTTTATGATAGTACAACGGTGGATACATGTTATTATGCATTTGTCGGAACACAGAGAAGGTCTAACGCCAAGTAGGAACCCCAGTGTAACTGTGGAGTCTGGGGGATGATGACGGGTCAGGGTGGATTCGCTGATTTTAACACCTGTGTCACTCTGGTGAGGGATGTGGAGGGTGTGGGGGGGTTAAGGGCATAGAACGGAAGTATGTGTATTTTTCACTCAATTTTGCTGTGGACCTAAACTGTTCTAGAAAATAAAGTTTATTCATTACAAAAAGAATAGATATACAGCAAAAGGTTACTGTTGTGAATATACAGAATTCCTACAAACTAGGGGCACCCAGGTGACTTAGTGGGTTAAACCTCTGCCTTCGGCTCAGGTCATGATCCCAGGGTCCTGGGATCGAGCCCTGCATCAGGCTCTCTGCTCAGCAGGAAGTCTGCTTCCCCCTCTTTCCCTACCTGCCTCTCTGCCTATTTGTGCTCTCTCTCTCTCCCTATCAAATAAATAAATAAAATCTCTTAAAAATTTTTAAAAAAAGAGTTCCTACAAACCAATAAGACAGAAGAAAAATAACACAGTAGAAAACCATGCAAAAGAACCCCACAAACAAAAAACTGATAAGAAGCCCAAAGAGCCCATAAGCAAATGAGACTATGCTCAATTTCAGCAGTAACTCGTAAAATATAAATTACACCAATTGTAAGATACTGTTACGTACCCATTGTGTCTGTTTCCTAGGACCTAGGTAACAAATTACGCAAGCTTTGTGGCTTAGAAACCAGATATTTAATTCTCTCACAGTTCTGGAGATCAGAAGCCTGAAATCCAGGTACAACAAGACCACACTCTCTCCAGCGTCTCTAGGGGACAGTCCTGCCTTACCTCTTCCAACTTCTGGGGGCTCGGGCAGTGGGCCTCCTTAGCTCACAGCCATCTCTGCCTCATCTTCCCGTGGCCGCCTCCTCTTCTATCTCAAATCTCTTTCTCTGAAGAAAACACTCGTCATAGGATTTAGGGCTCCTGTGGCTAATCCAGGATGATCTTACAAGGTCACATTCACAGACGCCCAGGGTTAGAGCATAGACATACCTTTGTGGGGGTCAACTGACTACACTCACTGGCCAAAAGCAAAAGTCTGAAAATGCCAAGTGTTAGAGAGGATATGGGACAAGGGGAGCTTTCATACAATGTTAGGGAAAATTTCCATTAGTCATTCTCTTTGGAGCCAATATCCTCCAAAGGTCGTGTGCAGCAATACCTAGGAAAGGTGAAGATGAAAATACCACCTACACGTCGTAATCCCAGATACGCACCCAAGAGAAATACTGAGACACATATCTGATGTTAAAAATGCTAATGTTTGTAATCGGCAAAAAGGGCGCACTCTGTAAAGTCCACCATATGATTTTAGAGGGGCAACACTCAGTCCATAGGAGCCTGTCAGATCTCAACGGAAGGTCATGGCCAAACCTCCCAGGCTTCAACCAGAGGCACTGTTCTGTCCTCAGATTTGTCACATCTGTCTTCCTCCTTCCCCTACGACCTCCTTCCCCTGGCTGGTTGTTACATCACGGAAAACAGAGAAATCCCCCGAGGAAATCAGTCCCTCGTTCTCCGCCCCCAACTCTGCCAGCCCTCACCCCACATGCCCTGCCCTTCTACCTTTCCCCGACAAGGGCTCCCCACCTGGTTCAACCCCACAAACACCCGTAGGTATTCCTAGATCTCCCCACCCCAGCCACGACCCTGTAGCAACAGAACTTGGCTTCCCTGTAGCAACAGAACTCCTGGAAAGAATCCTCGAGGGGCTCCTGGGTGGCTCCAACAGTTAAGTGTCTGCCTTCCAGTGACTGTACCCGCTCCGAGGTGCTCCTGGTCTGTCCCCCGCCTTCCCCTGCTCTGTCTCACTGACACGCAGCCGGGCTGGGCTTCCTCTTGTCCTCAGATGCTTTCGCTTGTATCCCGTCTGCCCGGGATGCGCGGCTCTTCCCTCCCGCGGCAGGTGGCAGAGAAGGACTCGGCCTGGGAACCGGGGGAGGAAGCACGGCCCTGATCTGGGACTTCTGGCCTCCAGAGCTGTGAGACAATACATTTCTTTTGTCCTCAGCGACGACGTTTGCCACCATTTGTTACAGCAGCCACAGGACACTGGGAAAATGGGGCTGCAAAGACATCTTACCGAGGTCTTATTTTCTGTTTTGCCAATCCCTGTGGCTGTTGAGCTATTTGGGCGGCTCACTTCTGTTCCGTTCCATTTCGTTTTGTCTTAACAGCTTCATTAAGGTACACGTCAGCCACCCGGAGTGCGTATCACCCCATGGTGGGGGGGAGGAGGCCCCTTCAGGTGTCATCCCCACCCTCTGCTCTTAGACGGGCCCCGCCAGCCCTGAGGCTCCCTTCCTGGTGTCCTGACCCCACAGCCGTCTCCAGCCCGGGGCCCAGACTCAGGCCTGGGGGCTGTGGTTGGCTGCGGTTCCTGCTAGGCTGACTCCGGTCTGGGGCAAGGATGACGTCAGAGTGCTGGTGGGGGGGGGGGGGTTGTTCTGGTGGCTTCTCCCGCGCTCTGCGCAGAACCACTCCTCACAGCCCTCCACAGCCGGTGGTCTCGGTCGAACTGCACCACACTCAGGGCTGGTGGAAGGGCGGGGTCGGACAACCGGTGAGGAAGGGGACAAAACCCGCGCTCGGGTTCCTGCTTCCCAGAACTCCCTGTGCGCTCAGGAAAGAGCGGAGGCGGTGTCGGTAGCCAGCGTTCAGGAGAGCTAACTGCACCAACAGCTGTGACCTGCCTTATCTATTCTGGTTATCTTCCTGCGTGATCCTCTCCAGGACCCTGTCACTCACTGTTGTCACCTAGAGAGGCTCAGGGAGGTCAAGTAACTTGCCCAGGGTCCCGCCAGGTGCCCCGCCCATCCTGGCTTCCTGTAGCTGCCACAGCCGCTTCCTCTGCCCCAAGGACGCCCGTTGGACTTGTTAGGAGAGGGGAGATAAAGGACCCCTTGTGGCCTGGGGGCGGAGGGGATGGTGGACATGAAGGGTCGGTGCGGGGACCTGGGTGGGCCATAAAACACTGCTGGCCGAGGGCTTCCTGGAGGAGGTAGCATTTGCTGCCAGGGCCCCACTGATACTTTATCCTGTAATCCCCTGGGGAACTTTTCTCCTCAGATAACTTCCTGCCAGCCCCTGTCAGCACCCCCAGAACAGCCTGGAATTGCCAGGCCTGTCCTCCGTCCAGCTGGAGCCAATCCCTCACACCGCCTGGGGATGGTTTTAGAGCCGTGAAGTAGGAGGCAGCTTCTGCTTCCCCAGGGCCACTGCCCTGTCAGGCATGGGCATGGGGGTCTGGCAGGAGCTGGGTTGGGGTGTGGGGGACACTGGCAGTCAGCAGGGGCAGGGGTGAGACCGGGGGTAGGAGCAGAGTCAGTGCCTCTGGAAGCAGAATGTCAGGCAAAGAAGGCAAAGGTGTGAGGAACCCAGGGTCAGAGCCCACACTGGGGTGTGTGGGGCCCGGGAGTCTCCGGAGTGAAACATGGGGCCACAAGGCCAGGGACCGGGGCGGTGAGCTGGCTCTGCTCAGGGAAGTAGGCACTGTCCTACTCTGGCTGTGCCTGGATTTCAGATTCCCGGGCTTTGGCACCCTCAGAGGAGCCCTCCCTCTGGGCCTGGTGGGGGTGGGTGGGTGCGGGCAAATCCCATCGTCCTCAAGGAGCTCCTAGACTGGGAGAGGAGGCAGCAGTGGGCAGACTGGGACCAAGCAGGTGTCACTAAGCCTGTGACAGGGGCGGCTGGGGAGTTGGGAGAGGGAAGGGGAAGCCCCTTGGGAGGTGAAGCCAGAGCTGAGTCTTTGGTTTATGGTTGTACAAGCGACACTTCTCGTCTATTTCTGCTCCTGAAAGTACTGCCTTCTCACTGTGGAACCTCTGGAAGCCACAGAAAGATGTTCAATCACAGAAGGCGGGGGCTCAGCGCTGGTGGGGCGAGGGCCTGTGGGCCACACAGACCGGGACCGAAGCCACCCTACAGCAGGTGTGAGGAGGGGAAATCAGGTCCCCCGGCCCCCAGTACCTTGGAGGGGTCATAATCAGACCAGCTGTCTTTCCTGTGTAGTCTGTGCTCTGTGGTGGGCCCCCCACCCACGGACATAGCCCCAGCTCCCTGTGTGAAGGCACTGCCTAGCTGTGTCTCGTTTCTCAGAACCTGACCACATGCCAGTCCCTCTGCCCAGAACCCCGGCCCTCCCGGGGCCTGCTGCCCCTCTTCCTCCCGCTGCATCTGGAACCCGCCGGTGGGGCCCCTCTCTCACTGGCCTCAGACAGCCTGTGGCCCACCGATCGCTGTTTGTGAACTGTTTTCAGTGTCATTGTTCCTTCACGTTTAGACTGTGAGGTCCGTGAGGACTGGCCCAGGCGGCTGTGTCACCTACACAGCCCAGACCCAGCCAAAGCCTGCCCTGGTAAACATCCAGGTCAGTAAGCCCCCAGTCCTTGCCCCCCAGGGGAGCAGGCAAGGAGGTGTCTTGGATGAGAAGCAGGAACCAGCAGGCCAGCTCCAACCCCTCGGGGCATGCCCACACCCAGCTTGGTTTCCCCATTTATTGGGCAAGAGTGAGGCTGGGCCTGGGGATCTGGCCATGGACGTCTGAGGTTGTCAGCAGACACTCCCAAGTGTGCACAGTGAGGACACACCCCACCTGGGAAAGGTAAGACTGAGCTGCGGCCAGGGACTGGGGATGGACATCGGGACACCTGGGTGCCATAACTCAGCCCAGACTCTTCCACTCTGTGCCTTAATTCAGGGCTGAGTCCTTCGGCACTAAAGAGGTTCTAGGGAGCCACTGACAAAGTTAGAGCCGGGCTGATAGGCGCGGGAGCTGTTTGAAGCCCAAGCAGAGAGCTGGGTGAGGGAGGTGATGCTGGCAATCCAGGCAGAGCTTCGGGTCCGAGCTCCGGGGGCTCCAGGTCAACCCTGCCAGCGGCCCGCTCAGGCCTCGCCCCTCCAGCAAGTTCTCAGAAGGAAATGGTGGGACACATGTGTTGGAAGGGTACGGGGGGGGGGGGGGCAGCCCGGCCCTCTGGGGTTATGCAGGTCCCTGTAGGAGTGTCCGTGAGCCCATAGAGGTACAGCCAGGGGCACAGGGAGGATGCCCGAGAAGGTGGGGAGCCCCGGCCCACGCTGCCCCCTCCCTGCAGGATGGACCCCTACGCGGACACCCTGCAGCGGCTGCGGGAGGCCTTCAGCACAGGGCGGACGAGGCCCGCTGAGTTCAGGGCGGCGCAGCTCAAGGGCCTCCGCCGCTTTCTGCAGGAAAACAAGCAGCTTCTGCAGGAGGCGTTGGCGCAGGACCTGCACAAGGTGGGCAGGGCTGGTGGTGGTGGGGGGACTGGTTGTGCCCCCGGTGCATTCCTGTTTATTTCACATTTTCCTGGCAAACAATGTGTGACAGCGTTAAGTCACCCAAACCCGTGAACCACGGCTCCCATGTTACTGAGGGGGAAACTGACGTGCACGGGGGGGTTAAGGCGTTGGAGCTCGGGCCACCTGCTCTGGGGCCCCGTGCTCGTCACCCCTCGCTGTGCTCACTGTGTGGCCTCTGGAGGCTCTCTCCATGACCCCAGGGTTGGAACTCTTGGGGATCCCAAGCACTAGGTCCCCTCCCTGCCCGGCCCCGGACCTGACCCCTGAATTCTCTCTCCACTGCAGTCAGTCTTTGAGGCAGAAGTATCCGAGCTCATCATATGCCAGAACGAGGTCGACCTGGCGCTCCAGAAGCTACACACCTGGATGGAGGATGAGTACGTGGCCAAGAACCTGGTGAGCCGCGGCCCGCAGCGGGTGGGGCTGGGGCTTGGGGGCGGGGCTCCAGCCCAGGCCTCTTCACCACCCAACACCCCCGGCCCCAGTCTCTAACTTCCTCTGTCTCCTCACGAGGACTCCACTCCACATGCCCCTCAAAGACTCTGGGGGGTGGCTTTGGGGTGATCCACGGTCGCGCCTTACTACGGGTCCTGAACCCAAGGTCTTGTCGCTGGACTCGGCCTTCATCCGGAAGGAGCCCTTGGGCCTGGTGCTCGTGATCGCCCCCTGGAACTACCCGGTGCACCTGATCCTGGTGCCGCTAGTGGGCGCCCTCGCTGCAGGTGGGGAGCCTGCCCAGAAGCCCTTCCCAAAGGAGGTCCCCAGAATTCCATTTATGTGGTACCCCTGGCCTCTGGGATGTTCCTTGCGTCTCTGCTCTGGGTGGGTGTGGGGCACTGGCCTTTCCAGACGACGGCCCCATCTGTCCCTGAAGGGAACTGCGTCGTGCTGAAGCCATCAGAATTAAGTAAGGGCACAGAGAAGGTCCTGGCTGAGGTCCTGCCTCGATACCTGGACCAGGTGAGGATGCCCCACCCCATCAGCCCCCAGGGTCGCACTCCCCTATCCCTGTCAGCTCCTGAGGGCCAGCTGTCCCCAGAGCCTTGAACCACCTGCCCTGCCTTGGCAGAGCTGCTTTGCCGTGGTGCTGGGAGGGCCCCAGGAGACCGGGCAGCTGCTGGAGCACAAGTTCGACCACATCTTCTTCACTGGTGAGACTGGCCTCAAGCAGAGTCCTGGTTGGGGTGGGGGTGGGGAGAGAAGGCTGTGGAAGGATGAGGTGGTGGCCAGCAGCGGCGAGCATCCCAGATGGCAATCAGCCCTGGGCCTTAGAGGGTGGAACGCTGGGGCAGCAGGGCCTGGGGCAGATCCCAGCAGACAAGGTACAATGGGCCAGAAGAAGCGGTGCCTGGACCATCTAACCAAGGCCCGTTGAGCATGGGGGGCGGTCAACTCCCATATCCCCAGGGAGCCCCCGTGTGGGCAGGATCGTCATGGCCGCCGCCGCCAAGCACCTGACGCCCGTCACGCTGGAGCTGGGGGGCAAGAACCCCTGCTACGTGGACGACGACTGCGACCCCCAGACCGTGGCCAACCGCGTGGCCTTTTTCCGCTACTTCAACAGCGGCCAGACCTGCGTGGCCCCCGACTACGTCCTATGCAGCCCGGACACGCAGGAGCGGCTGCTGCCCGCCCTGCAGAGCGCCATCACCCGCTTCTACGGCGACGACCCCCAGAGCTGCCCGAGCCTGGGCCGCATCATCAGCGACAAGCACTTCCAGCGGCTCCGGGGCCTGCTGGGCTGCGGCCGCGTGGCCATCGGCGGCCAGAGCGACGAGAGCGAGCGCTACATCGGTGAGCGCGTCCTGTCGCCGCGCGGTCGCCGGGCGGAGGCCCTCCCAGGACGCGGGTCGCGCGTGGGCCTAGAGCCTGGGCCTCGAGTCCGGGCCCCGCCCTCGACACCCAGTAGCCCCGCCCCGACCCCTCGTCGCCCCGCCCCGCCTCGAGGCTCCCAGGGCCCCGCGATCTAGCCCAGCCTGGACTCCTGCCTCCCCCACCTCTGCTCCACCTCGGCCCCCGCCCGGGCTGGACAACCCCTCGCCGTCCTTCCTGGGGGCCGCGGGGACGCTCTCTTCCCCGGAAGGTCCCTGAGGCCCGCCCGTGGCCCACCCCCACCCCCGTCCCGCCCCAGCGCTGAGGGGTCCCTCGTGCCCGCAGCCCCCACGGTGCTGGTGGACGTGCAGGAGACGGAGCCGGTGATGCAGGAGGAGATCTTCGGCCCCATCCTGCCCATCATGAACGTGAGGAGCCTGGACGAGGCCATCGACTTCATCAACCGTCGGGAGAAGCCCCTGGCCCTGTATGCCTTCTCCAACAGCAACCAGGTGGGGTCTAGGGAAGGGTTGGGACAAGGGAGGGGCTGAAAAAGGTGCCCACAGGTGCCCCTTGATAGCCCATGGTGGGAGGGTTAGGGGCAACATCTCCCGGACAGAGGTTGCCTGCACAAGGACTCCTGGCAGAGGGGGCTTGAGCAAGGCCACATGTGTGGCTGGCCAGCTGTCTGCCCTGGCTGGGGCAGCTTCCACCAAGAGAAGAGATGCCTTTTTCTACCCAGAGAGCCCCGTCTTCCTAAACCATGCAAAGGCTCTGAACGGGCCAGCAGAGGCCCTGCAGAGGAGAGGGGGCAGAGCAAAGCTCTCAGGGGAGACATCTCAGTACAAGATGGGAACATGGGACACTCTCTGCTCCCCATGGAATGGCGGGGGATCCAACTCCTCTTTCCTGATGACGAACCCACCACTGGGCCTCTCCCGTCTACCCCCAGGTAGTGACCCAGATGCTGGATCGGACCAGCAGCGGCATTTTCGGAGGCAACCAAGGTTTCATTCACCTGTCTCTGCCGTCCCTGCCGCTGGGGGGCGTCGGTGAGCCCCGCCCTAGTCCGTTCCCAGGCCCCCACCCCCACCCACAGCCCCCATCCCCCACCCCGCCTCGGAAAGACCAGGTTGGTACTTCCAACCTGGGAGGGCCCGGTTTTGCCTTCACTCTCTCTTCTACCTTGATCCAGGCCCTGGGCCTCTCAAGGGCTCAGTTTCCCTATCTGCAAAATGGCTCTTGGAGTGGCTTGACTTGCCCTGAGCGCCGTTCCAGCTGTGGGCTCCCGCTTGGGGAGGGGGCTGCTGCTAAGGCTGGCTGGGCTGCCAGCCTCAGGCCCTCACCTCTGTGCCCGTGCAGGTAACAGTGGCATGGGAAGCTACCATGGCAAGTTCTCCTTCGACACCTTCTCCCACCACCGTGCCTGTCTGCTCTCGCCCTCGGGCCTGGAGAAGCTCCACGAATTCCTCTACCCGCCCTACACCCACCTCAGGCAGCAGCTGATAGGCTGGGCCTTGGGCTCCCACAGCTGCACCCTTCTGTGAGCTCCTGCTGGGCCACCTGCTACTGTCCTGCTACTGCCCAGGCGTTCAGTGGTCCCTGAAAGGTGGGGGTCCTGTCCTGGAGTGCAGGGATCCTGTTCTTAGGGTTTTGTCTCAACAGACCCCTGGCTGGGCAGGACCTCAGGGCCATAGGACCTGCCATTTTCAGGGCCAAGTCCCGTCTGAAACCCACTGACAGACTCACTGACCTGACCCTCTGCTTGGATATGTCTGTATTTACAGATGTATGGATATCTGTAATATGGATATGTTTGTGTTTATAAAGGACACCTTTATATCAGATCTATAATTAGGTTCCCAGAATACAGAGCCATGTCTTTTCTTTTTTTAATAGCAAGGGAGGGGGTGGGAAGCCATGGTGGGGAGGCAGCCCATGGGTTGGGGCTGCTGGGGAGGGGTCCTCAGGTCAGCCTTGGGCCAAAATCTGCGGCCACGGCCACCTCCAACTCCCCAACCTGGGCTATTGCCAGGAGGACCCCAAAATACAGAGCGATTTCTAACAGTTCCATTCACACCTGGTTTGGGGAGCTGGTTTGTGTGACTTGAAGTGATCCGATCTTGAGTCCAGATCTAATGGCTGATGTCACTCTGATGTGTGTGTGTCCCTGACAAGGACTCCGACGCTCTGGGTGCTTGGAATCAATACGAGAGAGTGCAAAGTTTGATGAGTCATGTCTACTAGGGGCCCAGGATGGGGTCGTGCCCATTTTGGACGCGTCTGTCATCCTGCCGTGCACTCCCAGAAGGAGGTCGTGGCGGGCAGAATTTAAATCTAGCCGCTTTCTCTGACATGTGGGGAAACTGAAAGCTAGAGACAGGACAGGGTTGAACTGAGTTTATACAGGAAAGCAGAGCAAAGCTGAATGATGAGGGGGGTTCTGAGAAATAAGGAGGTGGGGGGAATCAGGTAGCAGAGCAGATCTAGCCCACTGCTCTTTCCCTAGTCCTCGCCCTGAGAGCCCATGCCCAACCTCTCTACTCTTACTCAGAGAAGGTACTTAACAGGGACTTGTTGAGACTTATGAACACACGATATTCTATCTGGGTAATGGCACAGGTGCTCCTTAGAAGACAGTCCTAAGGTCTAAGGCCATTTTATGTCAGAGGATAGCTCTTCTCAGCAGAGACATGTCAAGGAAGGACAGGCTTTATTGGTTATCACAGGGCTTGCTGATTGAATTTGGTAGAGGTTTCCATGTGTGCTACAATGTCCTCTAAATCAATGAAGGGAACAGAGACAGAGGCCAAATGATCAGACTAGTGGAAAACAGAATGTGCCCACGGGCCCAGAGGAGAGGGAGGTTGGCAGCTTTAGAAATTTGACCTGGTTGTGCGTTCCGTACCTGCTGCTGGGGGAGGCAGCTCCGTCAGGCGTGGGGGAGGGACTGGGGAGCGGCTGTGTGAGACCAGGACCCCACCTTCTCCCCCCCTTTTTTTTAATATTTTATTTATTTGTTTGACAGACAGAGATCACAAGTAGGCAGAGAGGCAGGCAGAGAGGAAGGGGGAAGGAGGCTCCCTGCTGAGCAGAGAGCCCGATGTGGGGCTCGATCCCAGAACCCTGGGATCATGACCTGAGCTGAAGGCAGAGGCTTTAACCCACTGAGCCACCCAGGAGTCCGCCCTTCTCCCCTCTCTCAGTGGCGTGCATTCCGCCAGTCCGGCTTGCAGCAGGACCATGGGATCCCGGAGGAGACTGAGTGTTCCCTCTTACCCAGGGTGTGAACTAACTCACCCATTGTAAATTCCGGTAGATAATGCCTCTTCCATGCGCGGTGGAGCGGGCTATTCTCAGCAGCAGGGCATGTAGATCTTCAGTGAGAGTCGGGATATTGGGTGCCTCATTTCTATACCTTAACGATATTGGGTGCCTCATCAGGAGTCCCCAGTCTGGCGTATGGGGTGACAGGCCCTGCTCGTTGACTACTTAAGTGCATCAGAACCTGGGACGGTACTTGGGTTCACCCAGCCGAGGGGGTTTTCACCTGTTAATAATTTAATTTGCTGCTTTAAGGGGAGCTGCTGCCTCCCACTTTGGGCCGGAGATACATCTGTCCACACCTTTGTCCAGGAGGCGCTGGGCAGTCCCTCTGCCCCTCAGGCACCCTGGGGACACAGTGTTTGCACGTGGGCTGATTAAGGCCAGTGCTAAGTGCCAGTCCCTGACCCTTTCTCTGCAAGCCTTGTGTTCCTATTTCCAGTCCTTTGCAGAAAAGCTCCCCCTGTGCCTTAGGGGTCCTGTGAATGAGTCATTACGAGGCGACGGGGTCAGGGTCCAAGGAGATCCTGCCCAGAACCCAAGCACTCCTTGTCATCCTTATTATTAAGCATCACTGTTAACTTTTATTGAGGCATAACACTCAGTAAAGTGCATGAATCTTTAAAAAAAAAAAATTGAGGGGCATCTGGGTGACTCAGTCTGTTGAGCCTCTTCCTTCGGCTCAGGTCATGATCCAGGGTCCTGGGATGGAGTCCTGAGTTGGGCTCTCTGCTCAGCGAGGAGCCTGCTTCTCCCTCTCCCTCTGCTGCTCTCCGCTACTTGTGCTCTCTCGCTCTCGCTCTCTCGCTCTCTGTCTGTAAAATAAGTACATAAATATTAAGAAGCTGCTAAGTCTTAAAAAAAATTTTTTTAATTGAATTTGCTGCCTTAATATTCAACCCAGCTGCTTGCGAGTGAGGGGGGACACCACCTCCATCTGGTGTCACGCTTTATGGTCTGGCACACCATGACCTCTGACATGTGGCCCCCCATGACCGGCTAGTCGACAAGGCCGTCTGTACATGGTGATCACATCCCCTAGTTCCTTGGTCTGCACGATGACGGGGGGTGGCTTGGGATGGGCCCCGCACGGTGGCATATGTAGAAGTTGGGATCTGCCGGGCTCAATCAGCCGGCCGCTCCGTGGCGGGGAGCTCTGGTGGTTGGCCCCGGATTTCTGGCAACTGTCTTGGGCGTTTAGAGCACCAGGTAGGTCAAGGACAGCAAGAACCCTGGACAGCATGCCATGCTGCGGGGGCACTGTGGTGTCCACTCTCCCTGTGCCCCCGATCTGCCCAAGCAGGCCCCCGAGTCCGGGGCTAGGGCTCCCCTGCGAGCCGGCATCGGCTTCCTGACTGTGAGCGCTTGTGCCTTATGCACCGAGTTAGAAAACCGGAGAGGGCGGCCTCAGGTTCCTGCAGGTGAACCCAGATGCCTTTCCACATGTCGTGCCCCCGAAAAGCCTTATTCCTGATCTTCCTCCCCTGGCTTCCCAAGGTCAGAGCCTTGAGGTTAATCCCTTTTGAATAAGTCACTGTTAAAGGCCACCACTCTTGAGTAATCACTGGCCTGATTGCTTTGCGCTCCTCCTGCTGGCTGCTGGCTGCTGGGGGCGGCTGTATGGGAGGGAGGCTCTACCTGGAAGAACCAGGTGCCCTCTTCCAAAGCTGGGACCAAAACCCTCGGGGCATTGTCCCTTTCCGTTGGCTCTTACCTTCCAGATGCACAGACACATCTAACTCAAACCAAGCCCTGCTTGGGAGATGCCCAGAGCTATCATCTGCTTTCCCAGTAGTTTTGCCTTCTCAAGGTGGGCTTGCTGCTCCAACCCCCAGACCCACGGGTACCTTTTCTTTACCAGGTGACATAAGGGACAGCGGCCCCACAGTCCTGCCCCCGCCACACACGCTGTGACCTCAGCCGCACCCTCACCAGCACCTTCCTCACCTGGAATGTCCTCGCCGCCGGGCAGCCCTGCCTGGGACTGAAGTCCCTGCCTCAGACTGTCCCCTTCAGCCACCAACAGGTCACACCCTCTGCCCGAGATACTCATTCTTCCTTTCCGGTTCAGAAAAATCCAGACTGATGTCACCTTTCCAGGAAGCCCGTTCTGACCTCAGGCTGGTCAGGGCCTCCTGAGTTCCCCAGACCCAAGGTTCACCTCAGCTCAGCCCCGCAGGTTGTGTTTGCCTGTCTCGCTCCCTAACTGCTGTTCCCACCTTCCTCTGGTAGATACTCGCTGAGCCCCACCTCTGAGCCGGCTTTGTCCTGCTCCGGTGAAAAAATGGGGAATAAGACCCAGTGCTGCCCCCAACCTCCTGGGAGAGACAGAGGAAGAACCCGGCAACCACAACGCGAAAGGCTAAATGTAGGGGTGCAGGCAACGTGAAGCATCTAATGTATTATTAATATAATACATTAATGTGATACATCTAATGTATGGCCACAGGTAGCCAAGGAAGGCTTCCTGGACGTGGAGCGGCCACCCCCCAATTCATCTTCTTGGAGGCGCAAACATGGAACCCTCTCTCTGTTCTCCAGTTAATTCCTAGAGCATCCTTCTGCACATTAGGGAATCCAGCGAGGCCGTCTGCGGGCCTCCCCTTCCCGAATGTTGCAGGAGTCCTGCTTCTACATCCGGCAGGGAGCTCTAGAAGGATGGGCAGCCCACCCGCTGCTGCTCTGCCTGCCGCCACGTGGTGTCGCTGTCGACAAGGTGCATGACCTCCGTGGTCCTTGTGTCTTGCAGTGTCCACGCCGCAGGGCTGCCCACGCCGGGTGCCCAGCCCTAGCCTCCTTAGTGACGGATCCCCATGACTCCCAACCGACCTTCAGAGGTGGGAGAGGCCTCAGAGGGGGCCACACGCTCTGGTGGCTCAGCCCTCCCCCACCCATCGCAGAGATCTGCCCCTGAGCCCAGGGAGCTGCCACAGCCCCCTCCTTCTAAGACGAGTCCTTGTGGCCTACGAGTCCTTGTGGCCTTCTGTCCTGCCGACA